>NC_133204.1:13578280-13650780 GCF_958299795.1 Porites lutea
AGGTTTAACTAACAATTTTTAATCAATTCTGGTGCTTCTTGTGTCTTTGCAAAAAAATCAAGAAGTGCTACACACTAAATCTACTTACTATTACAAAAATATCATTTTTTCATAGGTTTAATGCAAGCCAATAATTAAACCAACTCGTGACGGGAATATCTCGGTGAGCATTCGGAAGTCAGCCAAGCATGGTCAAAAACCAAAACAAATCTATGACTCAACCTGTCAAATTTTAAGCCAATAAAACTCCGTTACTTGTTATCAGGAGCCAATCACCAAGCGAGAAAAGTTATTGACAATAACATTGCGCTAGTTTAAAAAAGTCAAATTTTCTTGTGTTGTCTTCATTTTTACCGGCAATATTTGACTTTTTTGAGCTTTTGTTATTGTATGCGGCTCGTGGATCCACAACACTTTGACAATGTTATGATGTAATTTTATCATCGATAAGAGGACAGACGATAAAAAACTGGCGTCAATTTGTTAACTACAGTACATAGAAACAATTCGGTCACGTGACGTTGTATTTCGAACGGAGTAGCCCAGTTCCAACTGTTTGAGCCAGAACGCCTGGTAACTACTTATAGCTTCAATTCGGGGCTTAAGGGAAAGGGTGCCTATATTTGAAAGCACATGAACTAGAGCTGGAGCATCCGACTTATGTTAAAAATGATGTTTGTGCGTAAAACTAATTTAAAGAGGTCAGACCTCCCTCAACGTTTTCGATTTTTCGAGTTAGAAGAATCTTATAACAAAAAAAGATCGTCTTTTGTCCTGGCTCTGATAAAGAGTTTTTCTATGTATCTGCACATATGCTCTGAGCATTTTAAGATCGAACAAATCATGAAGACCTTGTCTGGAACTAAAAAGATAGCAAAAGGGACGGTACCGACGATTTGCTAACCCCGAAATGAGTCCCTCGAAGCCCAACTGTCAAAGTGAAAAACGGATGAATTACCAAAAAAAAGGAAAATATAAGATTTCAAGTTAGCATAACACTGTAATCGTAAAAAAAAAATACTACTTCAGCATTGAAAAATCATTGGTAAATTTACAAATGCGGGTATTTTTTGTAGATAATTGGTAGATAAGAAAATTATTCTAACAATGGAGATGAATTGGTTGATTTTTGATAAAATGATCATTACATAATACTAAGAAATATCAGCATTAGGCTTTAAGCAGCCATACGTTATTCTGCTGCTTCTCGACATGTTGAAAGCTTTCAGCACGATTGATCAACTACAAGATTCTTTTGCGCAGACTATCTAGTTGTACCTAGCTCGTAAACAAGTAGTCAATAACGAGGGACCCACATTATATAGCAAGGACTAGGAGTTTCAGCTCCGTACATCGATCGCCGTTGAACCCGAGATAAAATTAAATGCAATAATGCAAAATTGATTTGAAATACGCGTAAATACCTAATTTTCTTTGCACCAGCTTCAATCAGTGGCAGAGAAAAATGCTTTAAATATAATTAATACTTTTACCTCACAAATTATTAAACTAGTGGTAGCGGTGGCAGCGTGGCGCAGTGTTGTTAGGAGCTGACGTCATCATAGTGTTGGTTCAAATACCGATGAAGCTACAGTCGAAGCTCCCGTAAGCGACCAGCTCTAGTTATGAACACCTTTCTTTACGAATTATTAAAAAGTTTCTTAGACTCTCGTAATCGACCACCCTCTATTGTTTTACCATGCGTTTGCTTACGAAAGCTCATTCTCGTAAGCGACCAGCTCTAGTTACAGCCACTGTTTCGAATTTCCGAGGTGGTCGCTAACGAGAGCTTCGACGGTATTTTCTTTTTCTTTGTCCTTTTTTTATCTTTTTAGTTCCTCTGTTTTGTTTGTTTATTGAACTTTTTTTGTACGCTTTGGGTTGTTTCCCTTTATTCTCACTGCTGAATCTTTCTAGGCTCGCGAGGTTTTTGAGATAACGTATTTGTTGTGGTTGTTGTTACATATCAATGTAGAGAAGATCATCACAGTCAAAGACTGCCAGGCTTGCCAGGATTTGAACCCTGACCTTTGCGATACCGGTGCAGGGCTCTAACCAACTGAGATGGCAAGACAACTGGGAGATGGTCATTAAATTGGTTTATAATACACCCAGGAAAAATGAATTATATCAATTTCACATATTGAAACTACCGGATGAAGAAATAAATGTAAGAGGATCATCGCAACAACTGGGAACTGGTCATTAAATTGGTTCATGAATTTCGTATATTGAAACTTCTGCAGTTGCAAAAAGGAGTACCAAGAAATAGGCTGCAAATCAAGAGATCTCATGTGCAAGTAGAATAGGTAATGACGTCATTTCGTTACTATGTCAACTCTGATGTCATTGTAACACTGATCATAGGAAATATTCATCCTTGTTTAATACAGCTTTGGTGATCATCTTTCCAAGTCTTTGTAAAGGCAACCTAGTGTATACTCAAACTTAGGAGGTTTTGCCGCTGAAAAACCCTATCGAGCCACCTGAACACCGGTCAAATGAGTACCTATAACGCTACCGGTATGAATTCTACACGAATGTCATATCCAACCAGACAAGAATTAGTCAAGCGATCATCCCGTGGTAGTGGTCCAGGAGAAAATCCCCCGTCAATATTTATTTAATAAGTCGCTTGCGTGACTAAACAATGTCTCGTCTTCTTCATTGTCTGCTTTCTGCCTGATCGCAGGTTAGTGCAATTACAGTCGAACCATCCGTAAGGCCACCAGCCAAAATGCGAAGATTTGGTGGGTCGCTTACGAAAGTCAAACTGCAATTGTCTCTTTCGAGAAGAGGTGACTAAACTGGCGATACACTTACTTTTTGGAAGAGAACTTATTGCATGTAAAGTTATGATATGTGTTTTTCCGTGTTGTCACTAATTCATGTAGTTCTTCGTATACTCCGAGCAGCGTAGTACATACAGTGAACTTAGAGATCTTACATTGTGTCTAGTGATCGCTTAAAGAGATTAAAAGAACGGAAAATTACGTAACCGCCACCCTAAATAGTGGTCGTTTACAAGGGGTTCTAACCATAGGGCTTCCTGTGCAAAAAAAATTAGTGTTTCGGTTAGATGTGTCGCTTATGGGAGTTGGTAGACTAAGAGCAGTCTCTTATTTCTCTTTTGAGTCACAGTATATCGAGAGCACATTTGAGAGGGGATCCGGGGGGTACTCCCTATAATGGCCTGTACGGGGAGGTTCCGCCCGAAGGGGACACCTTTTTCAGGTTCCAGGTATATGAAAGGGTAGGGATTTCACGAGCTGAGGTACATGTGAGGGTAAGTAAATCTGATATTCGGTGTATAAAGGACAAAAAGGGCAGTTAAAAGGGATGCCGCGCTCTAAACAAGGAAGGTGAAAGAGGGACCATTTGTCAGTAGAAGGTATAGGAAAGGGGTACCTTTTCTGTCAAAAATGGTATATAAAAGGACAAGGCCTTAACACTCTCTATGGATCCTCCCCGGATAAAACATAATTAGGTAGCCTCCCGTCCCCTCCCCCTCCGGAGATGGGAGAGGCGAAGGCGCGAGGAACGAGGCAAAATTAATTTGCATAGTTTTCCTTTTTCACTCGTCGCGCGTGGCTCTTGGGAGTTCGTGTCACTGGTTACCCTAGATACATATATTTTTAATTTTTTTTTAGAAAGGTAGACAGTTTGAAATGCCAGCTTAATATACGGGAACCTTAATTACGTCCCTTAACTCAAACGATAGTCCATCCCTTGGGGTCAGTAGCAACTACTTACAGGAAAAAGATTTACGATGAATTTTTTCATCAATCTGGATCATCACTTATTTCCTGTTGATCGGTGGGGGAGAGAATGGAGAATCCCCTCGGAAATACGTGAGGAACTTCAGGGCGGAAAAACGTTCTGCGCAAGCTTCTGCGCGTCCCCTATCGCAGGTTCAAGGCGGGCTTTTCTGTGCGTTGACTGTGTTTGTTTGTTGCTGGAGTTCTGAGCGAAGTGCACGAGGTGCGAACGTTTGCTCGCTGTAAAGCATTTTTATTTGACGTGTTTGCTTTTTTTTCGTCGCTTGAAAATTACTTTGGATTCACAACAACCAATGTTAAAGGAAAAACGGATAATTCCGTCAGTCTGAGGAGGAATAAAAGGTTATTTTTAAAGAGGCGAGTATGTTTTCTGATTGTGCATCCGATTAATTTATCAGTTGATTTCGCCGGGTTGAATTCAAACCCGCTTGTATTCTGTTATTAGTAGTTACGGTTACTTTTTTTACATCCCCTGATTTATTACCTTTGCAGAACCGGCTTTATCTTTGTCTTCAGTCAAAGAACCATATTGCTGTTATAACGCATCAGAGTGAACAAACTTGTGCGCTTATTAAACTTTCTCGGAAAAAGAAGGCCAGCAAGCTTACTCAAGATCATTTTTCTGTTGCTCAAGTAATAATAGTCAGAGTTTTTTCATTTTTCATTACATTGTTTTGTTTTCCAGTGCACTGTGAAAGTTTCTGTCCTTTATAACAATAACTTTCTGTACGCAAATTGTCCTTTTCACTCGCTGTGAACTGAGAGAACGACAACTGCCGGCAGTGACTTCAAAACAATTGACTCTTTTCCCGTAAACAATTGCTGCAGCTTGATTTGACTGAGGCGAGCAAAACAAACCCTTATGCGCAATTTTCTGAATTTTCTAATGATCGGCTGAGTTTAATTTGCTTAAACGAAGACCCTCGCATGGACCAGTCAAGCTTATTGAAAATAGCTACATGGTGAATCATGGCTTGGCTGCTAAGTTGCAGGTTGTTTTCGTACAGAAAATTCATTTCTTCATTGTCAGCAAGAAGTTTTGAAATAATGTAACTTTAACTTTGTTTGAAGGAAATCCTATTTACAAGTAGGTTTTTGATAGATGTTATGCGTGTTCAACTTGACAACACAAAGCCAAATTTATATATCCGCGCGAAACGAGCAAGTTTAAAAACTATAGTTGCTTTGAAACCGATTTTTGGGAAGATTTTACTAGATAAAGATTGACCTTTTTTCTGCCCACATATATCAACGCAATAACTTCTACATTGAGGATTTTGCTTATATTTTAGTGATCTGCGAAACTACGAGTGTCCGATCGAACCAGGGTTTTAAAATATCAGCTCGAGTGCGACAAAGTTCAGTGACTTCAAACACATTGTGGGCAAGCGTTAATTTTTTCGGGCAAATCACTGTCGAAAGGTATCTTGTTTTTGTGTCCACATTGGAGCTCCGGACCTTATATATCCAGGAACTTCCTTATATGAACACATTTTGTGAATGCATCTTGAAAAAAATCGGACCTACGCATGCACATTTCCAGTACAACGCAAGGAAATTAATGCCGTTAAAGTCCGTTTTACTATGAGGTATTCTTCGAGAAAATTAAGTAACGACAAGGTTATAACCACAGCTTGCAACTTTTGAAGACAAATTGCCTGTTCTTTCCAGGTTATGAGTGGAAACATTTTATTTTTATGCAATAAAATATTTGAAATCCCGCCAGTTTTTCAAACCCGGTCAGGGGATCTGGGCAAAAAAGTTCACGCATGCTCATTACGTTTTTCCGCCCTGAAGTGAGGAACACGGATATAATTACAAACATGCTATGGAGCTAGTTTGACTGCTGCAGCAGACTATTTAGGTAAAAAGCTGTCTACGTTAAATTGCATATTTCTATGATTTTGGGGGTAAGAAGGAAAGCAGACACTATTGAATTACCCACTTTCTTTGTTTTTATTGTATATAATACCATGCCACGCCACAGGGTGTTATTTTAATCCCCTTTCACTTATATGACCATTCAGGAACCCATAAGCTCCTGGCCATTGCAGTACCTCTTCCTAGTTCTTATCTTACATCATGGTGTTGAATAATGCCTAGTACGCGTTAAGCTTCCTTAAAAATAAAACTACCCTTAAACCTTGAGGACGACTTCCGTTATGGTGACTTCCTATCGTACAAAGACTTTCCAAAAATCGCCAGAGGACACTCCCACACTAAAATCGTCGCATTCCCACCTGCCAGATGGTGTTAGAAGCCAGTGGTAAGCTGAAGCTGCAAAAGCAGTGTGGTCGTATAATCTGTTCTGATCTCTCTCGGCGCCCCATTTGCCAACTTTGAAAGAACCTCTTTGGTATCCCCAATCCTTGCAGACTCTTGCTAACCGCGAGTTATCATTGCTCATGATCACAAACGAGCCACAAGAGGCAGGCATTACATCTGTCTCACCACTGAGGTATTTCACAGCAGCTTCACCTGTACTGTTAGCAGCCGTGGTGATGTGAAATGTACGACCTCCTCTTTTTTTGCAGGTGAATCTTATCCGAGTGAAATGCAAGTGATTTCTCAGCTCCTTCATGGCGCTTTTTGTGAGTACCATCTCTTTGCTGCTTACTCCGCGGTACGATGTCTTAACTGGCAACTGAGTGGGAGATGAACCGTGCGAAACAACGTTGGATACAAGAAGCCATCCCCCTGAAATTCGATAAATGTTTATCATTCGTTTATCAGTCATGTGGGCCAAAACAAGCAGTAATGTTTAGTTCAAAATAATTCACACGGCGGAAACCCACGGTGAAGCCTCCCACGGGCAGGAACGAGTGACGAACCCCTAAAAACTTGGGAGGCTACCCACTGTGAGCCTTATCAATGTTTTACAATATAACTCAGGTGAACTGTACAGTACCGCAACTGATCCCCGTGCACCGTAAATGGTCCTCAGACCGAAAATGATCCCCAAAATGGACCGCAAATGATCCCCATTGTCGACCACAAATGATCCCGAGAGGAAAATCCGAGAATGGTCAGGACTTAATAAAGTTACTGGTTCATCGTGTCACGTTTATTATCGCAACAAAACATTTTAATTCAACTGAATTAATTTAACAAATAAATGCCAAGACTGAAAAACAAAGAAACCGTAAACAAAACACAAATAAATGCAAACAAAAAAAGATTTTAAATGCAACCAGTAAAACAATAGCTCTTGCTTAATTGCTGGTTTTAAAACATTAAAACTTAACTGAACTAAATTTCACATACTGTAGTTCAATTAGATGTAATACAGTGTAAGAAGAAATTGCTCAAATCCGATCTTTCGGAAACTTCGTATCAACTTTAGAAAATGATAACTTTTGTAACGGCGAAAATCTCTGAAAACGACCCCAGATAAAAGCTCGCTCTAGTACACTGAACCCCATCAGGATAATTCTTTGCTTATAGGTACAAAATTTTCTACTTAATCGTTCCTTCGTTTCTGTTTCCCTAATTTTGTATCTTTGTAACTGTCTGTGTCTCCAGCAGCCAAGACACGGAAAATGAATATACAGGTTTGCGCCGACAGGGTCCTTAGCACTAGACGCAACATTTTCACGAGTTGTAGTTGCTTAATGTATTTCGAAATAAACCAAAAACCTCTATAAAGTGATAAATACAGGGGTCATACTCCGGGGTCATATTTACCTATTCCTAGGCGTTAAAATGAAAGAAAAATTTCTTTCCTAACGTCTTTCCTGTCCTATGTGTTCCCAGCAACGAAACATCAAATGCTTGAATAACGAAAGAAGAATAAAATGCCAGAAGAAACAGTATTGTTCATTGATTGTTCTACGCGATGTGCAAATTCTCAGCACTTTCACCATCCATGCCTACAATATATTCCATTCCACTACTTTTCACTGGATCACTTACAGTCGACAATGGGGATCATTATTTTGATTTAGAAGTCGCATTTCACGTGCGACGAATATAATGCATTAATTATAGAAACCCTTATCCATATTGGATAACAATTTTTTTTTAGTGACTGGGAATATTTACAACAAACTGAGTTAAATTTGTCACCATTATATACGACGTCTGAATCAACTGCCGTTTATTTCATTATTTTCATCGACTAAAATAGGTGTTCGGCATTCATAAGAAATTCCATGTTTGAAAGGGGCCTAACATGTTTTCAGCTGAGTGGTTTGCAGGCTGTTATTGAGTTGTTTTTTTCTTTTCAGTGAGAGCAATTCCTATCTCTTTGTAAATCCATTTTATTAATCGGCTTGTGCCACAACTTAAGAATCAGCTGTAATGGCTGATTTTACTTTCCCTTTGACATGACTTGTAAATCAAAAAGAGCAATCAATTTTCATCCACTCATTTCAATAAAAGCAAATGGCATCACTTCTCACTATAACAGAAACCCATGAACGGTGACTTCGTCGTATAAATTTGCGGCACCGAAGAAAGACGAAAAAGCTAACCCTTTTTGATCAAATTATTTTAAGGTTTAAACTCGAAGCTTTATATAGGGTAAAATAATTATAATTTACTTTTACCGGTAACACTTGCAACAGCAATAATAATAATAATAATAATAATAATAATAATAATAATAATAATAATTATTATTATTATTATTATTATTATTATTATTATTATTATAAACTCCTAAGCAAGGTACCAGTTAGGGGGAGAGGGGAAGCCACTGAACCCTTCAGTTACTGTTTATGGATGACTTGAAGCTGTACGGGAAGGATGAATGTGAGCTTGACTCATTTTTCAATACAGTTCTGGTGTTCAGTACTGATATAGGTATGGAGTTTGGTATTAAGAGGCGTGGCGTTCTCATCTTAAAGAGGGGAAATGTTAAGAAAAGTGTGGGGATTACCTTGCCTGATAATTGCAAAATGAAATCAGTGGAAGAAGATGGTTATAAGAACCTGGAAATTCTGGAATATGACGATCTATTACAAGGGCACAAGAAAAAAGATTTGAAGGAAGAATATTTCCGGAGACTAAAGACAGTCCAATGTCAGTGGGAAAAATACGATACTTGCAACAAATTCATGGGCTCTGTCACTCGTGAGGCATGGAGCTGGAGAAGTAAACTAAATTAAAGCTGAACTAGAAACCTTGGATAGAATAGAAACAAAAAACAGATAACTGTTTATAGAATGCTGCATCCACAGCTTGATTTTGACCGAACCTACTTTCGAAGAACTTCTGGGGGCCGTAAATTGATTGGCCTGGAGGAGGGTGTTCGCGACGAAGAGATGGGGTTGGCCTATTACATTCTAAACAGCACGGAACCACTGCAAAAAAAGGTAGAACGTGAAGAGGTATTGAAGAAAGAAATTGAGGAAGACCACAAACAGACAAAGAGAAGAAGGAGACTTTAGAGAAGATTGAGAAGTGGAAGACCAAGCCCCTTCAGGGCCAGATATTGCGTCAATTAAACAGGACAAGTCAGAGGTGAGAGGTCATGCGATTGGCTGAAGAAGGGCGATTTGAAAAAGACTGAGACTGAAGGTCTTATAACTGCCTCACTGCCTGCGAGCAAGCTCTCCCATTTGGGCGAGCGAAGCGTGTCTCGCGAGAATGCACGAGCGAGCGGCGAAGCCGCGAGGGGCAGCGGAAAGGAGAGCTAGCAACGATCTCTCATAAAATTTCATTTGTACTTCGCCCAGACGAAGGGAAATACAATTGGCTGAAAATGACGTTCCGGAAAACAAAGTTGATTGATAACAGGCCAAGCTGGCACCCCCTTCGTCTGTGTGACAAATGTGGTTCTCAGGGGGATCAGATTGGTACCGAGAACTTGTTTCAGCCCTCAAAGCAGACGAGGGAGCTCGTTTGATTTAGTTCTCGCTAAAAGAATATTGCGAGCCGAGGATAAGTTGGACCGAGTTTATAGTTCTTGTGGAAGGAAAATGAAAACCCTTCATCAATTGTATTCGTTTGTGTCAAGCGCCTTGTTTAGTTCTGAAAACGAGAATGAAAGTGAAGAGAAACTCAAGCGCCTTGTTTAAGTGCTACCTTCCAACGTCTGTTTCTTCGCCCAATTGAATTCCACTGGGTAGAAAAATTCAGAAACATGTACTTGACACTCGTGTAGTTTGACCGTAAAGAAGGTCAAGAGAAAGAGTTGGAAGCAACTGGAGTACAACTTAAGAGAAGCAAGTCCAGGAAAACGCTATTCTTTAGTTCCGGAACGGACAAATATATTATGTTTTTGTCGGTGATTGCGACGAGGAGTAGTCTTTTACACTGCAGTATGGACGACGTTTCAAAAGTAAACGAAACGAGAACCAAAGTATTGAGTTCTCATCCCAGCGGACACGTTGAAGTTCGATGTCCCCGTGGAAAAATAGCATATCATTGATTAAAAACATTGCTTTGATGCTGTTGCAAAAGCAATTCATAAAATAAATAAATAATTCTACGCGCCCTCGGCTGTCTAAACTTGACAGGCGATTGTCACATTTCTACTCAGCGGTGCGTTTGCGGTGACCGTTTTCACGCTTTGCGGAGTCCCGGGGTTTCCGGGGTGCAAATGAAAATTTATGAGAGATCGTTGCAAGCTCTCCTTTCCTCGGCCCCTCGCTCGCACGACGTTCTAGCGAGGCTCGCTTCGTTCGCCCAAATAGGAAAGCTTGCTCGCAGGCTACTTCACAACATCAGGCACTGAGAACGAATGCAAGCAAGGCATCCTTTGAAAAACAGGAGGTGTCTCCGCTCTGCAGATTGTGTGGAGAAAACGATGAGACACGAAATCATCTCAATTGCGAGTGCAGTAAGATAATAGTAACAATAATGTTGCACGAATTATTCACCGGGAAATTTCAAGGAAACATATACAGTAAACACCAGCGAATAAGAACCTGATGGATTGAGAACCTTCTGGCAGAAATTTGCCTCTTTAATACCCCAAAACACAAGAACCTGTTTAGCCAAGCAAGATCAAGCAGGTTCTAATATGTCGGTTACAGTTGGATTATGATAAACAATTTAAAAAGTATAACAAGAAGGAACTTTTTAAAGAATTAGGAATTTAGGAATACGAGATTTTATTCTTTTTAACTCGTTTCTTTTTTTAATATCAGAGACAGATAATTTTCCTTAGTCATGACTTAATTTAAAACGCTGGACTACCTGCAAGCGTTATTGATCGCATCTGTGCCGCAAGGAGTGTATTTGGGAAATCGTTATTGACACAGTGATTGTATTTTTAGAATTTATATAATTTTTAATGTTGTTTAGTGCTTAATCCTTC
Source organism: Porites lutea (assembly GCF_958299795.1). Classification (NCBI taxonomy): domain Eukaryota; kingdom Metazoa; phylum Cnidaria; class Anthozoa; order Scleractinia; family Poritidae; genus Porites; species Porites lutea. The sequence goes on from NC_133204.1 coordinate 13,589,324, forward strand.
ATTAAATATTTTTGTAAACTATGTACATATTTTTAATTTGAATAGAATTGTTGTTTATTATTTAAAAAAGAAAATACTGTAGTACTAAACTGTAAATAAATTCTGTAATCAGTTTTGTTAGGATTAAAAAATTAAATTGTGACTAAAAACTGCAGTCTTGAGGACTAAACCCAAGTTAATTTACTTTTCTGGTAATCAACAATCTATTATCTCCTTCATAAAAATAAAGAAGCAAATTAAGAATGTACTTAGCCTAAATTGCAAATTCTGTATGAGGAAGTTACGTGGGTTCATCTGAAGAATGTGTTACAACAATTTCAGACTTTCAAGAACAGATCTCACCTCCGTCAATTGTCATGTCGCAATAAACGTTCAACGGGTTTCCACTGTTCTCAGGGTCAATCCAGTACCTCCCTTCTCCTTTAGAGTCACCAGAGTCCCGGATGCTCTTACAGGAATGAGCAGGCAGCTTGGAATTCCAACCCCACCTTGCTGCAGCAAATAATAAAAAAATGACTATATATGGCAAAAATTCACTCCGCCGTGAAGCGATTGTAACTTCAAATTAAATAGACCAGCGTTACTCACGAATTTCGCATCTTTTTCCTTTGTAGTCCGGATGACAATGAGCGGGTTGTTTCTTCCTGTTGGAGGGCGAATCGTGGCAGGAAACCTGAGGAATTAATTTGAAAACCGAATTGAATTTAGAGACATCAAATAATATCTGAAAACTATGGATGACGCCATTATATGCTTTAGTTTTCACCAGTTTTGTTTGCAATATTAGTAAATATGTTGATATATATATGTATACCTTTTCTCTATTTCCTTCCATAAACATTATTTACCGTGTGAGTAGTAACAAACATATACTTTAAGCTGCTTCAAGCCACAGGCAAACCGGTACGACAAATCATATTATTGAAAAGAAAATGTTATCAAAAGTACTATTTAAGCAATAGAAAACGTTTTCCGTGTTTGCATAGCCTGATATAAAAACGAGAGGGGTTGGGAGTATTCGAGACAGTTATGCAAACCCTCGACTTCGTCTCGGGTTTGCATAACTGTCGAGAATTCTCCCAACACCTCGAGTGTTTATATCCGGCTATGCAAACACAGGAAAAAAGATTTCTATTGCTTTTATAAAATAACTCTCCCGAGAAAAAACGCTAAACTCTCTGTATGGCACTGATTAAAAGAGAAATTCTTACCAGGCGCAAAATCTCGTCCACGAAGTCTTGCACGCGTAATCAGTTCTTGTTTTGCAAAAAGATGCTTTGCAAAATACGGATTTTTCTCGCTTAAAATTTCAGCTTAAGCGAAGAAAAATTGACACACCTTCTTTGTAACGATTTTCCAATTTTCAGCCGACAAAGGAATGGGTAAATAAAGTAAACTTGTCGAGTTTTAAACTCGAAAACTTTTTCAAATTCGTGCTTGCGTGATTAGCCCGCGAAAAGCCAAACAACTTGACGCCACAACCATGTTTACATACTCTCATGCAAACACTCCTCTCGGCCAATCAGAGCGCGCGTACTATCTTAGTTATTTTATAATTACGATATCAGAGTTCTGAAAACATGACTACTAAAATTCTTATAATATCAGTAACTTCATAAGGACGCCTCAAAAATCAGAGATTTTAAGCCGGAAGTTTAAGAACTTAAATATTTGTCTGTTACTGTTTTGAAATACGATAAAACCGAACAGGGTGACCGTCGTAAACAACAAGTTCTTAAGTTGTTTTTGGTTAAGGTTTTTTCTAGAAGTTTTTTTTATAATAAAGCTCAGCTATAACGCGCACTCTGATTGGTTGAAAAAGGATAGTTTAGGATAGTATAAAACACGGAGCTAACTGCCGTCTTAAGGACTAAACCCAAGTTAATTTGTCATCATCGCGAGACTACAAGATCACCTCTGCGAAGTGGTCGGCGGATCTTATCTTATTTTCAGATTCAGTTTTTTTCGATCGGAAGCTAAAGCAGTTGTTTTCAAATTGTCAGTCTACCACGGCTATTGAAAACTTAAGGTTTGAAATATATTTTCGTTTTAGTCGAATTCAAACATACAGAATTTTTCAATTCTCACGGAGATTGTTTGCTAAACACCAAACTTTAAGTTCCTAGTGTTGGATTTTCAGTAGCTGGTTAATTATATAAGATCGCACAAAATTCGGCTCTTATCAACTGTAGTTTTTTGTTTATTTTTGTCATAGTAATATCGATTTTCCTTAAAACTACATTTCGACAAATTTCAATCCATAGCCAATTACTGGTGAAAATTTTAAAGCGATCCGACAAGGAAAAGCCCTCTTTTAAGGGGATTGAAAAATATCGATATGGCCTCAGGAAAACTGTATCGAAACACCGTAAGGCTTCTTTATTTGTTAAGTGAAAAGCCATGGTTGATGTTCAATCATTAGAACTGACCTTTACAGGTCCATAATAAGAGGATCCGTTCATCTTTTTGAAGCTTTCCGGCGTCATCTTCCATGTTTTGTTGTTCAGCTCACAAAGTCGTTCTGCAATATCTGCACCAGGATGAACATTAAATGACTTGCAGCTGTTATTTCTGTGGCATTTTTGGTGACATTCAAACTCGTCAACAACGGTAGACGTATTCATAACATGATCAACTAAAATATGGTCTGAAAGACAAAGTAATGAAAAACGAAGGAATATGAAACAATCAGTAGGGTTAAATATGAACCAGGGACATAGAGTTTTTTATTGAATTAAACTGTACATTTTATGATAAAGTATATTCTTTCTTGCTAATTAAATACATTCGACGTTCGTCAGAAGTAAAAATAAAGTGAAAACAGTTATAAATGATTTTAACATGAGACAAGTCGGCGGAATAATGGAAATGCTTTCAAAGTGCTTTTTTGTGCGAGTTCAGTATCTTAGAAGTAAAAGATGTAATAAAAAAATTCTACTTTAGACTAAAACTAGTAAAACAAAGGTATTGAAAAAGGTCTCGAAAAACGTTTTATAAAGCCGCAAGTGTTAACTTACCAGTCCGAGTTTCAAAAACGCTCGCACAGTAGTCCGAGTTAGATAACACCAGCAAACTTGCGATCAGAACGTTAACAGTCAGAAAAAACAAATGAGCCGCGAAGTTGCCATCGACAGAAAATTTTTTGCTGAACTTCACTGTAGCTACATGTAAGTGCACTATTACGTTTCAGCCTTATACTTTGAGTGTTCCGTTTCAGTTTGTTTTAACTCTATTGCAGTGGCAGTTCCCGGACGGCGCAATTTGTTAATTCATGAGTGTATTTGGAACGGCTAAATCAAAATTTGAAAATCGAGCTTAACTATATTTTCAACTAAGCCTGTAAAACAAATGAACTTTTTTGTTCAAGGGAACGTCTCATGAGTTAAAAAAGCCGGTAATATGAAAAAGCAATAATATGCAACGAACGAATTCTATTAATAACACGCCCCAGAGAACATTTGCATTACCGGCTGTCAGAATCCAGGACGGGTATTCTTACATGTGACTGCCGAGCTAAAAGATATAAATTATTCTGAAACACTAATGCCGATTTACGGCCAGACTCAATCGAAGCTCAGGGAAATAAATTGGCTATTGCTATGGTATGTCTATTGTGCATTCATAGGGAAATAGAGTGGGGCAATTGAACCATAGGGGTAAAATTAAAGAGATGGATGACTGAACCAGTTTTTGGCCTGAATCCATCAGCTAAGTGCAGTGTTGATATTATATTTGATTATTGTCTCTTTTCATCTTTTTAGTCGAGGGATTCTTAATTAATCGACCGCCACTAAGCTAGCCCAAATACGCTGCGTGAGCAGGTTGCATTTCCCAAAATGCAAAAATTTAAGAATGGACGGGGGAAGATCGATCTATGGTTCAACTTGGACGTTACGTAAGCGTAACGCGACTGTTGTCAATTAAACCCTCTATCCTCCGAATTCCGAGTGACACTCCACGCGAAAACCAATTTCGTTCTTCCAGTGAAAAAGGGGTAAAGGGTGTTTTATTTGTTGTTGTTATGTGGTTTGGTTTTGTTTGAATTCGTTACTGAATTTTGCAAAGCGTTTTTTGACATTTATTTAGGTTATAGATACTAATGAAATGCCAGGATTTTTCCTCTTACTAAAAAATCATATCTTCATCGCGCGCAGTGAAGATAATATTTTTATTTTTCACGTGTGGGGATATTTGGTGTCGCCATGGTTACTAAAATGATTAACCAATTACAAGAGAGCTTCCCGTTTTTAATAGAGTTTTCGAAGTTTTCACGAAAAGCTGAACTCGTCCGGACCCTGTGGAACAGGCTAAACATTTTTATTTTCTCATTGGTTTATTGATTAAGGCTTAGTTCACACACCAGATAGCTTTTCGTGTCGACACTCTCTTCCCCGCAGATGCATCCGCAGATGAGCTTTTATGAAGGAATTTCATCACTATCTATAGAATAAACAGAACATTAAATGGCCGCTTGGGGATACGAATTTTATCTTCTCGTGCTGAAGTATCTCTCACTCGTTCGCTTCGTTCACTCATGAGAGATACTTTCAGCACTGGAAGCAAAAATTCGTATCCCCGCGCGGCCATGTAATATCCTCTATACATAGGCTTCGGTCACCATTAAATACGACAAAATAATTAAAAAAGGTCGCGAAAGAAATCGCGAAAAGTTCGCAGACTGAAAAAAAAAGCGTAAATGTGGATCGCAGCTAACACAGGCTCCGTACGGGTACAGAGAGCACAAATGAAGCGTAACGCCACCGTTCTCAATCAAACCGTCGATCCTCCGAATTCCGAGTGATACTCCACGAGAAAACCAATTTCATTTTTCCAGTGAAACATGGGTAAAGGGTGGTTTTGCATTAATTCGTCAGTGAATTTTGCAAAGCATTTTTGTTGGCTTGTCATTAGGTTAGGTTCGGACCCCATTAAGTTCAAAATAATAATTAAAAAAGGTCGCAAAAGAACTCGCGAAAAAACAGGCTCCATACGGGCACAGAGAGCACAGACAAGACTTAAAAAAGCTGCCCTAACCGAGTTAAATGGGGAGAAAGATCGAAGATGTTGTCTAATTTGGATGTTGATTGTCATTGGCTAGGAAACTAAGAAATCACTCGGCTGGTTTTGCAATTTAGGCAGGGGGAGAAGTTGAAGTTTTTGTGAGACGAGTCAAATTGCTATTTTGGTCGACCTTACTTCAGTTTTGGGTCACAACCGTCGAACTTGGCTAAGCGTCTAACTAAGTTCAAAGGTAACAAAGGGCGTGAAACAATTTTACAGTCGTCGGTAGAAGCCTGCTTTGCAGAAACCCGTTGATAACAGACAATTCTCATTGTTCCGTTAAATTGCACAGTATATTCTTGAATTTGTAATGAATAAACAAGAACAAACGGAGGCATATGCAGAAAACAGTAGTGTTTAACATGAACCTAGAACATACATTTATTCAGTTTTATAGCAGAACAATGTTATGACCTTTCGTGATAAAGAGATGTACTGGCTTGCAAATTGCGATTTGATACAAGCGCGAATCGTCAAAAGTAAAAAAAAAAAGTGATAAAAGTTGTAGGTAAGTTTAACACCAAATATAGTCGGGAAAAGGAAATGGATTTAAAATGCTTATTGTGGGAGTTCGTCATTTCAGATTTATTAAAATGGCTAGTATTAAATAGATGGAATAAGAAACCGTCTACTTTAGAGTAAACCCCGTTAAATAACGGTATTTTGTTTGCGCCCAGAGACACGACAAAGTTTTCGAAAACCGTTCCGTAAAGCCACACGTTTTAACTTACCAGTCTGAGTTTCAAAAACGCTGGCACAGAAGTCCGAGTTAGATATCACCAGTACCACTGCCATCAGAACATTAACAACCAAAAAGACTAAACCAATGAGCCACGAGGCAGCCATTGACGGAAAAATGTTTGGCTTAACTTTGCTGTAGCCACGTCTGTTTGCACCAGAAAATACACACCAGCCTTATACTGTGGTTGCTCAGTATCAATTTGTTTTGTTTTTGAACTCCTTTGCGTTGGCAATTTCAAGCAAAGCAATTTATAATTCATAAGTGAATCTGTCACTACTAAATAAACATGCTTAAAAAGATTTTACTTATAATAGTTGAGCTAAACTTCATTATCAGGGAGGCCTATAAAACAAGTGTAGTTACTTTTTTGTTCAAGGGAACGTCTCATTTAAAAAGAAGCACAGTAAGATGAGAAAGCAGTAATGTATGCACCGGGTGAATTCTAGTAATAATACTGATTCCCTCAGGGAAACCTTGCATTACCGCCTGTTAGAGTCTAGGACCGGGGTCCTTAAATGTTACTGAAAATTGAAAAGTGAAACTGATAATTTTTCATTATTCTGAAATACTATTGATTTTAAGTCAGACTCAAGCGAAGCTGAAGGAAATAAATTAACTATTGCTTGTGCATATCTATTGGGCATGCATAGGGGTAAAATTAAAGCGAGACTTGATTGAACCAGTTTTTGGCCTGGCTCCATCTGCTAAGTGCAGTATTGATATAGTATTTACAGTAATTATTAAGAGCAGTTGTCTGTAAGATTCGAACTATATTGAAAAGTCGCTGCCACACTATCTCGCCGAATTGGCTAAAAATTGGCATGTAGACTTGATTTGGGGTCTTTTATAAGGAATAGGTAACTTTAGGTTCTAATTCCTCCTATTTGGGAAATTATCGACATGGCCGGTTTTTGGGTGCCTCGGACCGGCGCCATATTGATTAATAGCAGATGTTTTTGAGCCTTCGACTACAACCCTGACTTCAAAGCTAATCTTCCTCTGCCGATACACATTGAGAGAACTATCCCTCTTTATTGTATTTTTAGAAACTACTTCGAAATTGATAACGTTTTCGCAACGATCGATTAAACTTTTGCTTAGTATACTTTTTGAGTTTTTTACGCCTGCAAAATTTCACAAATTCAAAGGCGTATATCTCCCTTGCCACATCGCATTGAAGCTTGCCACTCTGCCTGAATACTCATTGCTTGTAGTTAAATCGAGTTCGTTAATAAAAAAAATTGGGCAAATTTAACCGAGCAGAAACAAAGTAATGAATGGAAGAGTGTTCTGACGACTTTGTCAATAAGCTTTGCACCGAATACTCGCCAGGTGTTGCCAAAATAATAATCGATAATGGAGTTTCTGTCACTAAATCTGAGTGATCTGTATGATAAAATTAGCCTCTGTAATATTAGCGATAACTCTGCTGCGAAAAACAGTAAAAAAGGGCAGATTGTATAAGGAAAAGGAAAATGAATTTGTTATATTTATGCTACGACGCGTAAACAAAATGCAACCATCACAGTCGAACTGGAATTTTCCTGATTTTCCTCCAGTTCCTTTATCGAAACCAGAGCTTTTAAAATTAACGATAATAATGAAAATTGAAATGTATTACCTTACTCGACGACAAAGATGCCAATTTCCATCTTGATCGAAAAAAAGTAATACAGTATTTTCCCACGCATATCGCGGGTCGTCACGTTCCTTGCATTGCGTTACAACTCACGTGAAACCGCCTGCCTTTCAAACAACTGAACTGAAGAATCCGTGAAAATCTTAGCCAGGCAATAAATAATCGAAGTTGATATAAGTTTTCTTTATTGTAGTGAGCGAGGATGCGATGATAGTTCCAGCTACATGTGTTTACAGCGTTTGAAGATTCGCTCAAAACTCATAAGACATGAGCCGTTGAAATAAACATCATTACTTCCGGTTTTACAAATTGAGCGTTGGCAAAGTAATAAATAGACTCAATCCATCTTGTACACCATTATAAACGGTTTCGTGCAAAATTGTCAGGTATTTTGTTCCAGTCACGAAGCTCGTTTTGAGGAGATTCTTGGTTTTTCTATAAAGTGTTTTGTGATAAACGGGAAAATTGGTTTGGAATGGGTTGAGAAGAATGAGGGATGAGCACAGGAGATAAAAAAATCCAGTCATCCCACCGAGGGGCTTTGATACTGTGCGCAAATGCCCCACCCTAAGGACAATTCCAGATTTTCGTTTTCTTGAAAAAGCTTAAAATCTAAGTAAAGAAAACAACAAAGAAAATTCAGTTAGCGACCAGAGTGCCGATATCGCGAACAATAAGGGTGTTCTTTCATGGAGTGATTGAAGTTGTGTCTGCAGTTTAATGCAAAATCATTCACCATGCTCACGTACCTTTCGACAACATAGGTGTACCGATCGACGTAATATCAATGGTAAAAAACGAACGCTTTTTACTGTAGGAAGATGACGTCATTATACAAAAGGCGTCTTCACTTTGGCATCCTCAATTTCAAACCGTCAAAACCTAATTTTCTCTGCTTGTCAACTGAAAAACGCCTCTAAGGACAAGCAGTGGTAATGTGCTTGTTATGCATCAGTCAATTCCACCTGCGCCCAGCCCCCCCCCGGGCAACTGCGGGGCATTTGCCCGCCTTGTCAGTCCCGGGGGTGGGGCATTTGCAAATGTTGCACTGCCCGGGGGCCGGGCATTTGCCAACCTCCGGGCCAATCCCGAGCTTTTGTCACGCACGCGGTTTCCTATCAGAATATAAGGTTTTACTGGAAGAAAAGCAGATTGACTCATTTGTCAAGGTCAGAAATAAATTGTAGAGGGTTGTAAAGGCATTTTCTCGATTTTAAATGTATGTATGCATTTCTTCATTGCTTATCAAGCCAGAATTACGTAGCGAAATTGGAGCTATCGATGTGAATCAACGTTTTTTGGTTATTGAATCAAATTTCTGTTGATATTATTTGAAGAACATCCTTTCATATTTATAAAACTATTCATAACATATAACTTTACAGCGCTCTATTAATTTTAATGTCAATAATTTTATACCAATACTAAAACCATATTAAAACTGGTGCATGTCGTCGCGGCGTAAAAGTCTTAATTAGAATCCTCGCGCTATTACAAAAGAAGACGTTAATTAAACCAAAAAAATCGCACATTAAAATGCTTAAAACAGCACTATTTGACTGTGCGATCAATGAAAAATGTTGCAGTGTTGACGGAGGACGGGGCATTTGCTCTCTTTTTTCGTCCCCACCCCGGGGAATTTGACAGCTCAAGAGTCCCCACCCCCGGGAATTTGCCATCCAAGGCAAAAAAAATGCTAATGCCCGGGGGTCAGCCCGGGGGGGGCCTGGGCGCAGGTGGAATTGACTGATGCATTAGTAAGACGTCCAGCCTAAGGAGACATTCATAATTAACTTGAATTGGTCAATGCATTAATAAACAAATACTTTCTCCTTTAGCCTTAGGGACAGAGTTCAAAAGCCCAAAATATTTTTATCTCAGCTCTAGCATGTGTTGTCTAGCGATTTGCCTTGAGCTTCTCTGAATTTTCCAGATCAAACAAGCTGTGCCCATCGTACATAATCTTGCCTGCGCTCCCTTGAAAAATTGCACCTGATCAGAAGCCTTCAAGTTCATCGTCTGCCGCGACAACTTCATGATCTATTTTAAGGGGTGATTTTCTGGAACTATCCTGTGGTTTGTCCTTTCTGGTCGTCACTATATTAGCGTGCGCGTTTCAATTTCTCTCCAGCAAAAGTCTCTATCAGGAGCGTAGCCAGGATTTTCCAGGTGTGCGCACAAAAACTTACCCTAACTTCACACTTGGTTCTCCCGTAACGTTTCACCATTACATTTGCCAATTCTGTTAACTAGGTGAGGTTATGCGTGGATGGAATGGCACTTGCAATCGGTGAGAAAATTAGGTTAAACACTTTGCCCTCAAGGACGGCTCCCCCGTTTTGCTGACACTTTCTACCTTAGAAGGGAAAAGTGGAGCTTTGCCTTCCCCACTCCCTGTAAACAATGTCGTTCGGCTGTTCAAACTTAAACTACCCAACTTTAATTTTTAATAAAAGTATAAAGGCAGGAATCCAAACTGTTTGCAAATGTTCTTCAAAATGTACGCCATTTAAATGGCGTCTTTCACTGATTTCAACACGAAGATTTTGAAGCAATGTCTAGTGAGTACGGGGGCTAATGCTCCATCGCAAAAATTTGAAATTAAAAAGTCTGAAAAATCTTGTATAATAGGAGTACACATTTTTACTTATTTTATAGAGTTGTGAAAAAACACAAAATTGTTTCTTCTTGAATTTGTTATACTCTCATTCAGTTTGAGTGTTTTCAGTCTTTCCGATACGCCCGTCAGGTATCGGAAATTACTGTAAATGATCGATTAAGCGCCGCGGCGCTTATTTCATTTTCCATGTTAAGGCCGAGCGCTTATTAGGGAGCGGCGCTTATTTCAACTACAGGTGAAACACAAAGGGGAATATAGAGAGAACTACGAGTTGGGCAAGAAAAATTACAAATATGCACACCTCGAACTGTTATATGAACCAGGTTTCGAAAGTTTCCGTACATTAAAACCTTAGAACTCACGAGTGGGTCGTGGTCTTGTTTGTCAAGCAATATGGTTTTGATATCTTTTCATATCAAGCGCCGTAACAAAGGTGGGGCGTTTATTTGTAAATCAAATTAGCGCGGCGGGGCTTATTCCAGAGCGGCGTTTATTCGAGTAGCGGCGTATAATCGATCCTTTACGATAATTTCCCTTTTCTTCGGAAAAAAAGGAAAAAAAAAATGAAAGATTTCCCCCTAGTCCCCGTCTTAGACGCTTTCATGTGCATTGGTTAAATTTTCTTTTCATAATAACCTACTATGCTGATAATCACGCATTCTGACGTCATTCATCCTTAAAACATTGGTTTATTGAAGAAAGAATGGAGTAAAAGTCTCTTGAGGCGTTTGTGATTTTATAAACTACTTGACGCGGTCCTTCTTTTTACGGCTTTTGTCCGTTGGTGAAATTGCTACTCGGCTTTTCTTGGATTGAAAAGGCCGGGCTCTTTCTAAACGTGGCGTCGTTTATGGGACCTCAGTATACAGAACAGAATCAGCCGATGGCAAACAACGACAAGGCTTTTATGTGGTAAGTTACAGTGATGAAACTTGCCTTGAGATGGTCATATTTTTGTACGTACACTGGACGAAAAATTGAATTTAATGATATTTGCTTCAAAGACAAATCTAAGACAAATCTGATGTCAGATTTGTCCAGCCATCAAATGTCCCAAATGTGAGAAAAATCTGTTATCACATTTGTCTTGAGGAAATGTGAGACAAATGTGATTCAAATATGCCATTATATTTGCCCTTGTACAAAGATATCTTAAAACAAGACAAATACGAGAAAAATAACTTTTTGACTTCTCGTTCCAGTAAAATCGCTATATGATTTTCTGAATTGTTTAGAAACAAGGCTATCGTTTGTCTCATTAATTAATTAATTTATTTATTTGGTTGTTTTTGGCGCAATTGGTAACCCTTGTCAAGTACTCGTAGATGCATGTAGGTGTAGATATGTAGAAATTTCAATGAGGGATTTTCTGGCTAGCTATTATTGCGCCTTACTCACACTGGATCAATGCTCCAATCAACTTACCGTACTTTATACGCTGATTAAAACGTTTACAGAGGCTCGTTATATCGAGGTTCCACTGTATTCAAGTAAAGTCAAGTCAAGTGAACTTTATTTAGGCAGAGTGGCCCTATCAGCCATTGGCTGGTATCACTAGGGGCCCTGCGTCTGCGTAAATTACGACTACACGATAAAAATTAAAAAATTAAAAATTACTTTAAGTGAAGTGAATAAAAGGAAATAAAAGGGAAATTAAAAATTACTTTAAGTGAAGTGAATAAAAGGGAAATTACCGTCTCTTCATAAAAATCACAATTTGTTTATATCCATGTATTAAAAAGGAGTCTTTTGAAGTTTTAGCGTATGCTAGGAAGTTACCTTGCGTTGCAAGTGTGAGGCTCACTAGCCTTTTTTATTACCAAGATTTGAAAAGTTGGATTAGATGTAAAAGGAAAAAATTCCTCCTCCCTTTAAAACTGATGAGTTGTCAGTGTTTTGATCATTATGCTGTGCCACTGAAAATATGAAAGTTCAACTCTAGTCAAAAGACCAAAATTATTCAGCCATATGGTGGAGTCTTATTTGCACTACCACCCTACACTGTAGGGTCTAAACCACATCACCATATATACCGCTAGACATAATGAAAGGCCAAGGGACTAGAAAAAATGTTCTTCGTTATTTCGGAGTCCCACTGTACAATCACTGAACTCTTTATGTCATGTTTAAGCAATAACAAATATAAGATAAATAAGTAAATAAGTACTGTGACAATTTTGAAAACTATACCTTTTTTTAATAATATAAAGAATACTTCATTAAAATCTTATAAAAACTACACACAAAATTTCAGTAAAATATTCATATAAAGAAAACGTCCATATCAATAGAGTTATAAAAAATCAATTCAAAAGTCCCAGTGGATGGCGTAAAAGTCAATGCGCTGATTTTAATAAGATATGGTTCTGATCCATGAGGCGAGATATAAATCTATTGCTGTTAATTTTCCGTACCAATTTCCCGATAAAAAGACCTAACTATAGAAAAAAAATAATAATAATACAGTGAAACCTCCATTGAGCGGACACCTTCGGGACCTTCCCAAGCGTCCTCTTAAAAGAGGGTGTCCGCTTAACAGGGTTTGTAAAAATTGCGCAATGTTTAACTTTCAACGGTTACTCTGTACTGTGATAAAGTTCCATGTTGTTAAGGAAGCTAAGGAAGCCGTGCTGTACTTTCTGCAAGACTCTCGGTATAATCTACAGTTTATCGACAGCTAAATGTATTGATTTACCTTTATTAATCGACTACAGCACGTTTTTCAAGGACGTAATCCAATACTACTATTGTTAATTCGGTCCGCTGTCCGCTTAAAACAATAAAAATTAGCCAAATACAATTTATTTTAGTGTCCGCGTCCGCTTAAGAGAAGTGTCCGCTGAATAGGGGTTCGTTATAAAGGGAAATATAAGACGTAATTAAAATTTCGGGACCCGGTTTAGTGTCCGCTGAATAGAGGGTGTCCGCTTAATTGGGGGTTCGCTTAATAGAGGTTTCACTATAACAATAATTATAGTAAATATCAGTATTACGTGAAATCCATTCCAGAATTTATGCTTAAGTCCAGATAAGTGCTGCTGATAAGTACACCCTATTCTCTAATCCCTTCATCTTGATCGTCTCTTTGAATGAACGCGCGCGCGAATGCACGAAAAGTACTCGCGTTCAGATATTGTGACGTTGAAGTTACGTCAGCGATAGAACGCCAATCAAATGTCCACAGCTACACGCGCGGTATGTTTGATCACCCTTTTGACAGCGTCTTCAGTTCATTTCGAAAAGTTCTTTGTCAGCTTGGCCCTTAGTTTTCGTTGTCTTTAGACTCGTATTTTCTGGTTCAATCATGGCTACAAGCAGTCCTGCTGAAGAAAGACAACTTTTCCTGATGGAAAACATGAACAGGAGACTAGATTCTATTTTAGAGAGCCAGAAGAAACTGAAAGAAGCAAACGCAGCGGTTCAGCAAGATAACGTAACTGGCAAAACAGGAGCGACTAAATAACAGCAAACGCGGCTCAAAACTGTCACGCAGAGAATCTAAAGGAGAAGTTCCAATGGATTTAAGGGTAGGTTTACTTTCTTGTTGCTTTGATGATATAAGAAATGCTTTTGATCGTGAGAGTTTGTGCTTATTCTTTGGAGCTGAACTGATAGCGTGTCTTCAAAGGCGCCGACTTGCCTGCGTTGTATCAAACATCACAGGAACCTACAACTTAGCTTAAAGCGCCCAATTTTTGAGGGACAATGTTAGTCTTTGAAGTGGGGCATATTTATTTCTTCTTTAAACAAAACGAGATCGATGGCCTGGAGAAAGTGGCTGTTGGAAGTAACCAAATACATGTATATTATGGATGATTATTGCCTAATTTCATACCGCGCGGGAGCCTGGCACTACCGGATTTTCCCGGACTTTTTAAATTCCGGATTCAAAATGGCTTCAAAAACAGAGGGTAAAGCAGAGGAAAGCAGAGGTCACTGCTTGCCGTTGAAACGATATTAAGGGCCATATTACTCCAGAAAGTTAATATTTTACAGCAAAGAACAGTTGTTTTACTGCTATGAAGAACTTCGATTAAAACCTTGAGAAAAGAAAGATCAAATCGGAGACTTTCGCTACTTGAAGTATTGGAAGGATTCCCGAATTGTTCGACAAAAAATTTGAACAAAGAACCGTCGCATTTAGCTTTTTTTACGGTGCTGGATCCGACCGAATATTGGCAAATGATAAGAGAGTGGGTGTACCTGTTTTTACAAATCGTAAAATAAAGACTACGAAAAGCAAAACACGCCAGAATGACCATGAGTCACTGAGTGAAAAGGCAACATCGTATTAGGTCGGCAAGGCTTACATTAGGTTTTCTCTCCGTCCCTGCGTACGGTCTCAGTAAGAAATCCTAAAGATCGGACCAGAGACAATTCTCATTGAACATAGCTAAAAGCAAGTATACTTCAGTCTTAAAAGAGAGGCATTTCTCGTCCGGTAACACTGAAGTTCCTGTGACCAGACCTCATGCATTGAGCAATGTTATAATACAGAAGTAATTTTTCTTGGGGGGGATAAATTGTATATAGTATATAGTTATTTTTTGACTGAGGCCCCTGCGTGTGATTCTGTACCTTCCAGTTACATTGCATTACATTATTTATATAGACACTACTCAAGACATGTATAAATTCATTGGCAAAATGTGAAAAATGGCAATGGCTTACAAGGACTCACTTGTTGAGCTGCCTCTTTTTGGAACATATTGGGTCTACGAGCATGTTTACAATTTGGGGTAATCACCTTGTAATTCAATCAAGAATGTCACGTACATCTTCCTTTTTGGCTAACATGTACTGAGTATAGACAAGTCCCTTGTTCTATGCGTGTGATTTAAGAACACTAGGTTCAACGTACATAACTCCACAAAGTTCACTACACTCAGTACCTTTCACGGACATTTCTCTTTTCCGCAACGGGAATAATCCAGGTAAGCCTTCTGTACTGCCCTTTTAAGTCTCTGCTCCAGCATACTTAGGTTACGATCGGTACACACACATTCTGTGTTCTTGCCTGCAATGATCCTCTACAATACAGAAGCCGGTAGAATTAAACAGGGGATCCTTTGCTGTCGAAAATTTGTTCATCGAACAATTGCTTGCACTTGCAGCTGAGTGTCGGCTCCTTAAGTTTAGCTTCAGGGCATGACAAATAGTGTATCCTTTCCTTACTAAGTTTAGGAAGATTCTCTGAGGGAATATTGATCAATGTTTCTTTGAAAAAGAACGCTTTTGTTCAAGTTTTTACTCTGACTATCCTCTGACTATCCGCCATTTTGAAACTGGACTTTTTAAAAAGTCCGGGAAAATCCGGTAGTGCCAGGTCCCCGCGCGGTATGAAATTAGGCAATGGTTATCTCAAAGCAGAAGTCCTTATCAGGGTTATATGCTTCTCTCTCAAAGCTTAAGTTTAAGCTTATCTAACATTGCACTTTATTTGGTAAATTTACAACTATAATTTTTGTTTTGTTTCCAACATGCAGAAAGATGGTTGACAAAAAACATGACAAGTGGCTCTAAAGTGGAAGAGGAGTATGTTCACAAATTTATGTTTTATTTTTTTACCTCATGAGTGTTAAAATGTTTTTCTAGCCAAATGGCTGTGCTCAAAGAAAATTTGAAGGGACTGAGTCCATTGCTATGAAACTGTGAAATCCACACTGCTCAAGATATGGTTCCTATGAAAAACGTTCTTTTAGGCTGGTTTCAAATGTCGAATTTCACTTGAGCCAAACTTAACGCAAGAGTTAAATGCATGTTAAGTGCAACGTTTGAATCAATTAAATTAAATGCGATGTTTGCCGTATCTGCGACTGAAACAGTCGAAGATTCAACTAAGGTTCAACTTTTGATTCAAACATCGCATTTCACATGTGCCAACTTAATGCATAAATTTTGGTAAATTATTATTATATTACTGGGAATATTGACTTTTAACAGAGTTAAATTCAACAGAGTTCAGGGAGTTAAATTTGACGTTTAAATCAAATGCCACATTTAACTATTTAAGTAGACTAAATTAGGAATAAAGTTCTGCGCATGTGAAATTTGACGTTTGAACTGGGCAAGACACTCAGGATTAAAAGTCAGTTGCCATGGGTGACCTGGAGAGCACAGCCTCAGGTGTTGTTTACCTTAAGAATCTTATCCCTCATGCCAGAGCTATGGCAAAGCCCAGGTTTGAGGGTGGGATATCCGAGAGGCCAGCACCTGACGGTCCATCATGAGCCACATTCAGGCCACTTCTCAAGGCCTAGGCCCAGTTGTTCAAAGGCTTATTAGAACCCACACAGGGATAAATTTTTAAATAATTTGGTTTCCTTTTTCATTCGTTCAATAACATTTTCACACTTAATGTGCTCTCCTTTTTAAGAGCATCCAATCATCAAATTGCAGACAAAAAGAACTTTTAAAGTGAATATGTTTATAAGCTTTCCTATCTCAACTCAAAGTTTGCATAAACCAGCATTACACAACCTGGCCTGACCTTGTTTATATGAATTCATGTGAATTTAATGAGAAAGAGAGTAGAGATAATAGAAAAGTATATGTTATTAGTAGTATGAGGCTACCTTCCACAGAAGATAATCAACTGTGGCATTTTTTTGTCTTAATAGGGTAGCTTAATTTATCATATACATCTGGGGTGCAAAGAAAGTCAGTTTTACAGCCTGCCATTCTGGCAAGCTGTAGCTACCCCGTACTAGCCCACAAGTCATTTCAACTAGCCCCCAAACCCTTTTTGATTAGCAGGATTGATTACAATCCTTCGGTAATTTGAATTTCTCCAAAAAACAGCACTTGCCCATCAGGCAAGTTAAGAACAAAAATCACTAGCCTGATAGCAAAATCCACTAGCCCCGGGCTATCGGACACGACTTTCCTTGCAGGCTGACATCACATAAAAGTACCAACTTTGCTTTTCAAAGACAAAAGAAAACTTTTCAATGACTCTTTCGAAGATGTGAAGCCAAAAGAAAATCAGGCTTAGGTTTACCTTCTTGTTTATTTGCAATATTCATTTAAGAAATCTTTGACCAGAGGAAAAGTTGTGATAATCAAAAAGTTGGTTAATTGAGGTCCAGATAATCAAGGTTTAACTGTTGGCTTAAATGTCCAAAGTCCCATTATTTGGTTATAGATTTTAATAACAGTACATGTTATGGATTTTCTAAGAGCTTATATAAATGTAACTTGGATTATTTGGTTAACTGTGGCAAAAATTGAAGAGTGCAAACGGTATAGTCTTTGATTACCCAGGCTTAAACTTTTCCAAATTCTCAAGCTATCAATAAGATGCGTGAACAAAAATATATTATGATATGTGAAATTTTTGCTGTTTACCAAATTTTAGTCAAGTCTTTGTAGCATTATTGATTAATGACAAATGTACATTAAACCCTCTAGCAGTCACTCCAGAAGTCAGCTATTTCATTAGTTTTGTTGCCTTTGGCAAGTATCAATAGCCCACCAAAAAAACCTTGGCAATTGTGAGGCATTTGCTTTTTGTTATTGGTATTTCCTAAAGTGCATTTAGATATATTTTTAATATAAGAAATAGGAATATTTTGTCTGGACAGTCAACTCTCTTTAAGATGGACACCTTTGGGACCAGCACTACTGACTCAGTATATCCGTCTTATGGAGATCCAAATAGAGTGAGTTATGAAGAGAAACAGGGACCATCTCAAGGTGTCCACTTAACAGAGGTGTTTTTAATAGCTATTATTTAAAATTACATACCGTAAATCCTCTATTTAGCCCCCCCTCTCTATTAAGCCCCCCCCCCTCCCCCTCCCCCAATCCTTATTCTTCACAAAATAATTAACGATTAACGTGGACTAATCAGTTATGGCTTATTCACGCTGAAAGTTCGTATTGTGTTTGGTCTTTGGCCGCATGACCTCCAACTTCATATGCTTAACTTTCTCAACTTTGCACTCTAGTTCTCTGTGGAGAACATTTTTGAAGAATAAGAATTTTGTTTTTGTTACTTTTAGGCTCCCACAAGTGAAATAAATACTTTTGACAGTGACTTTAATTGTACAACGCGTAAGTCTACTCTGTCTCATACCACGGTATTTTTGCTACAGGTGATGCGTTTTGCTAAATTAAATAAGCCCCCCCTCTCTATTAAGCCCCCCCTCAAAAGTGCTTGAAAAAAATAAGCCCCCTGGGGGGCTTAATAGGGGATTTACGGTACTCTAATAACAGTGGAACTAAGTGCCATGAAGATTGTTATCTTTCCTGTGGTAATTAACTAAAGATACAGTTTGTTGGATGTTGTACCAATGGTACCTGAAGGGAAAGTTTTATTTAATGGTTAATTTTTACTGGGTATGTGCTGCTGGCCTCTCAGTATCCCTATCCCATTACTGTATACCGATAGTCTACTCTGTGGCCATATTATAGACCCCATTTCAGTCACTTTGGAAAAAAAGTGATTTTTGCAATCCCAACTTGGTCACTTTCTGTTTATTTATCTACCTAATAAAGTCTTTTGACTTGGTCATCCTGAAATGAACTGACACTTGTTAAACTTAATGTTTTAGTTTTGTTTTACAGTTAATTGTAAGATCAGGACAAGCATTGTGAAATAAATGAGAATTGTCAGTTAAAATTCTTGAGTCATTTTTCTTTAAATATTGTAATCACCTTGCGCCCTTTACAGTGGAACTCTGATATTTAAGAAGTTTCAAGGAACGAAGTGCAATGAAGATTGTTACTGTTTTAGCAGTGTCTTCGTTATTTCAGGGTTTCAGGTAAGGGTTGTGATAAATGAGGGGGAAAGGGATCGAACTGATGGTCTTTCAACCTGTCCTAGTTGAGTTCAATGAACTTCTGCAGCATCAGTCCACTTTAAAGAAAGGTTGAAAGCTAGTGTTAAGTGAAAATTGCAAGAAGCAATAAAGGGGTAGATGCCAGGGAAGAAAAGAGAGAAGGGTAGTACGTACGTACTGGCCTGGCATGCTCACTGTACAATATAAAATTTGCTCTATATTTGTCCATACAAATATGTTATTTGACAAAGTTTGAACACATTTGTTTGCAGTTTGGCTCATTTATCTGCATTTGTCACAAAGCAAATGTTAAATTTGTCCCACATTTACACAGCATTTGTTCACATTTGTCTTAGACAGCAAATGCATCATTATCCTATTTGTCTTAAAGACAAATGTCTAATTTGTGCTTTGCACAAATGTGAACAAATATGACAAATTTTATATTTAGACCACATTTGTCCCACATTTATCTCATTTCAAATCTGTTTTTTCATCCAGTGTCAGAATGAGTCGTCCTCGGCTATTTCGAATGTGACGTCACCTCCAAGCCCTTTTTCGCACACTCGGATAGCGCGAACAGTCATCCAACGGCACCATTCCTGCTCCAATCGTTTATGCGACGACTATCCGGACTTCAAACACGATCGCATGACACACAATTGTACAGCCACAGTCGCACCACGAAAAATTCTGGAATCAAGGCCAGACATCATTCCTCTTGATCCGCTCCTTGTGCTTCAGCATGAATCAATCAATACATTAACAACACTCTTTCGTTTCAAAACGCGGTAATGGTATCAATGAGAAATGTGCAATTACAGTCGAACTGTCCGTAAGGCCACCACCCAAAATACGAAGATTTAATGGATCCCTTACGAAAATCAAACCGCAATTGTCTCTTTCGAGAAGACGTACCGAAACACCTACTTTTGGAAGAGAACTTATTGCCTGGTTATGATGCGCGTTTTTCCATGTTGCTTCTAATAGTTCTTCTTATAGTCTGAGTAGCGTATTACGTACAGCGAACTTACAGATCATTCAATGTGTCTAGAGATTAAAAGCAATGGGAAATTGTGTAACCGTCATCCCAAATAGTGGTCGTTTACAAAAGGTTTTAACGATAGGAATTCCAGTGGACAAATTTGGTGTTTCGGTTCAGTCGCTTATGGGAGTTGGTAGACTGAAAGCAGTCTCTTATTTCTCTTTTGAGTCACTGTATGTCGAGAGCACGCGTGAGAGGGGATCGGGGGGGGGGGGGGTACTCCCTATAATGGCGTGTACGCGGAAGCTCCACCGAAGAGGTCACCTTTTTTCAGCTTCAGGTATATAAATGGGTAGGGATTTCACCAGTAGAGGTACATGGAAGGGTAAGGCAATCTGCTGTTCGGTGTATAAAGGACTAAAAGGGCTAACAGAAGGTTTTAAAAGGCTTTGTAAAAGTCAAGAACCACTTCCTACTTTAGTGACAGCGAAGCTCCATGCTCGGGCGAAGCGCAAGCACACGCGAGCGTCCTATATCTAGAAAAATTTGGTAATCACTCATCCGAGAAATTTGGGTGATCACGTGACCGTACGCCTGTCCGTCCCTCCGTCCGTCCGTCCGCACCACAGACATACCAATGTAAAACAACTCAATTAACAGGTATTACACCACAGGCAACTCGAGGTGTTTTGGCGGGAAATTGCATGGCCACCCGGACTTTTAAGGAGAAAAAACAACAACAAAGTCGAGTCTTTTTCGACGTTATTTTTAATGTCTACACTCACGTGGATAACAGAGAAAGAGCTAGAGCGAGTGATTAAAAACAAAGGCGACGAATTTCGTGGGAAGAAAAACATGAAAATTTCATAGCGGCGGTGAGAAAATGAGAAATGCTAGCGGCCAGCAAGGTGAAAATGAGCGGCAGTGAAAAAGTTAAAAACGGAACAGGAACACAAGCAAGAAAATTTTGGGTGAGCACATACGACAATTCCTCCATAAAAATAGTGTGTAACTTTGAAGTTTCTCGTTTTAGTAGTGCAAAACAGCATTGTAGTCGTGCAAAACAACGGCAAAAAATGTACAAAAAAAGTGTCCTGCACGTGCAAATTTGTTTATTTGCTAATTAGGGGTGCGTTACTTTACTAAAATCCAGATCCGGATTCTTAATCCGAAAACTGATATTTCGTTTCTTTACTGGAATCCAAAAACGGATTTTTGATCCAAATCCAAAACCGGATACGAAGCGTTTCTTTACTGCAGATCCGAAAAGAGTGAATACCTCCAGCGGTAACACGGAACAATTTTAATACATACATCAGCTGTTGGACAACACTGCTCATCTTAAGGGCCATTTTGGAAACCGAGGTATGGATTAAACGATCGATTTTATGCGTTTTATCGGGGTGGTAAAATCGTAATACAAACAGGCCCTGCATTGTTACTAGTTCACAAGAAAAAAACTGCTCCTCAATTTCGCCCGCAAGTGTTGCAAGGCTACTTTTCCAGTACATATCTTATAGCAACACTCGGTGCTTCATTTAGCCCTTCTAAAGCAGTATCCTTGAGTTAATCGTCCAGAATAAAATCAACGGGTCAGTATCCGTGTAATTCTTTCGCCGGGATACCGTCGATATTGTGGGTCCTTTCTTTGGAATTGAATGAATAATAATACTTTTTTGGATAGAACGTTTCTTCTCTCAACGAAAAATCCTAGCGATCCGGATTTTTGATCGGATCTTGGATTTTAGTAAAGAAACGCACCCTAGATCTATTTATTTTGTTGCCGTTCTCATTGCCGTTGCCGTTTAGCATTACACGATTTTATTTTTTTGTTTATAACAAGAGATTCGCTTTTGGCCCTGGCTAAATCCATATATTTTATTCATTCATTTTATTCAAGAACACCTGGCTTTGGACTTTGGAATGGGAGCTCAAGACCCTACAGCAAACCCTGGGAACCGTTCAGAAGCTGGCCCAGAACAGACAGGAGTGTAGATCCTTTGTTGCTGCCCTACATGCCTAACGGCATTCATGGGCATGAGTAAGTGAGTAATTGAGTGAGTTAAAAGACAGTGCATTCATAGTAGTTAAAAGGGAAGGAAAGGTTAATTAGGTATGTGAAAAGGGGCACCATTTGTCAATAGAACGTATACGGAAGGGGTACCTTTTCTGTCTATCGAAGGCCAAGGGGTTGAAACTCGGGACGGAACCTCCCCGTATAAAACATAATTGGGTAGCCCCCGCCCCTCCGGTGATGGGAGCGGTGAAGTCGCGAGGAACGAGCCAAAACTAATTTGCACGTGGCTCTAGGGAGTTCGTGCCACTGGTTACCCTCGATACATATATTTTCAATTTTTCAGAAAGGTAGACAGTTTGGCATGCCAGCTTAGTATCTTGGAACTTTAATCACGTCCCCTAATTCAAACGATAGTCCATCCGGGGGGCCAGTAGCAACTACTTACGGGAGCAAGATTTACGATGAATTTTTCATCAATCTGGATCATCACTTATGTCCTGTTGATCGGTGAAGGAGGGAATGAAGAATCCGCTGGGAATTCGAAATACGTGAGGGACACGGATGTAATAACAAGCATGCTATGGAGCTAGTTTGACTGTGCAGTAGGCTTTAGCCTGCGAAAACATCCGTTTCTCCTCTCTCTTCGCCGCTTGAGACGTTTCGCGCGAAACGTCCCCAGCGGCAAAAAGCGAGGAGAAACGGATGTTTTCACAGGCTACAGTAGGCTATCTACGTTAAATTACATATTTCCATAGTTTGGGGGGTAAGAATGAAAGCCGACGCTATTGAATCACCCACTTTCTTAGTTTTTATTGTATCTAATACCATGCCATTTAATACAGTACCTCTTACTAGTTCTTAACTTAGTTCCTGGTGTTAAATAATGCCTACGCGTTAAGCTTCCTTAAAAAACAAAACCCTTAAACTTTGAGGAAGACTTCCGTTATGGTGGCTTCCTATCGCACAAAGATTTTCCAATAATCGCCAGGGGACACTCCCACATTATAATCGTCGCATTCCCACCTGCCAGATGTAAGAAGCCAGTGGTAAGCTGCCCATACAAAAGCAGTGTGGTCGTATAATCTGCTCTGATCGCGCTCTGCACCCCATTTGCCTATTTTGCTAGAACCTTTTTCGTGTCCCCAATCTTTGCAGACTCTTGCTAACCGCGAATTATCATTGCTCATGATCACAAACGAGCCACAAGAGGCAGGCATCACATCTGTCTCACCACTGAGGTATTTCACAGCAGTTTCACCTGTAGTGTTAGCAGCCGTGGTGATGTGAAATGTACGACCTCCTCTTTTTTTGCAGTGGAATCGTATCTGAGTGAAATTCAAGTGCTTCCTCAGCTCCTTCATGGCGCTTTTTGTGAGTACCATCTCTTTGCTGCTTACTCCGCGGTAAGATGTCTTAACTGGCAACTGGGTTGTAGACGAACCGTGCGAAACAACGTTGGAAACAAGAAGCCACTGCCCTGAAATTTAATAAATGTTTATGGCTCATGTGGGCCAAAACAAGTAGTCATAAGTTCAACTTAGGGCCTGTTTACATGGAGTGGGGGACCCCGGTCTAGTGGGGTAGGTTTCTTTTGTTTTGTGTCCCCCAGAGCGTGAAAACAAAAGAAACCAACCCCACTAGACCGGGGTCCCCCACTCCATGTAAACAGGCCCTTAGTCAAACGAGGCGGAAACAGTGCATATTGTGTCATAAAGCCTATTGTTACAATCAAGGAACAATAAGTGTGAATTTTTTTTGACACCTATTTAGATATTGAGAATTTCCTGAATTTACTTGATCTAATAACTGACGTACCAGCATAAAAGCAAGCGTCATCTTCACCTCAAACCTTACCTCCGTCAGTTGTCATGTCACAATATGCCTTTAAAGGCCTTTTAGTCCTTCCAGGGTCAATCCAGTACTCCCCGTCTCCATTGGAGGTACCTAAGTCCTTGATTTCTTTGCAGGATTGAGCGGGATCGTAGGAAAACAGACCGCGTGTCGCTACAACAAAATAGGCATCAACAATTTAATGATCCACTTCAAGGAACGCCTCGCTTGAAGGCAGTATCCTAATGTAATGTTCCTGTAAGCTTTGAATGAAGAAAGCAAAACGTGTTTGATAATTATAAATGGCCAAGGATACCACAAGGGTCAATAACCTTAACAATTCGAATACTGACAACAAAAGAGAAGAGTTTTGCAAAGCTCTGTTAATCAGTCAAGCTTGCAATCTCTTCCAAAGGAAATAATGACGACAATATACACATGCTATCGGTTTCCAGGAGAGGACCTTTAGTCTTGCTTCATCCATTCAGACGAGAGGTGATTCCTGTTAAACTGGCTAATGAAGAATATTATTTGAATATTTGCCTGTGAACAGAATCCCCCCGCTTAAGCTTAATTGTACTGCAGGCTAGTTCCAGTTCATAGCTAAGACTCCCTTTAATTAATGTGTTTGACTAATCAATTATCACTGAAATGCATCGAATACGAAGATTTTGGTACTGAGATATTTACGTTTACACTTCTTGCCATCTCTCTTGAAACCAGGTTTACAGGTGCAAATGAAAGACCCCTTAGTGTTTTTACACAGCAGATTTCTGTCACAGTTATGGGTATTACTTGTGCACTCGTCTATATCTGAAAAAAGAGAGAAACATAAATTGCGTTTCTTTTCTTTATTGTCATTTTCTTTTCATTCTACGTTACAAAGGAAAGCGATGACTGATACGAATATGGCAGTTTTCTCAAATTGCTAAAAAAATGAAAAAGATGAATGCGTTAGGCCCCGTTAATTCGAATTGAGGCCGATCCACATTATTTAGACAGGCTGAATTGATTCAGATGCCGATCTTAATTCCAGCCGAACTAAATTAAAAAGGAGAAATATGCTCATTTCCGTCAAACTGCTTGTAACATACGTTATAATAATTTATGCATTAGGTTCGGCACACGTAAAAGTTCGGTGTCTGAATTAAAGTCGCTCCAAAGTCGCTCCAAAGTCGAAACTCCCGGCCGAGCTAAGCGGGAAGAGCGGCTGAGCAGTTCCAAATTGAAAAGGCCGTTGCTAAGGCCCGGTTCAGAAGCCGCTCCACTAATTATGTGGAGAACCTAATTGAATTAGGTCCGACTTTGGAGCGACGTTGGCGCGGCAACTGATTCAGACGGCGTACCGTGTGTCGATCCTAATCTTTATTTCATGTATGGAGAAAGAGAAAGGCCTGGGTTCGATACCATATTTTCACGCCATAATTGATCTCCACTTTGTAGAACACCATTCTCCTTGCTTCTGTAGAATCTCTATTTTTGCCAAATTCATTTGAATCATTACATTCGATCTTTTCTTGCTCCTCCATAACTTCTCGGAAACATGGCCCACAATATGCGACTGAACTGCCTGCTTTCCAGCCGCTTGACAGCTTGACCTTTCATCATTCTCGAAGACAGAACAAGGGATACAGAAGTATCCCTGGCACCGTGAACAAGTATATTTTGCACTCTTAAAGCAAGAGGAGTAAGATTGTTCTTTTTCACCCGCCTTTTTTCTCAATTTAGTGTTCTGGGCATGGCAACTACGTAAAAACGAGCGGTATTGTGGGAAAAATTATAAATTCAATGTATGCATGTATGCATTAGGTTCAGGCACTTGAGCGCCGTATGAATCACATGCCGCTCCAATGTCGAATAATACGACAGACTCTGTCGACCTTGACGTTTCTACCGCACCTAATTAAAACGGCCATAACCAAATTGATTCAAACGCCGCTCTTTTGCCGTACTTAATTTATCAGTTAGGTTCGGGACATGACTGGGGGGGTGTCTGAACCGGGCCCAATTGATTAAGACGCCGAACTTTTCATGTACCTAATTTAACGTATTAGGTTCGGCTCATGAAAAGTTCGGCTTCTGAACCGGGCCTATAAGAGCGCTAGACTGGATACCTTTACAGTTCTTCCCATCTCCCTTGTAACCGCGATTGCAGGTGCATGTAAAGGACCCCTCAGTGTTCTTACATAACGCATTTCTGTTACAGTTATGGGTCTTGCTTGTGCATTCATCTATATCTGAAAACAAAGACAAAAATTATGACGTACCGATTACACGCTGTAAAGCTCCAAAAACAACAAAGCAATTGATATTCTATTCCCTTCCGAATTTTCTTTATTTAGACCCCCTTGGGGCTTTTTATTGCCTCTGAAATAGTTTTTTTTTAATCAAATCAAACTATGTTATTACCGATGAAATTCTTGTTTTGACTGAAGGAATGAAAATCCGTATAAAACGTTGTTAGTAAGTAAGTAAGTATGTAAGTAAGTAAGTAAGTAAGTAATAACTTCATTTAACCACGGAATCCTTATCACTAAAAAGTGGTCTTCTAAAGAGCCGTGCACATTAAACTAAGACTTAAAAAAAACAAACATTATTGAAAAAATCCTATAATAAATGCCTACTAAGAAAATCTTAATGTACAATAGCGGAATAAAAACAATTTAAAGTAGTGGCCAGCTTAGCCTCAGCTGACAGGCTGTTCCATGTTACTGCGCCCCTTTAAAGAAAACTTTTCTTTAGGACCTCAGTGTTCGGTCGCGGAATAAACAGGTTATGTTGCGCACCTCGAAGATTATGCCTGTGAATGGTATTAATGCTGGCGAATTTATTAGACAGGTATTCGGGAACAAGGTTATTTACAGTTTTAAACATGAAAGATTTCAGTTGCTTATCACGTCTGTCAGCGATGCTATCCCATTTAAGGGCATGAAGAATCGGGGCAGAGCTGGCATCCCAGCTAGACCCTGTAATTATGCGTGCAGCCCTGTTTTGCAGTTTCTCTAGTTTTTGGCTGAGACCATTACCGATACAGCCCCAGACAGCGTTGCAATAATCGAGATGCGGAAGAATCAATGACTTGTAAATAGTGACAAGGGTACTCTGGGGACATATTAGTCTTAGCCTTCTCAGGGCAGCTAGTACTTTTGCAACTTTACCGATGACTTCGGAGATGTGAGCCTCCCACGAGAGTGTTTCATCAACCTGAACGCCTAGGCATTTGTAAGTATTGACTCTTTCAATTGCATGAAGGCCCGTCGAGGGATATGTGTGGATCGCTAGGGAGCAAAGAGATTGATTGCCTCGTGCCTGTAAACAGAAATTTAGTCTTGAGGACATTAAGACTTAGACGGTTAGAATTGAGCCATTGCTTCAGATTGCCCAAATCATGAGTCAGGGATGAAAACAACTCATTAGGGTCTTTGGAGGCAAACGTGAGATTAGTGTCATCGGCGTACATCCTCACATCCGATAGAAGGTTACAGTTAGGAGATCATTAATGTATAATAGAAATAGTAGAGGGCCGAGGATTGAACCTTGAGGCACCCCACAACTTATGAAGCTAGTTTCGGAATTTACGTTGTTTATAACTGTAAGCTGAGTTCTATTTGAGAGGTAGTCTCGGAAAAGATTCAGACTAACACCTTTAAACCCATACAGCTCCAATTTTGACAGAAGGATCTCACGGTCAATAGTATCAAAAGCCTTTTTTAAGTCAATAAACAGAATGGCATTTGTCAAACCACCGTCGATATTGAGATACCAGTTGTCTGTGATGTCAATAAGAGCTGTAAGGGTAGAGTGCATAGGTCTAAAGCCAGACTAGTATTTCAACATTCACAAAAACTTAACTTTTATTATAAAATCAAAACGAATTATAGCCCTTCTGCCTACCTAGATTTAACGAGAAACAACCCTTCTAGGAAAACATTAGTGAACTGAGAATAAGCAGTCACAAACTTAGGATTGAGACAGGTAGATACGACAATATACCGCGTGACGAAAGGTTATGCAATCTCTGCAATTGTAACAGAATTGAAGATGAAACTCACTTTCTATTAGATTGTCCAAGTTTTTCTTCGATAAGACATATGTTCTCTCTAAACTAGAACCTAAAATACCGTTTCTACGACTACAATCACATGAGTCCTTATTATCACATCTGATGAATTCTACTATTTTATTAACATCCAATTAATTTCATTTATATCAACTTGCTTTGAATTGAGAGACAAACTTATCTCCGGAATAATTAATCCTACTGATGGTTAGAAATAAACAATGATTAATACGTTTCAAATTATTTTAAATATTTAATTTACAAGGAATCAATGATTAATTTCAAGTAGCTTTTGCAATACTGTAATTTTTTTGTTATGGTCATGCAAATAAAGCTTATTGTTGTTGATATTTCGAAAGTAACTTATTATCATTGAAATATGAATAAACCTGATTAAAGATGTTTTTTTCAAAGAGTTTGGCAAAGTTCCACACATTAGTGCAAGTATTCTTATACTGAAATAGAGCTGCTCAAAATCCATTAAATACCCAATAAGGGTTGATGGCTTATTTTTGCCACCTTGGACTGGAATCTTATAAGAAATCAACGACTACAATAGATAAATGAAAAACGTAATTACAGCACTGTAAATACGGTATGATGTCCTTAAAAAGATACTAAAGACACGGAAACTACTTTTTTTTATTAACAAACAACATCTTTATTTAGTCTATACTGTATATAAACTCGACACAGAGAAAAATTAAGTCAGAAGATGTTTAAAGCAAACTTCGGTACTCACCAACGCATTTGCGGCCATTTCCAGAGTATCCAGCTTTGCAAGTACATTTGTATGAGCCCACGGTATTCTGGCAAGCAGCATTCACATCACATCTGTAATAGTTAGTTTTGCATTCATCAATTTCTGGAAGAAATTACGCTTCATTCAATCACCTTGTTCTATAGTCAGTTATAACGTTCTATATGAATATTTACCGAGAGTACTATATTCTCAACTTGAACTTATGAATACTCTTGAAGAGAAAAATGGAAATTACTATAAATCTAAAACCAAATTCTAGAACT
Source organism: Porites lutea (assembly GCF_958299795.1). Taxonomy (NCBI): domain Eukaryota; kingdom Metazoa; phylum Cnidaria; class Anthozoa; order Scleractinia; family Poritidae; genus Porites; species Porites lutea. The sequence goes on from NC_133204.1 coordinate 13,618,087, forward strand.
AAACATTCAAGATTTTCAGTGCTTAAGTCTTCGGAAATTTTATAGTTTAGGCTACACAGCACACACTTACAAACACCACCTCCATTGCACCCGTTCTCCTTTTTCTTTCCTTATTATTTCAAAACCGGGTAAGTATAATTTCGTTTCATTGATGTAGAGTATATCAATTTCAGACTTAGACATAACTACGCGAAGCTGGTCAATATGCGCTAACAGGCTATTTATGTTAAGGGACGCCATCACCAAGCCTCGGCCGAATTAGTTGTTATCAATATTATACGACTTACGCCGTGTCGTAACATAACACTTATTACCCTTCAGCACTTGTCTTTCAGGCTCCCAAACGGTAGTATCCTAATCCTCAAGCTAAATAAGTTTTTAAAAATTACGAGCAAGTTGAGATGTTCCTAATTTATTTAAATGAAGGTCATTATGATTGCGATGCCGTTCTACAGTGATGTTGCAGTGGTCAATCAACTTCCGTTGGTTTTTCTCTCCAAAACGTGGCATTAATATATTCAGCCGGGGGGGGGGGGCACTCCCATACATTACGTATACGGGTATGTGCCGCCCAACGGGGTCGTGATTTTGAAGCTCCTGATTTAGAACAGGGTATCCATTTCAAAGGCGTCTTCTAGAACGGGGTATAATATTTCGAACGTATGAAAGCTCCAGTTTTGTAAGCAGCCATTTGAAATTATTTATTTAATTGCTGCTGATTATGAAGAAGTATTTATTTGATGTATAAGTCGAACAAATAAAGAAATACCTTTTTAAAAAAACAGGGCTATTTCAATTTACAAACTTTCTAGAACGGAATATAAAAAATTGGCGCATTTCTAGAACGGGGTATCAGTTTTAGAGCGAATTCTAGAACGGGGTATAAAAAATTGGCCCGTTTCTAGAACGGGATATCAATTTTAGGGGAAATTTTTTTTAGAACGAGGTGCCAATTTGGAGTCCCGGGCGGCACGTACCCACCCAAAAAATATTTAAGTGCCCCCCCGGGATATTCAGTTACAATTATTTTGTGAACAACAAAAAAAGAAAAGATTGTACACCACCAGGGAGCTCCAAGCATAAACAGCAGTAGCGTTGTTTTTATCTTCGAAGTTTGCCGGATTTCATAACCTGTCCGTTCTGCTAACTACGTCCTACATTTCTTCAAGAAACATTTGACAAGCTGTATCAAACACTCGACCTAGTGTTTTCACCCTACAACTGGACACCTCAAAGACTATCTAAAAAAACGGCCTACCATGCTTCCTTTTAAAAATCTACTTCTCCAGTGAATGGGTATCAGAGTGTCAAGTTGGAAACATGAAATCAAAAGAGGCAGTACAGTAATGTATTGTTTTGGTGACATTACCAACTTTCCTACAAAAAGTAGCTGTGTTGCAGTGAATAACAACCCCCTACGTTAGTTTAATTCAGTTGACAACTTCAAGGAGAAAGCAGAACCGTTTAATGTAAGTTGCTTTTTGTTAATGGACCTGATGACCGCTTTTACCTTGAACACAAGTATAGTTATAACAGTTATCGCAGGAAACATCGTTCCAAGTGTAGCCATTATTGGCACCCAGAGTGTGAACACAGTCTTCGTTTTTCCAGTTGTTTGGTTGTTGCAGAGCCCAGAACCGAAAACTGGTTATTTCCTTGTTTGTCCAGACAAATGATCCCTCAACGCTTCGGTCATTAAGTCCAATCCATGATCGCTCTCCATTATGACGGTGCTGTATGTAGACATTTTCTTCTTGGTTGTGCACTGTTACCAGATGTGAGTTCATAGTTGAACAGTTGGACACAGCAGCCACCCAAGGTGCACATACAGAGCTTGTTAAATAGCAGTATCCATTGAAGTAATTCCATCCAGATGGACAGATGTCTGCGCGTATACAAAGTAGGAATTAGTGAAGTGCAAAATGACATTGCTTAAAATGTATATACATGTATAGCTTTAGGTGCAATTATGCACTTCGAACATTTTTGTTATTTCCGGTTTTGCGATTAAAAAAGGAAATGGAAAAGTTGTTCAGGACGAAATAAAGGCATTACATAAGAGAAAGACCAATGCAAGTATTATAAAGCACTCTATTATACACATTAATATGTATTTGGAAAAGGGGATGAACGTTGTTTTTCATCACCACCCGAATGCATTTTCTTCTTATTTCTTCCAGTTTTTGTGCATTCCTTTTGTGTATTGCTTGTATTTCTCTTTCGTTATTCACAGAGTTGGTAAGTACTGAAGTTTATGATTAGTTTTGTAGCAGTAGTACCTGACAAAACTGTGTACGTTACTGACAATGGGTCATATTTTGCTTCATATAATTCTTTGACACAAGCACGAAAGCCTGTCTTGTTGATGTACTGCAAGAAAGGGATGTTTATTAGCTCAGTACGTAGTTCACACAGACGGCGGACAGCGTATTTTCTCCCTTGCTAGCAGAAAAAAAACTAAAGAACAGTTCAGGTAGGTCTTGACCAGAAGACTTTCCATATTTCCCAGTTTGACGCATATTAAGAAGTGATCAACCCTGTTCAACAAGTTTGCATGACAGGGCTTCAAAGGGAAGAGGAAAGAGAACAATTGAGTGCGCGTTATTACATGTCAACAACGTAAACCTCTCATGCGATAATTGCTATAACTGCTGTCAAACTTCAAATGTTTAGAGGCGAAATATTTCGCGTTCACGAGAAAGTAGACCGCGCGGGTCACGGAAACAGCAGATAAAAATAACCTTCATCGCACGCGTGCGAACTTTCAATAGATTTCAATAATCATCATGGGGCACAGGGATTCGCTCTCTTAGCTCATTCTCTCTTGCTTAACATCAATTTTAGTTTTCTCATTGCTTTTTGTTTGACAACATTTGCTTACCCTCTGCTATACAGCTACACAGCTTTTTTTAAAACACAGTTTTAACGACTTTCCATAATTCATAGCCATTTTACTAGCCAAGGGTTATGCCTGATCGTTAGTTAAACGGATAAGATTTAACTTTTGTGCTGTTTTTCGCACGATCTGTCTTTTATAAGCTGTTATTCTCAATAGAACGCATTCTGTATTGTAAAATAGGGAGTGTTAGTTACAGTCATTCGTATTTTGAAATTCATAAGGTTTCTAAACATGCACTCAACACATGTAAGTGTGGTTGCAAGTGGTATGTTACAGAAATTCATAAAATAAATAAAAAGTAAATAAATGAATAAATAAAAACATACCTCTGTCCACTCAGCTATGCTGTTATGAATTGGACTCTGACTTCCATTTTTGGTGGAATGATTGGCAGAAACAAACACATGTGGAGTTGAGTTATAAACTTTAGTAAAAGTAGCGTCCTGTCAAAAGAAATTACATAATTGTAAAAATTCAGTCACTGACATTTATATAAAGGCTAAGACTTTTTCCGCATTAGGGCATTTATAATCTATATTTCATTTTCATTTTAAATATTCACTGAAATATGAAAGGCAGCCTGCTAAACTGACTAAATGCAACTACCATCACTAGAGACATGATAGGGGAACCGTTTTCTTTTGCTCTCTGATAGTAAATTAATTCAATAAAATTAAGTGCACTGTGACGGGAATTGAAACCCATAAGACTAATGAAAGGACTGGAATACTGACCTTGCAGAAGGCATTATAGTGACCCTGCGCGGGGGGTTTATCATTCGAAAAGTAAATCGAATTGTGTTCTGAGAAGGGAGGCTCGTCAAGATATGAAAAGGCTAACCAATTCTGAAATAAAGTAAATAAATAAATAAATAAATAAATAACAATAAAAAGAAAGAATTCTCTTTCAGTCTCACGTCCTAACTACCAAAAGATCGTGTCAACGTCGAAAATAAGATGGTAATCTCTCAACAAGGTTTATATAAACAGCCACCGACATCTTAGGCTACAAGGAAGCAATAACATGGTTGGGTTGACAAAGCCGGATGAAGAGGAAACAGATGGAGGGAAATATATTTTCAAGCAAAAAATCGTGCATCTCTGCTGGACCATCTACTGGAAGCGTAAAAAAGCGAAAAGATGAGATAGAGAAAGATACCAGTCTGCTGCAATTAGTTTCCAACGAAAAACGCTGTTCGTTCGATTCCATGAGATTAGCGTTACTTACAACAACAATGTCTTGGTGTGATCCAGCGTAGTTTTGCAATTCTCTCAAGCAAACTTTGCAGGATGATTGTGTGACATCTTCAATCCATACGCTTGCTGCGTCGCGTTTTAATCCTGGATTGTAATGTTTGGCAGTCACAAATACCGACGGTATCACAGAGAATTTTCCCTGAAAAATAAATCCGAAATAGGCAACTCTTAAATCTTAGAAAGCCACGAACAGGAATCAACTTCGTATTTTTGCAAAAAGGAACCCATGACATTTGAGATATGCTGGAAATTGGTAAAAGAATAATTTGTACTACCATGACGTTGTTCGACTAATGGTCATAAGTGTACGGCTGCACCAGAATGACAAATCACTGCTGATGCATATTAAAAACGATCTGTTATTAACTGAGTGACCTCAGTAGAAGTGAGGCGTTTCAAAAGATATGATCTTGAAAAGAATGGAAAGGACAAGAAAACCCAACAAAGACCACTCACAGTAGGAAACATGACAGTCGCACAAGTCGTACCAGTCCACCACTGTGACATGCCCTCTTCACCGGTCACGCCACCCACTGGGGCACCTTGGTACGCCATCCAATCAACTGTCACGTTAGCATACGACTTTCGTTCGTTATATCCTGCCGCCATCACACAAGCAGTGAATCCGTCCTTATTCACATTTTCAACCCACGATACTGCCGCGTCATGGACATACGATTTGTCACTGGTATCCATATGATTGACAGTTATCTGCACTTGAATGGGTTTCTCAGGGTAAAACACAAACGGTTTGAAATGAATGGCATGACAGTGAGAGTAGCCCAAGGATGGAATATGTGGCATTTGGCGACGACCACGCTGAAAAGGAAATCCTAGAAAACACATTACAAGATGAACTATAGATTAGTATGACAAGCATGCGGAGCAAAGGGCATTTACCCAGAACTTAAAAATGTTAACAGAGCAGCAAATGAGTGGTTCTTATAAAGAGGGTTGTTACTCTCTACTATAGAAGTCCAGGGAAAGTTCACAGTGGACAATGTATCGCTTGTCACTGCATTAGGTAAATAGCATGGCAAGCAGTGGAGAGATTAGAACTTACATCCTGAGCAGAGCTACACGGTGGCAAATGGTCAAGCCTATTAGCGCTAAAGGAAAGGAAAGTGAACATTCACTGTAACTAAGATTCAGTTCCAGTTATGCTTAAAAAAATATAACTCTAGGAAAGGTTATCCAGATATGTTAGGCAGAGCTACGTCCGGGTACGAAATGCAAACGATTACTACTATTACTACTACTACTACTACTACTACTACTACTACTACTACTGCTACTGCTACTGCTACTGCTACTGCTACTGCTACTGCTACTGCTACTGCTACTGCTACTGCTACTGCTACTGCTACTGCTACTGCTACTGCTACAGCTACAGCTACAGCTACAGCTACAGCTACAGCTACAGCTACAGCTACAGCTACAGCTACAGCTACTGCTACTGCTACTGCTACTGCTACTGCTACTGCTACTGCTACTGCTACTGCTACTGCTACTGCTACTGCTACTGCTACAGCTACAGCTACAGCTACAGCTACAGCTACAGCTACAGCTACAGCTACTGCTACTGCTACTGCTACTGCTACTGCTACTGCTACTGCTACTGCTACTGTACTGCTACTGCTACTGCTACTGCTACTGCTACTGCTACTGCTACTGCTACTGCTACTGCTACTGCTATTGCTACTACTACTAATCTCAGAGAGAAGAATCAGTTTTCAATTTGCTTCAGTGATACATATATAAAAGAAAACAAATATTTTCGTTGAGGATTAACTGAAAATGCTTAAAACATATAATTAGTGTATCCGCCACTTTTTCTGACCAGTGTTCTTATTAGCATTGCTCCGTATCAAATGTTTTAGCAAACTTACGTAGAATTCTGAACTTCACGCATCTATCGCCGTTTTTCCCTCCAGGCTACATGGGTAAGTAAATAGCTCATTCGAAAAATTCGCTAAGGGATTAATACTGAATTCTAATAACACACAAAATCACTTTTTAACAGATTCACAAAAACAACTGTACTAACCTTCACAGCTGCCAGGATGTTGCACGGTTAAGTTTAGTCGATGTAGACAAACTTCTCTTTCAAACAAACATCTGTTGTCGTATGTTGTGCCATTTGATGAGCAAACGGGTTCTTTGTAAGATGGGCAGCTATTCACACATACACAGCGTGCATCATGGGGTCCAAACGCCTTACAGAAGCTGTGATAATAACACGTAACGTCTATGCAGGGATCCAAGTCTGAAGATAATTAAGCAAATAACAACAGATTAGATTTAAAGTGCCCATACCTTAAAAATTATTTTTTTTCAGAATTGAAAATGCACATTACTATGAGAACGTGTGCGAAAAAAAAATAGCTTTGAACACAATGTTATTAAAGAGAATTTTTTGACACATTGAAATTTACCGCCATTTTGGCACACCATTCGTGCAAGTCTTTACTCGGATGCCTCTCGGAAACAAAGGGGCCCTGACGTAGATTAAGAAACTATAACGTAAATTAAGGAACACGTGACTTTAGATACAAGAAAACAAGTATAGATTCTACAAAAATTTCGTCCAATTTGCAAGCTGAAACTGTTTTAAGATGCCAATAAGGTGCATTGCAGTTAGATGCAACAACACTGGCGACTCTAAGGAAAGGATAAGAATGTATATGATCCCGTTTTTCAGTTCCTGAATTTTTGTCTTATGACATCACATATGAGCCTGTTAATTTCGTGATCAGGAGAAACAGTGTGCCAAAGAAATTTAGACTTTAAAGCTTTCTAAAAAAATCTCATTTTCTTGAATACACAAAATTATTGCGACGAAATTATAGTAGTAACATGTTTTTTCAGTCAACAAATCTACAATCCCCCAAAATAGAGACAACAAAAAATAGCCTCAATTAGAGAAAAAAAAGCTCTCCATGAAACAACTTCAAAAGATTATGTCATAAAATGTACTTGATACACTGCAGCATACAGCCTTCACCAAGGTTTTGACATATTGTTTACGTACCTCCAATCACCAGGTAATCCAGTTGTACGATGTCCTTATAATTGGCGTTATTGCTGTATCTTCTCATACACACCTCGGTTTCGTTTGTAAAGGTATGCTAGACACAATCATTAGAAGTATCAGATTATCAATCATTAAGCGTCATCAGGTATTTTCTTACCTTAACTGCTATGTCACTACCAAAGGTCGTTTACAAAGCGAAACCGTGGCGTGCACAGGTTGGTTGGAAAAATTGGGAGAAAAAAAAGCAAAAAAAAACTTTTCTGGACTCCTTAAACGACATGAAAATTTGAAACAGAGACAATGCTAAAAGTAAGTTCGAAGGGAAAAGATAAGAAGGCAGCCCAAGGACGCAATGGACTAAGAAAAATGGCTCCAAGTTTCATATATGTTACCTGAATCCACGCAGTAACTGCGTTACAAGTTCCAGAAGCCGAGAAACGGGAGTTGTTGTTGTGGTAACTGAGTCTTGGTGAAACCATTACTACCGGAGGGGCATAGAAAGCATCAGTGAACTTTATTATCTAAAAAAACAAGAAAAGAATCAGCGTTCTTAAGTTTTTCTACACATATGCGGTATATCATGGATATATGTCGTTTAAATAGTTGACGACAATAATATTAGAGCGCCATGAATTTCTGAAAGATTTTCTATTTATGAATATAAGTGACTGACAAACCAAAACAGTATAGTTGATTAGTTACTTTACCTGACAGAGAGCGTTGTTTTGTTGCTTGTTTAGTGGTGAGTTATTCTTTGTTGTTACAAGGCCATGGATCAAGGTAGAATTCAGCGTCATCAACTTAACAAATGCTATCCAGTCCTGAAGGATAAGTGAAAAAGTAATATATAGATTTAGCCAGGGCCAAAAGCGAAGCTCCTATATATTAACTCGAATTTATAATTTAAATCAAACAATAAACTTATTTTCCACAATTCAGTTAACTTTAGAGCACATTCATGTGACTTTTGAGGGAAAGGTTAAGTGATTTTAGAGAAAAGTAATTTGCAAACAGTCCAACCTAAGAGTGAACTTAATCTTACATCGAGTTGATAGCCTTATATGTACACCCAAAAAATAGCAATTGATCACAGTAGATTAGGCCTGGAAAACAAATTCTTGGAAAACAAATCAGGCCGAATTTTTTGCGTTCGACAAGTTTACTTTACAAAATCTTCCCAACAAGTCAGGGGACATGTAACCCAACCTTTTATACTTTTTATACATCACATCTGAGGTGAAACAGTACTACGAGGCGCTGTTTTTATCATACAGACCTCGGACAGAATGCAGTATTTCACGATTTTGCAATACAAATGGCACTCACTCAATATTGAGGACGATCGAAGCACGTGTGGGCTTTTAGCGAAACCGTTAAAAAAATTTCAAAAATCACCTATACGGCTAGCCGGTTCTCACTTTTGACAAGCGCCAAAGTCGACTTTTTAAATTATGATTAATGGAGATATACGCTTCAACATAATATAGAATTTATTATGTTTATTTTTTATTTATCAAAAGCGTTTGATACGCGCGGCATTTTGACTACTCCTGCCTGCTAGCGATGTTCATGAGCGACTGAAAACAAACGGCACAGCGATAAAAATTGAAAAAGAGACTACTAACAATCAATAAAAGGAAAATAATTCGGTGAAACATATACAGAGACAACAATTTTCATTCACGAAGACAAGTATTAAAGTGCCTCTGAAAATCCTTGTTTATGTTTTTCATTTTGTAAGCCGGTTCCCGGTGTTTGCTTTTTCAAAGATGAACTCGAGGCAAGAAAATCACTCGAAGCGTTCTTTTACAGCCATTTGCGGTGAGAAAATGTCTAAAGGCTTTTTAAAGTTCTATAAGCTTATAATCAAACCTGATACTCGGTCAGATCAAATCTTAGAATTAAAAACGTGCATAAACTAAATAGCCGCATAAACTACGCTCGACTTCATTAAATTAGATATAAAAAAAAACGTCAAATACAATAATTACTCAGGCTTACCATTCGAGATGCACTGAAAACTATCAAGTAAGGCCAGAATCGCTTCAGACTTTTCAACCCTCTTACGCATCAAGGAAGGAGAAAAACGAAAACGATGCCATCCGAAATCGGATTTCCGACTTTGACAAGCGACGTATTTCTCCACCACAAACCCAATAAACAAACTAGCCATGAATAACAGAAGACACTTGATAGCAGGTGAATTTCATTTTGTACATTCAGTGGAAAAAGACAGTTAAAAGCATCACAAGTTGACACAAATCTCTGTCAGCTTCAGCAAAGTAAACTAGTTTCAAGATGCTGCATAAATTTTCCGCATGAACTCACCTGTCAAATTTTGACCAATCAGAGCATAAAAATTGGACGTAGAGCGTGAAAAACGCGTGACCTTGGTGAGAAAAGTCAAAAGCAACTAGCATGTCTTCCCTGCCTGTAAAAACTGGCTGAATTTTATCGTCCGAGGTCAGTTTGAAATCAACATTTTATTTGTGCGACACATACAAAACACAACATACTTCATATGAATTAAAAAAAATAAACTTGAGTCTGCGATCGTTTGAAAACTAGTAACTTGTCAGCGGACAACTTCAAAAAGATATTCGACCTCGATGGGTCGACACCTAAGCCCGCGATGCGGTCAGGTGATACTGGTCAGCGGATACCCTGTTTTGACAGCTGTCAATTGATCACAACATTGATGTGAAATATATGTGTGCAATATCAGTCTTCCTGTGCTCCCAAACTGGCTAGAAAGTGTGAGGATTAAGCACTGGTTTCCCTGTGGTGCGGACGGACGGGCGAGCGGTGTACGGTCACGTGATTACCAAATTTTCTGGGATGAGAAGATTTACTTACCCATGGTGCTCCGCAGGCGCGCTTCGCGCACCAGAGCTCCGCTATTAACAATGTTATCAATATATTCTTCCTCAAGTCAACGTTGTTTCTAAGAGAAGGGAGTCCATTTCTCTGAACCCGTGTAAATCAAAGGGTACCCAACTTGGGATCTCTATGAAAAAAGCTACGATTTCCTAGTAGGCAAAGAGCAAAGGTAGAGCGCCAGGAACAACTGGGTTCTGGTAGAGCACAGCCCCTGTAAGTTGCAGCAAGGGAGGAACCGTTTAGTTAATTATCATCTTGTCGTGTGTCTACTTTCAAACATGTAACAGGTAACAAAAAGAATTCACTTACCACTTTGATGTTTTTATGCAGCCCATCAAAAATCTTCGTTTCCCTGAGGCAAACCTTGAAACTGTCTCTGCGTACATCCTCTACCCACAATGCCAAGGCGTCCTGAGGTCTCTTGAGAATTTGGTGACGAACTGTTACATAGATGCTCGGAGGAATTGAGAAACGCTGAAAAAGTAAAAGAGAACGAAATAAATAATCAATAACATTTCTTCTTCACACAAACAAGGATCTGATATAAAACGAGGGAAGTGTGAAAGAAAAAAATCATTCTAAAATTGAAAGAAGCAAATTGGGTAGAATTTTTGCAGCTGAAAAACTAAGAAGAGTTTTACGAATTAAACACAGAATTTGTAAATAGAACGATTATTATAAACTTGGCCATGTACAAACAAAAGGAATCGAAATATCGACTTTCTCACTAAATTTTTTAAAGCAAAAATTAGCAAAAAATATGGATGGGTAAACCTTTTTAAAGATGTATAAATGTTAACCTTTTCAAAGGCGATCCTTTTACACTTTTCTCCAGTAGTCCAAGAATCCAACGAGACGGTGTCTAGTTGAGCGCCAACAGGAACAGATTGCAGTGCCATCCAGTTCACTTTCGTAGTCCCACTAGAACCATCTCCGTACTCCAAAACACAAACTGTAAATTCTTTATTATCCACAGATTCCACCCAAATAGCCGCGCTATCTCCACCACTATAACTGTTTGTTGCGTGGCTTTTGGAAACGAAAACTTTCACATCCAGCCTGCCATTGAAAGGATTCTCAAAGGAAACCTTTTCAAACGCAAACAGACCAGGAGTAGTAATGGTGACATTGCATATTCCAGTTTTGATACTCAGCGCTGGGAAATACAGAAAAGGAAAAAAAAAATAAAAATAAGTGTGAAAACAAAATACAGAGATGAATATTCTCTTTTATACCTTCAACGTCTTGGTAAGAAAGTGCAGCTACAAAGAAGAAAGCCGACAACAACTGCACACGGACTTCTTTCTCGGTAAACATCTTGCTTCAAATGAAGAATATCCACTCTGTTGAACATTATACCTCTTAGCAATACGTGGCAATATAGTCCAACTTGTTTTTACGCGTTTAGTAGATCTCATTTGCTTTGTTTGAGGGGGGGGGGGGGGTAGGGAGTCAATTGTAAGATTTATGCGGAAACTGAGAAGGGTAGGCACGTAGGTTCATTCACTGCACTGTCACCATTACCATGGCGATGTATTGAAAAATGCTGGAGAAGAGGTTCCTCTGTTCTTCTGTTTCCTTTAGGTCCTAAAATTATGTTTTCAAAAAATAATTTTAGGACTTAAAATTTTAACTTTGAAACGTTTCCAGTTGATCTGTCAGGATATTTTATACTATATATAATAAAGGCAAAAAACAGAACAACCCACTGAGGAATACGGGAATTTGTGTGAACCTAGAGCACTTATAATCTTGAATAAAAAATAAACCAAACGAAGATTATATCATTTGTTTTATGTGGCCCAAAATTTCACGGACAGTTATTAGTTGAGGTCTCAGCCACGAAATTGAAGCCGGCTTCATCATTTCCATGATGCAAGCTGCACTGAATTATTTTGAATCCGAAAAATTATTATATGTACCCCCGCCACAACAAAAGTTAATATTTTGATTTAAAGATAATCTAGGGCGAATCTCGACCACAGAAAACTGTATTTTGTTTTTCCTTTCCATACTTTGATGATTAAGTCTTACGAACACGCACATTCCATCGAACTCAAGCGGGCAGGAAGGTTCCCTCTTGGCCCCGGAGGTGTAGCTTATTACATACAGCGAAGGGTTTACATCACCCTGGCCAGTTAATAGAGCAAGCTGTGAAGCAAGAGATATTCATTGAAAACATTTGCGAGTTAGTTATGTGGCATTAACAAGTTGTTCAGATTTACATTTCAATATTCAGTTTATCGAGTCCGCACACTTTTTTATTCCCTTGTATGTACATTTAGGTTGCTTATAATTTCTGAGTATTTGATTAAAATTAAAATTTTCATGGCTTTTATTAGAAGCAACGTTTGCGTCGAGAAATTAACCAAAGTATTAAAAGACAAACACTTTCCTCTTACTTTTGAATGCTTGATATTGACACGCCGAATTTCATTTACCCATTTCAGACCAAGCCAATTATACTGAGATCCGAAAATTGTAATCAGGATACTTGATTAAAATTTAGTTCGCAGAAGATCACACAACGATCCTTAGAATTCTGCTTAGTCAGCGTGTTATACTCTGAAAAAAAGAAAGAAATTTCAAGGACTCGGTACGGTATGGCCTCTAGTCGTATTTGAGCCTTGAGAGTAAAAACCTTTATTGTTTAGACTCATAGTGGTCCTCTAAATTGTCCAACCTCGACTTAATTTAATGTTTCGCTATAAAGTTTGCGATTCAAGGGAATTATCCTCTTTCACCGTATTTCTCCTTCATAGCGACCTCAACATAGGTTTGTTACCCCATGTTATCTGAAGACAAACGACTTCCGCGAGACAAAGGTAAATAACTATTCTCGTTCCAACGCGTTGTCTATCTCAGTAACCATGAAAGGGTCCAATGATTTTGTTATTTTCTTTTTCTAAAAGGAGGAAATATTGATATAGATAACCATGGGCTACAAAAGGTACGTTTTAAAATCTTAGAGTTATTCTTTTCAGTGGTAAATCCAAGATATGCCGGAGTTAATTTTCCCTTTTTTACAGATGTTTATTTTGCATAATGACAAATGGCAAATTATGTAAGAATCGCTGCCTAAACATTTGTTAAATTTCTGTTAAAAGATAATGTGTTATCTAATTTCCGTTCTTTTCTTCTATTGTAATATTATTATGACTTAAACTTCCACTTTTGGGCTAAAAAAATTGATTATTGCAGATTATAGTGATAATTACCCGATCTATTTATATATTTGCGTGACATACAGGACAATTGGCTAGACCGTGGATATATACTACTGGTATGAAAAGTGAAAATATGAAAAAAAAAAACAAACAAACACTGCAAAAAAACCTTCTTGATCTATGAGCGCTTTACATTAGGTATAAATGTAGTTCATTTCTATCGCCAATACAACTAATATCAGCACTGAAAATCACAGTTACACGGTTGGTTGTCCCTCAAGATACCACTCACCTCATGATTACTTCCTGATATCTCTGTATAGAACTTTGTAATAAAACGAAGAATAACCTTCGTCTTAACTGATACCCTGAAAAATTAACTTAAACTTTCTTGGTCAGAACTAATTTTCGGACGTTAAGTGTAGTCATTTCATCACGCAGTCAAGAGTATACAAAACGTCACGGTGAACTCAACCTGTAATATGCTCATTTTATACGTTGAAATCAAACATTTGTTTAGTCACGAAAAAAAATTCAAATTTAGGGTATTTTCACTATGTAAATTCAACGTGCCATTTGCTTGCTTTTTGCTTTGAAAAAGGTGTCAGTCTAGATTTCACAACGTTTTGAGTCATTCTACTCCGGTAAAAGATTGAAAGTCTGTGGTGTTTCAAATATAAGTTAACAAAATGCAAAAAAAACTATAGAAAGGATATTTTTTTACAATAACTGAATTATATCTCGCATGCTGATTGGCTAATTGTAATTATCGTTAAGAAGACAAACACATAAAATTTTAAGTTTTATAATGCAAGACGCGGTCATTTGCCGAACGAATGCCGACCTTCGGTGTTTTTGCTTAGTTTAGTTTCATAGAAGATTCACTTTCTGTTCTCTGAGAATAATAGCCAGAAAGTTCTGATGCAAGACTTGCATCCCGTTTGGATTCTCTGCTAAAAGCTTAAGCAGAGGAAACTAAACAAGACACTTAGTTTCCAAAAGCGGGGACCACTTGCTAGAAATGGTACAGTTTCAAAACTGCGATTTAATGTTTAATGTTTTTTAATGTTCGTAAAAAGTTAAAAAAGTAAGGAAACAATTCTGAATGCCGACTAGTTTATTAAAAATAAGCACATTTATAACGGTAGTTTTCTTTTGACAAGTACTGAGTGTTTTTTTTATCCTTTTTTCCGAAAGCAAAACAAACTTTTTGTACAAACTTTATGAAACTTTGTAAGTACCTGGTAACGAATTTAAAACTTCATGACTATAATACCCACCTTTCGGTTTGATTGTACACAGCTCATATAGCTGAATGGCATTCAGGACGACAAACAAGTCGAGAACTGAAGTAAACAACCAGCCGTACACGATTTCTGTTCGTATTGATCGGTTAACAACTCTTCTAAACTGCCAGGCTAGTTTGATCTACAGAAAGTTTAACCGTACATTGCTTTGACTTGTTCGTTTACTATAGCGGCTCCAAAATCTTTCCTTGGAATAATATTTAACCTTGGGCCTGTTTACGACTTCATACAGCCCAAAAATGCCTCCGTTTTTCTAGGCAATAAACATCGCTGATCTCATTCTTGTTTGAAGTTTGCAAAACAAATTTATGCAGGGCAGTGACGTGACTCAAGCTGTCAAATTTTTAGCCAATAAAACTCCGTTACTTGTTATCAGTAGCCAATCACCAAGCGAAAAAAGGTGTTGACAATAACATTGCGCTAGATTTTCTTGAGTTGTCTTTATTTTTACCGGCAATATTTGACTTTTTCGAGCTTTTGTTATTGTATGCGGCTCGCGGATCCACAACACTTTGACAATGTTATGATGTCATTTTATCATCAATAAGAAGACAGACAATAAAAAAACTGGTGTCAATTTGTTAACTAGAGTACATAGAAACAATTCGGTCACGTGACGTTGTATTTCGAACGGAGTAGCCGAGTTCCAACTGTTTGAGCCGGAACGCCTGGTAACTACTTTATAGCTTCAATTCGAGGCTTAAGCGAAAGGGTGCCTATTTTTGAAAGCACATGAACTAGAGCTGGAGAGTCTGACGAGTGTTAAAAATGATTAAGTCATGTTCGTGTGTAAAAATAATCTAAAAAGGTCAGACTTCCCTCAACTCTTTCGATTTTTCGAGTTAGAAGAATCTTATAAAGATCGCCTTTTGTCCTAGCACCGATAAAGAGTTTGATTCTATGTATCTGCACATATGCTCCGAGCATTTTAAGATCGAACAAATCATGAAGACCTTGTCTGCAACTAAAAAGATAGCAAAAGGGAAGGTCCCGACGATTTGCTAACCCCGAAATGAGTCCCTCGAAACCCAACTGTCAAAGTGAAAAACGGATGAATTACCAAAAAAAGGAAAATATAAGAGTTCAAGTTGGCATAACATTGTAATCGTCAAAAAAATACTACTTCAGGATTGAAAAATCATTGGGAAATTTACAAACGCTGGTATTTTTTGTAGGTAATTGGTAGATAAAAAAATTATTCCAACAGTAGAGATGAATTGGTTGATTTTTGATACAATGACCATTACATAATACTAAGAATTATAACATAACAAAAGTAAATCGCGCGCTCTGATTGGTCAGTTATAATTAGCCACTACCATTTGCCCGTGGGGGCACGCCAAGAAACTGAGCTAACGCTGTAAAATTTAGGCAAATTCAACAAATCTCCTCTCCTGACGGTAAAATCACCTGTAAAATACACCGATGAAATGCACCGATGAAGAAAATACTAAGCTGTTGTTTTGATGGAAAAAAGACAAAAGATCAAGCGACAAATTTGCCCTGGATGAATTAATCACTGTTTTCCTCATGGCTAGAATCGGCTGAAGGAAAATCGAGCGAGCGAAGATTTAAGGTACATTTTGTGTGTTTTTTTTTTATGGAAGAGAAAGTCTGTTTGAATTGTAAAATTTATCAATTAGCATTGTGTTATTGACTTTTTGTCAAGCTGATGCTAAATTCAAGCAAATATCTTAGGAAACACGCTCAAATTCGAGACAGCTTTGTTGTGAAGTTTCCATCTCATCGATTAAAAATTTTAGTTGAGTTTAAACGGGCACTCGCATTACGCTGGAAGAAGCGAATTTCATTTGAGTACAGAAAGATTTGGGTTTTCAAATAACTTTTTCAAAAATAACTTCTGTGTGTATTATTTTGTTCCTCAGTGTTCATTCATAACAGTCGTTCAGAGAACGGTCAAAAAACAACAGCTTCAGCGCCGGCGAATTTCAGTAGCAACTTTGACTTTCATAGCTGGATTTCCCCAGACAGACTTCGATACAAAGTTAGTTAATTTCTTTTTAAAATTATTGTTACCTGTTATTAAAGGAATGACAGTCAAATTTTCTCATTTCTACTTTACGTTTATTTCAAAAATTGTCACATAAATAAGCTTGATAATTATTTCATTTATTTAGTTTTAGCTTATTTTTTAGAGTCCTTTTAGTTGGTGTTTATAGTTACAGCTATAGCTTTCCCTCAAAGTTTTTACCCTAATATTAAGAGCAAGTAGACAGATGCCATTCAGAATAACAACAAAAAACGTTTTGCAATTTACCTGAAGACGGAGAACGGTTGATTCAGCAAAAGAAAAACTCAAAGGCAAGTTTTTGAAAAACAAAGAACATGATTTGTTTACGCGCGGGCAGATGGCAGCATACATGAACTCGGACCGATGACTCAACCGAAGGCAAATGGAAAATAATGTTTTTCTCTTTTGATTATGTTATAAAAGAAATGGTAAACGTTGCAGCTGTGCAACCATGGAGTTATGGATGCACTTGGGAGGTTTGCTAAGCACTCAAGAAGCTAGAGTCACACTCGGCTATCGCCTTATGCGACTCTTATACGCTTCTTTCGTGCTTAGCAACCTCCCGCGTGCATCAATAACTCCATGGTTGCACGCTGCACATTTACCATTTCTTAGTTATCTCTATTACGTTTTAATCAGCCATACGTTATTCTGCTGCTTCTCGACCTGTTGAAAGCTTTCAGCACGATTGATCAACTACAAGATTCTTTTGCGCAGACTATCTAGTTGTACCTAGATCGTAAGCAAGTAGTCAATGTCTAGGGACCCACATTATATAGCAAGGACTGGCAGTTTCAACTCCGTACATCGATCAGCCGTTGAACCCGAGATTAAATTAAATGCAATAATGCAAAATTGATTTGAAATACTCTTAAATACCTAATTTTCTTTCCACCAGCTTCAAACAGTGACAGTGAAATGCTTTAAATATAATTATTATTCATTCAAAATATTTCCCTGATTCTGATTGGCTAAAAGCACACGTTTAATTCACCATAACCAGTTACTGATGACCAAATTTGGCAGAATTTTGACTTTAACGAGGAAATGACGTCAAAAATGCAGCGTTTTTGCAGGTTAAGGCACCGTTAACCGAGAAGACCTGGGGACGAGGTTGTGTTCTTTTGGCTGTGAACTTGAAAAAATGGCGGACATTTCACTCGTTTCAAGAGTAAGAACTAGGCGAAAAAATAGCTAAAAACAAGACAACAACAGCAAGAAGACAACTCGAAGGGCGACATCTGCTATTTGGAGACCAAACGTCTGAGGCTAGAACGCCAGCAAATCAGGCAAATATTACTGGACTTGGAGCAATTGACCTCTGACACGAGTTTCACATTAGAAAAAGTGTTTTTAAACCGAGCGGAACGAGATTTTCGGGTCGCGAGGCGGCCCTGCTAGCGACAAAATCGCGATGAGTCTTCGTGCCACGAGCCAAATTTTAAATAAGACGAAAAACTTCTTCGAAAGGCTAAAATATTACTTGAGAATGTAAACAACAAATCTCCGTCGGCGGTGCGGTCCGGAAGCAGGTCAACACTTATTTCCATCCGCCAAACTGATGTTGACAGATTAATGATTCGTACAAAAAGTAAGGGTTAGGGTTAGGGTTAGTGTTAGGGTTTTTGCCATATATATTCAAATCAAACCATTTATCGTCAGCAACAACAGTGGTGTAAGAGTTATAGTGATAAACTGCAGAGCCGATGCTCCGAGATCGAATCTTACTCGTGCCATCTTGAATTTTTTTTCCTTAAAAATTGAAGAGACTTAGACTTTAATGAACAGAAATTTCAAGAGACAGAGAAATTTCATGTACGAAAAGTGAATTGTCTGGTGAGAGCCACTGAGAGGAAAATGTCAGTTTGGCGGATGGAAACAAGTGACGACCCCGGAAGTAAATCTTGTCGAGTCAATATGACACAACCTCGTCCCCAGGGCTTTTCCCTCAAAAAATGGTTGGAGCGGGAAAAGGCCCTGGCATTGGCTGGTCACGTGTCTCCTCGTACATCCTAAAATCCTGGGTGTAAGAAATTAGCGCCATGTGAAAAGCTAAAATTATGCGTAACATCACAGAGCGCGATCTTGGGCGACCTTTTATATCTCTTGACGATTAACGAAAAGTTTTACAAGGTTTTCTTTTTGTCACAGATACTGGCTATGGTAATTTTTTGCTTTCCTCCTATTTCTATGAAGGGGACAGCAAGTAACATTTGTAAAACTTCAGTTTATAGAGCGGTATAAATGACAAACAAAGTATCGTACGTGCATAAAGGTTGTACTGGAAAAGTCCGCTTTCTCGACTCTTCTGATATTTTATTTCATTTCTTGCGAAGTGGGCCGCCGTACACAGCCTAGTTCTATTCACCTTAACTCTTTGCCATATCATAGCGACACGCGTTGGTTTAGACTTATCCTGTATGACCTGTATTTTTAAAAATTTCATTGACCTCCCAGCTCTGCGATCAAACGACTGGCAACAAAAAAAACTTGGGTCTATTTAAAATTGACAGAGCTGTAGTTGATTCCAATCGATCAGTCAATCTTCCCTTTAATATAAGGAAAATCCTTTGTACTTATCCTCGGTGGAGAAAAGATATAAGAGTTCTTCAAATGTTTCAGATCGGCGACCTGTCATCGTTCCTGGCTGGAGGGCTGACTTGCATCCGGCGCGGAGATTTGTTTGTTTTAAAGACCAGACTTCATAAAGCATTTTGATGAACAATTCCATTTCAATTAAGTTCAATTTGTTTAAATTCTCTGCAGACCCTGAAGGCAAAGGCCCGCATTTTTGTTTGACATTGGACAAAATCACATCCCACTTGATCGTTTAGTAATTCCACAGTCACGATGAAGTTTAGTCGAAGCCCCGGGCGAAATACTAGTCGATATCAGTGGGACATAACAGCTTGTCTCAACGCTGAAGCATTTGACATATTTTGTACGTGACAACGTAGAGCCGGTCTGTCTTTCATAAACTTCTAGCATTTGAATAATGCGCAATTAAATGGATCTTAAGCTTCTGAATCGCACACACGCGAAACTATTGACATAGTTCGCGATGTTATTATTTTCCATTGTTGCTCCCTTCTGTCAGCGCAAAACCAGCGGGTTGCATATCTTAGGAATATTTAGGCTGTACATGTGACCAGCCGATGCCAGGGCCTTTTCCCGCCCCACCCATTTTTTGAGGGAAAAGGCCTGGGCACGAGGTTGAATATGACAGTTCTATTGTCTTTTGAAGAAAAAAACAGATGACGCTCGCGCGTGCGTACAATCGGGACACTGTCCCTTTTAGTGAAGCCCTGGGGACAAGGCTGCCAAATGACGTCACCCAACGTCACCCTTTGGTTTCCAATCGTTTCTACTTAGGGGGTAATTACATGAAACAAGTACGAACTCAGACCGGTACCAATTGGTAATTTGTGCAGCCGTTTACATGAGACCGGGACAAAATGCTTGTCGTTTACAGGAGACCGGTACAAACTATAAAACAGGAGATTCTTGGAGCTACATAACTTTCACACGTCGATTATTTAACATATTTCTACTAACGTTCCTAACTGGTAAACAATTTACGCCACTAAACAGTGAGTAGACAAACGTAGAGTTGTACTGCTCCAAGAAAAGAGTTATAAGCTTTATCTAATATAATGCTCATCTGGACTCGCCTGTTAATATTTGCTGCACAGCAATTCAAAATGGTGCAATCCGGCATTAATCCAATATTCAATTGAAGCTACTTCTAAGGCAAAAATCGTGGAGCCATACGAAGAAAGATGCTATATATGGACCCGGTCTGAGATTCGTTTCCAATTTAACTCGTGTTGAGTCATCGACCGAGGCGAAGTTAAACCGGTCTGAGTTCATTTTTAGGCCGGTCCCATGTGAACGCATGAAAAGAAATGTATGGAGACCGATACGAACTCATACTGGTCTGAGTTCGTCCCGTTCGACGACTATCCGGACTTCAAACACGATCACATGACACACGATTGTACAGCACCACGAAAAATTCTGGGATAAAGGTCAGACATAATTCTTCTTGATCCGCTCCTTGTGTTTCAACATGAATGGGTCAGTACTACAACACTCTTTCCTTTTTATTACAAGGTAATGCTATCAATGAGAAATATGCTATTACAGTCAACTATCCGTAAGGCTACCACCCAAAATGCGAATTTAGTGGGTCACTTACGAAAATCAAACCGTAATTGTCTCTTTCGAGAAGATGTGCCAAAACTGCCGATCTACACTTACGTTTTGGAAGAGAACTTATTGCATGCAATGTGTTGAGTTATGATATTCGTTTTTCCGTGTTGTCACTAATACATGTAGTTCTTTTTATATAATCCGAGTAACATAGTACATACAGCGAACTTATTCTAAGAAATCAAGCAGTGTGTCAAGTGGTCGCTTACAAGAGATTACAAGTGATCGTTTTGTGAAAAGTCCGAACCCAGTTGAAAGGAAATAGCTCCGGGTCGACTTCACAGACAAGACACACGTACTCTAATGGTTCAGCAAACTTTGTATTTCTTCTAAAGCTTCAGCGTTGTTACAAATCAACTTAATCTCACACTAGCCTGTACTATCTCTCTCACAAAAGCCTGTTATAGCTTCTTTTATCCTGACTGTACATGACAGGTGCAAATCCTAATCATTTGAAATTTAATCTTACATCAGTAAAAACCCGATTGGGTGTAAGGAATATTATCATATTTTCCTTCGAGGTTATGACGCAGACCGAAAATCAGCTTTGACTTATAGAATTCACTTATACTAAGTCCAGTTAATGTCCAGTCAAAACAAAATAGTCAGAGAGATATAAAGATCACAAAGAATGTATTTATATATATACCTGGATTTTTAAAAACCGGGTCAGCAAAAATATCAACTCATTCTACTACTAGATAATTTAAAACAACAAAACTCATTCAAAGGCCGATTAAAAGCCTTAAGTAGTTTCCATTGGAAAGTGAAGTGCTGCGAGTAAAGCATGACATTTCAAATAATTTGCATCAGTTGCAGTTTATTTCGATTGTTTATACTTCAGATTAACCGTGTCAAATAACTTTGCATGTAACGCTACACGACACGAAGGTGATAGAAAAAAACTGAACTTTGAACCAAAATAAGTGTTTATATCACGCTACATTGTATGAAAGTCCGTGAGAATAAATCAGGGTATTATTTGTCTGAAACCTGTCCACGATAAAGTAAAGAGCACGCGAGCGTTGGAGTAAGTGAAGGAGTGAATTTCCAATCGACTTCAATATTAAACTGGTTCATAAAGCATCACGAGCGTATCAAATCATTTTCAATCTTTGCTTCCGTCGTGTATAAAACGTTTTACTACCAAGAGAAAACAAACTTTGTCACACTTTCTAGAAAAACTCTTAATAACTAAAAATGAAAGCAATTTATCAATTAAACAAATACAACAAAGCCTGGCTGAATACAAATTCAGCCAAAACACCGACTTTATTTACCGTAGAGTCCAGGAATTGCTTGAAATATTCTGAGAAACGTATCGCTTCAATTCACGGGAATTTTTTTACCTTCACTTGCATCCATACTCGTAAACATAAACGTGCTGTCTATACCAAACGGGATTTGGCCTGGGCTTTAAGTTTTCCACATCACACTTTATTTGTGTTCTGAACGAACGAAAGAACCTCGATTTTGAGGGCCGTAATTGAAATCGAGGCAAATGCGGTGATATACATACATACATACATAAATACATACATACATAAATGCCAAGTCTAATCTCACGTTGACATCAGACAACCTTGATTATACTACGCTCTAGTCCTTCTGTTGAGCACTCTGCCGATAGCCGTGCATTTACATCAACTGGTATATTGAAGCTCCTCTACTGTTGAGCACTCTAAGCAGTGACTATCACAATGGAATCAACGAGATTTGATCACTCCACCAAAGACATACCTCTACCATCTGAGAAGGATTATAAACCTACGCTGATTGAAAAGACCGAGCACCTCTGCCGACAAATGAGATGGAAAGCGTTTTTCTACCTCAACCCTAGCGCAGACAGTAGTCAGAAAGAGACGTTTGGATTTCCCTCTAGAAATTCGCCTCCGCAAATACAGGCGATGCAGGACTTTGAGAAAAGGCTTCTACATATGATAGAGAAGATCAAATTTCGGACAGTAAACTGTAAGTTTCAGCATAAGCTTTCTTCAGACATTCAGGAGAACATCATGAAATCTGACAAGCTCTTGGTACCCACGGACAAGACTTCAAACTTTTACAAAATGGACACACAATCATATAACGATCTACTGAAGAAAAATATTACTAAGACCTACAAGAAAGTAACCCCGGACACAGCGGATTCTATTGAGCTGAAGGCCAAAGATATTACTAAGAAACTACACCTAGATGGCGGGATAAACACCACTGCCAAACGTGAAGCCTTTATTACTCTCAAAGACCACAAGCCTAATTTCGCAAACAACCCCACTTGCCGCCTTATCAACCCAGCTAAATCTGAGATTGGAAAGATCAGCAAACAGCTCCTTGAATGCATCAACACTGCACTTGTTAGCAAGCTGAAACTAAACCAATGGGAAAACACTAAGGCCGTCTTAGCTTGGTTCACTGGCATACAGCATAAAGAGTTGCACTCATTTATTGCATTAGACGTGGTAGAGTTTTACCCATCGATCTCCATCGACTTGCTGGCTGCCGCTCTCGAATTCGCATCGAAGCATGTCACCATTTGCGACGACGAACGGCATATTATCCTTCAGGCAAAAAGTTCTCTTCTCTACAACTCCGGTGAGCCATGGAGCAAGAGAACGTCAATCAAACCTCTTCGATGTGACCATGGGCAGTTTCGATGGCGCCGAATCATGTGAACTCGTCTGCACTTACCTCCTCCACAACATCAACATCATCATGTACAGAGATGATGGTCTAGGCGTAACCAAGGCATCACCTCGGCAGGCCGAGCTTATTAAGAAGGAATTGTGTAGCATTTTCGCCAAGCACGGTCTGAAGATTACTATCGAGGCCAATAAGAAAGTAGTAAAATTTCTTCACGTCACACTTAACCTGGCTAACGGTAAATACTTGCCATACAACAAACCAGGACACATTCCACTCTACGTCAACAAGAAATCTAACCATCCACCCAGCATCATCGAAAACATCCTAAAGTCCATTAACAAAAGGCTGTCCGAAATCTCTATAGATGAAGATTGCTTTAGCAAAGCGGCACCTCTTTATCAGAAAGCTCTCGATGATAGCAGGTGCAAGCACAAACTTGCGTTCTCTGTTCCTACGGCACAGTCTCCGAACTCTGGAAGAAGGAACCGCCATAGAGACACCATTTGGTACAACCCCCCTTTCAGCAGGAACGTGGACGATCCTTCCTAAAGATCCTCGACGAAGAATTTCCGAAGGGCCATGCGCTGCATAAAATCTTCAACCGGAACACAGTTAAGATCAGTTACAGCTGCATGCCGAATCTAAAGCAAAAAATTGATGGTCACAACAAATCCACCCTACGGAAAACAAACGCCGTACCACCTAAAGCTTGCAACTGCCGTCAACCAGCTCATTGCCCTCTGGACCGTAATTGCTTAAAATCAGCCGTGATCTACCAAGCCACGGTAGCAACGGGGGACAACAGGCCAGCCGAGACCTATGTAGGCCTTACTGAGAACTCTTTTAAGACCAGATACTCGAACCATAAGTCGTCTTTCAGAGACCCAAACAAGAGACTCAGTACGGAACTCAGTAAGCACATCTGGCACTTGAAAGACGCTAAGATTGGATTTAGCTTAACTTGGAAGATCTTAAAGCAAGCCGCGCCGTTTAATCCCGCTTCAAATCGCTGTAATTTTTGCCTGTGGGAAAAATATTTCATTATCTGCAGAGCCGATCTGGCGAGCTTGAACAAACGAAATGAACTTGTAACTTCCTGCTGGCACCCGCGTAAATTCCTTCTTAGCAGCTTTACATCTTCCGTTGGCACGCAATAGTTTTCCGCCTTCAAATTCCGCGCGCGCGTTTGTAGTCCTAGCGTATGTTGTAACGAACTTTTTGTTGGCAATGTTATCTGAGGAGTGCCGTACATGCCGTGCGGTACGAAACTAAGTAGTAATAAAAATGCCAAGTCTAATCTCACGTTGACACCAGACAACCTTGATTATACATACATGCATACATACTTGTATTCTGGGTAGAACGTATTTCGTAGGCCACTCTATTCATTTAATTGAAGAGCATTGACTATTAATAATCACAGGAGTTCAGGCTTCAGGAGTAATCATTGATCGTTTATTGCGACAGTGCTGTTTAGTATGGTCCGAAATTGTAGGACCACACTCATCAAGCAACTTCAACGATTGACCGTTAAAATTAAAAGCTGGCAGTAAAATTCGGGTCAGTTGTTATAGGGATGCGTTAAGAGATTGTATCTAGGTAACAGATGGATTGTGTCTTAGTTACGTTACTCCAGAGTTCCTGAAGTACATATCTGTTTCTGTGGGGGCATGAACTCGCTAGTTCGTTTCTTACATACATACATATTTACAATGAAGCTGGCTTCGGGAACAGGCAACCCAGGCTGGTCACGTACGCGACCTGAATTAGTATGCTGCGAAGCCACGCTGCGGAGCCTGGTGGCTTCGCAGCAATAAGCGGATAATTTTTTTAACGGCTAGATAGATTTTTTTAAAAATTTAAGATTCTTGAGATTAATTTACAAGTGAAAGTCTCTCATTGTTCAAGGGTATTGTCTCCAAGCTTTATTTTCACGTGGACAGAAGTAACTAACAATGCACTTGAAATATGCAAAAATGTTAGCTATTGTTGTCCACGAAAATATGAAACTTGGAGACAATACCCCTGAATAATGAGAGGGTCTCACTTGTAAACACAAAATTTCTGACAAGTTGTAGTCCTTATTTTGCTACCTGACGATATATCAAGAAACCACCCTCATTTCCAAAATGCTGTTTGAGAATTAAATGATGAAATGGGAAGGTAATATTCATATATCAAATAGAAAGTATTGTGAACTTTCTACCTAATTAAATAACTGGTCAATTGAAAACCCCTCCCCTCTGCAAAAAAGGGAGGAACTATAGCCTGCGTGGCGTGCGCTAAAAAGGGAAGGGAGAGAGAGGGGGAGAAAAGCGCAAATTTCCCCTCCCTCTCCCTCCCCTTTCGACGCCTGAGGCTAAGTGGCTTAATTCTTTCGCCTCATATGCGGAACATCAGCATTACACAGATTCTTTCTAGATAACCTGCTATCAGGGTTTTTTTTTTCAAACAAAAAGGGAAGAAGGACACCTGATCCCAGGTTACTCTCCAGACGACTTCCTGTGTTCAGTCTTCCTGAAGGATGGTAGCCTCCCACGCAGGCGTTTTTAGGGGAGCTCGTGTTTCTTCCCTCCCCACCAATAACCAATGGGGAGGGAAGAAATACGAGCTCTCCTAAAAACGCCTGCGTGGGAGGCTAGAAGGATGGAGGCCCGCGCACGATTCCTAATCATCGATTCACGTAACATTCTACAATTTTATACAGAGTGAGATGCTACAATAATTCAGTCTTGATTAATCTAATTGTGCTCAGTGATTCAAGAACCACCAAAATGGCGAATCAGAGACTATAATTAGAAAATGATGCTATGAAAGTTCGAACTTCCGCTGTATTATTTTACTGTAATTACTTGTGTAAGAGTTGTTACTCCAAAGATAAAAAATAATAATATAGTTATATCAGGGGCACCCAAAGACAATTTTTGGAAAATATCTGTTCGGAAGACGATAGATCTAGAATTTTTGGAACATTTGTTGTAAAATTTCTTGCCTCTCTTAGAGCTTCCTAGGATTTTCGAACATCTAAAAAATGGTATAATTGCCCATTTTTGACGGATTTTTACCCTAGAAAGGTCGCCTAGAATTCTCGGGAGACCTTTTTCTGGCTGAAATTTTCGAAAAGGTAAGTTTTGATCCCTATAATTTTCGGATCACTAGACTTTCAGCTACGAAATGCGAACAGATGAAACATTTTTAGGGGATAAATATACCTACCGTTTAAAACTAAAATACGTTAAACAATAAAATTATAAAATAACTGCGATCGTACGCGCGCTCTGATTGGCTCAGAGGAGCGATTGCATGAGAGTATGTAAACATGGTTGTGGCGTCAAGATGTTTTGCTTTGCGCGCTAATCACACGCAAGCACGAATTGGAAAAAGTTTTCAAGTTCAAAACTCGACAAGTTTACTTTATTTACCCATTCCTTCGTCGGCTGAAACTTGGAAAATCGTTACAAAGAAAGTGTGTCAATTTTTTTTTCGCTTAAGCAGACATTTTAAGCAAGAAAAGTCCGTATTTTAGAAGGCATCTTTTTGCAAAACAAGAACTGATTACGCGTGCAAGACTTCGTGGACAAGACTTTGCGACTGGTAAGAATTTCTCTTTTAATCAGTGCCACACAAAGAGTTTTGCGTTATTTCTCGGAAAATTTATTTTATAAAAGCAATAGAAAACTTTTTTCCTGTGTTTGTCTAGCCTGATATAAACACTCGAGGCGGGAGAATTCTCGACAGTTACGCAAACCCTCCACTTCGTCTCGGGTTTGCATAACTGTCTCCAATTCTCCCAACCCCTCTCGTGTTTATATTAGGCTATCCAAACACGGAAAACGTTTTCTATTGCTTAAGTGGTTCTGAACTATATTCTAGTTGGGTGCCCCTGGTTATATTACATTTACATTACGTGCTTAATCCACAGCAAAACAGACATCCGTGGCGAAAGGAAGTTATCGACAGATGACGTAAATATCCCTAGACCAATCAAAGTTCGGCTTTTAAAAACTGGATAAAAAGTATTATCATCTGAAGGGAGCTGTAAAGCATTTTGTGGCTTGCGGAGTCAAGTGGTTCATTACTAGGCGCCATGTCTACTGCTATGATGCAGTTCGATATGGAAGAACTCTTACCAGCTGCTAAGGATTCGGAAACCAAAAAGCATGGTGTTAAGAATCTTTTGAATAGTAGATTCACTTTCCGATTGTGGCAAATTCTCGTTTTCCTGTTCGTAATGACAATCATTACTGTGACTGGTATTCTGGCCGCAAAGTTTGGTCCAGCGAGCCCATGCTACAAAATCTCAACCAAAGAGGATAGAGGTAACTTAACTTTTCTCCTACTTCGGCACTCAGCATTTAGTGCTTCAATTCTGCACTCTTCTAGTAATCGTGCAAGCAATCACGTTCCTAAGACTACGAGAGAATTCAATTAATTCATCCGGAGGTCAATGAAACACCTTAGCAAGATATATAACTTTATAAGAAAACCTCCTAAGGTCAGGATTTAGTAACAAAATGTCGTCACATGAGAGGCTTAGGCCGGTTCAGGAATTCACAGCACGCATTTGCCCAAGGCGTTAAAATCCCACGGTCATTTGCCGCCCTTGTGGTTAGGCATATGGCAATCTGCGGTAAGATAGTTGATTACATATCCGGTCACAAGCAATTTGATGTTGCGTCTGCTATTTCCAATTTAAAAAAAAAAAATCTCTCTAAAAGTATTTCTCCGTTTCGAAAAGTTAAAACAGAATCAGAGAACATTTGGATCTGTTGACGGTGACTTTATAAAAAGCAGCAGAACAAAGAACACAAGCAAGATGCTGCGTTACTTATTAGGGTTAATTCATTACAGCAATACCATATTCTGAAATAATAGGGAAAAATGAAGTAATCTCGCTTTACTGCGCGCTCAAATGCAATAACATTCAAGGCGAATTTTTTCTCGTTTAATTTTCGCTTGTGCACAAGCTGGCTATCTTGTGATCTTCACTAAAACAGGTAAATAATTACTATCACGACCGCAAGGTGAGGACAAATCTAAATGCGAGCGGACTGTTGTGTCAAAGACGTCACGCTATAAAGATGCTCAGTCGAGCTTGATCTTTATGTTCGCTGAAGTTCAGAAGTGGTTATGAGGACCAGCTCAGTCGCTAATGAAACTGTAAAAAATTATGGCGTTAATACCAATAAGGCCGAGGGGCTTCTAACAGGACAATCATTTTAGTCGTAGAAATGTTAAGCGTTTTTGTGTTATAAACCATGTAAATATAAGCCGGCCTATAAAACATCTGGTAAATAATTACTATCACGGCCGTAAGGTGAGTACAAATCTTTTCATAAAGAAAACGTTTTAGCTATAAATGCGAGCGGACTGTTGTGTCAAAGACGTGACGCTATAAATATGCTCAGTCGAGCTTGATCTTAATGTTCGCTGAAGCTCAGAAGTGGTTATGAGCACCAGCTCAGTCGCTAATGAAACTGTAAAAAATTATAGCGTTAATACCAATAAGGCTGAGGGGCTTCTAACAGGACAATCATTTTAGTCGTAGAAATGTTAAGCGTTTTTGTGTTATAAACCATGTAAATATAAGCCGGCCTATAAAACATCTGGATATTTCCTCAGAAAATATCTGTAAACTTGAGCATTAAATATATAGGCATGGTGAGTGATATTTCAAGCGAAGAATTGATCCTTATTTGCCTGGGTCTAACAAATACACTGGGGCATTAATTTACCTGTGTTTAACAAA
Organism: Porites lutea; assembly: GCF_958299795.1. Classification (NCBI taxonomy): domain Eukaryota; kingdom Metazoa; phylum Cnidaria; class Anthozoa; order Scleractinia; family Poritidae; genus Porites; species Porites lutea. Next base: position 13,647,269 of record NC_133204.1, read on the forward strand.
TACAGCAAATACACTGGGGTGTTAATTTGCCTGTGTCTAACAAATACCGTAATTTGTCTATGTTTAACAAATACACTGGGGCGTTAATTTGCCTGTGTCTAATAAATACACTGGGGCATTAATTTGCCTGTGTCTAATAAATACATAGCCTCCCACGCAGGCGTTTTTAGGGGAGCTCGTATTTCTGGGGAGGGAAGAAATACGAGCTCCCCTAAAAACGCCTGCGTGGGAGGCTAATAAATACACTGGGGCATCAATTTGCCTGTGTTTAACAAAATACACTGGGGCATTAATTTGCCTGTGTTTAGCATATACACTGGGGCATTAATTTGCCTTTGTCTCACAAAATACACTGGGGCATTAATTTGCCTGTGTTTAACAAATACACTGGGGCATTAATTTGCCTGTGTTTAACAAATACGCTGGGGCATTAATTTGCCTGTGTCTTACAAAATACACTGGGGCATTAATTTCCCTTTGTCTAACAACAACACTAGCGCATTTATTTTCCTGTGTCTAACGAATAAACGTTTGAAGTATTTATTTCTCTCTAACAAATTTATTTATGTAATCCTTTACCAATACGATGGCAACTAAGATAAAGGCGTTTTAAAACTGAAAATTCCGGTGATGTATATTTTTTAACCAAGCCGGCACGAAACCGCTAGCCTCGAAAAATATAACAGCAAAGAAAGAGTAGCCCTGTCCCATTGTTTTATTGTATTACACATCAGGCGTTCAAGAAAACTCGTATACCTTGTCGGGATTAATCCGGCTTATAACACCTTCGTAAGGCTTGTCTTCCTTTTAGTGTGGTTCCTCTTTCAGCTCCTACTGTGATTTAGTTAAAAAACTTTTACCTAAGCAGCGGGGAGCCAAATTCCTGAACCAGCCTAAGCTTGTCAGGTGAATTTCCATCCCAAGAAAGACCCTCAAAGTTTGCTACGTACGTGCCCCACACCCTGTCACCCCTCGACTAAGATTTGAACCGTTTGCTCGTTTGCATTTTGTTTAATCACCAGCTGAATCACCGACTTTCAGGTAGAAGTCAGTTTATTCGCGTCTCTCGTGTCTACCAAACGGAAGTTTCGTTACAGACGCCCTGGGGGTACTCCTGGGAATTCTTGGTGGTGGTGTGCCGCCAGGTTCTCCAAATCCTGACCCTATTTCAGAGCAAAATTGAAATTTTCCACACCCGTTTTTAGACTAGACCCGTAAAATCCATACCCCAGGGTTCCCCACGCACCTTGAAAATCCTTGAAAGTCCTTGAATGTTAAATGAAATTCAAGGTCTTGAAAGTCCTTGAAAATTGCAGTCGGTACTGGAAAGTCCTTGAATTTCAATGCTAACTTAATGGTTTAAGGAGAACTGCAAAGGAAAAGGAGCAAACACAAAGACCTTCGGGATAAAATTCTCTGATGTGCAAGAACTAACAAAAGACATAGACTCAAGGCTCTTGTTTTGCACTGAATGTAGTCATTGAAAAACGCGAAATGTGTACTTGAAAGTCCTTGAAAAGTCCTTGAATTTTTTGTTCTAAAAAAGCGTACGAACCCTGATACCCGTTTTCAGACGTGGCCTTTAGGCAGAAATTATGTTATCACTACTTTAAGATTAGAGCGCAAACGAAACATTCTTCAAATCCATTTCGAATTCGCATCAGTTTCTCCCCCCCCCCCCCCCCCCCCTTCTTACTCATTTGGAATTGAAACGATAAATACGTTCATACACTCCCGTAGTTCCCTCGAAAACCATACCCGATTCCAGACCAAAATGGGAAAAGTGTATGCTCGTTTTCAGACCGAAACGGCGCAAAAACCCTACCCGACGGGGCGGTAAATACCTATATAGCTTATATAAGGAAGTAGCCCCCTCCCACGGGTAGACGCGTAGTGGGTCCTTATTTCGAAGTCCGACCACAATTTTATATATAATTTCTTTTGTATGACCGAAATCGTGACTCGGGAAAATCGTGAAAAGGAAACAAAACATGTACATGTAGCGGGACAGTCAAGCAGTAAAATGATGGAAACAATAATCGATTAATCAATTCAGGTTCAGATCAGGTCAATCAGTTTAGTTTGTGAAATCATCGACGTCTTGAAAGCAATACAAATGAATACATCTTCCATGACACGGTTCAAGACATTTGCCATTTTATGGCTGCTGTCATTCGGGACGTGTTCGGCAGGTCTCTTCAAATTATATAGACTAGACTGAAACGAGACTTCACATCATTTTGCCCTGCAGTTTTACTAAGTCTATATGATCAGGAACTGTAGCTAAGATGTTTTTTATGGGGGAGCGTATGAGCACCAAAGATGCGCCTGTCCAATGTTACAATGCGATCTGGGGGCAATTCTGGGGGCATGGTCCCCTAGAAAATTTGTTAGAAATTGGATTGTCTATTATAACTTGCATTCCAATCAGGCAACTTAAGTCAATACAGATGTTGCTGATAAAAAGGCAGGATCTTACCCTGGGGGGGGGGGGGGGGGGGGTACTGCCATATATGTGCTATATGGGTATGTGCCGCTGTAAAGGGTATGGTTTTCAAGCAGTTTACTCTAGGATAGGGTATATAAACCAGAATAGGGTATCATTTTTCAGGAAACTGATCAGTTGGTTGAAGATTTTATCTAGACTGGGGAAACAGCTACTCTAGGATAGGGGGATTTGGGGAGTTTACTCTAGTATAGGGTAGCAAAATTCAGCTGAACTAGCTCTGGTATAGGTGAAGGGTTCCAAGGTCCCAGCGGCACATCCCCACCCAAAAACTCCTAAAGGGCTCCCCCCCGGGGATCTTACATGAGAGGACACAGAGGAATTTTACTGGAAGTACAATCTCACGCAGAGTTGTAAGCAGAAATGTAAGCTTTGTCGGAAGCTAATGCGACTAATCCCATTTAATATGTCGCGCTCCTGGCAAATTCTAGATTTCCTATTCGTGTATTAGACTTCAGTATCATAAAATCTTCATTTCGCGCCAGAATAAATTAGTTTGCGCGCAAAAGGCTTCTGAAAGAATCGCAACGTTCCTCCCATGTTGATTCCATCTTTTAGTAGACTGCAAAACAGTCGTTTTTTGGTCAAAATCAGTAAAGAAATCGGTAAAGCGTGGAGTAAGGGTCTTACGCGCGCGAAGCGCGAGAACCTCACACGCCCGTAGGGCATGTGAGGCGACAGAAAAAAAAAAGACTGTCCGTTTTCTATATAAGTTCGTTCCAACCAGGGGTTTCAAAAATGTCGTCGAGCTGTCAAGAATCTGTTCTCAACTCCACTCTCTTTGTGAATTTGATACACTAGGTGATTGATTTCGAGGGAGAATAGCGCGTGTTATTGTCTGCACTTGGCTTCGAATCTTCCGCTGTATCCAGTAATTCTAAAGCAGTTTTTAGCGTTGCTTCTCTGTGAATTGTAGTGTACATAGTGAAATTAAATGTAGTACATATAGTGGAGGGTCAAAAATGAGTGGAAGTGGCAGAACGCCAACAAAGCCTGTGCCTGCTCC
>NC_133204.1:13655780-13678280 GCF_958299795.1 Porites lutea
AATCACATATAAAATGCTCCTGTTAGAGTTATGAAGAAAATATCAGACAAATCATCAGGGAGCAATAACCATGATAATAGTTTTTTGGTGATTTTTGCAGGCCTTTAGCATTAATACTCAAAAACGTTGACCCTGAACTTCAAGTTTCAATCCATGTCCCTGTTCTTTCCATCCGTAGCGACACACGACAGGAAACACTTTCAATGCCTAAACATATAAGTGTTAAAAATCAAAACTGGACCATCATTTTTGGAGACGTGTTCTGCTTTTCTCTCAATTCTGTTCAACCTAAAAAAATTTGATAGCCCAGATGCTCTACCACCAAGCTACAGGACACTATATATCAGGAGACTATATTACAGGGCACAGAGGAGTTATTTGTGACCTTGATTGTTCATTGTACCCTTGTACCACGCATTGCCTTTGTTTTTATACTGTAGAATTCAGCAAACCGTCATTCGATCGTCGTACAAACCTGGTAAAATATTATGCAATGCTCCGGAAAACCGCTGAAGGTAATAACTACGGACGAATAACAACGCGACTAACATATAATAAAGTCTCTTTTTCTTCCGTCACTTCGTGCCTCGCTCGGAAAGCCTTTCCGAATGCGTCGTGGTCCCTCGGGTGACGTTCGTTCCCACCGAGCATAAGATAAAATTTCACCAGGTTCGTAACACGATCGCATGACGGTTTGATAGGTCAAGTTCATAGTACAGTAAACAGAGACGACTCAGTTCGCTTGCCATCACAAATAACTCCTCTGCACCCTGTGACTATATCTAACTATCTATGAAGCTAGGTCTATAAGGACTGAAGTGTTCTATTTTCGAGTCTCCTTTACTGTCTGTACCTAGTTTCTCTCCCCCCCCGCCCCCCGCCCCCCACCCAATACTTGTTCATGACGAGACTCAACCCTCCAAAACACGGGACGCGGTCCATGGGAGGGTATGTGCGCACCCATCGTACCACCGTTCCCACAGACCTTGTTCGAACCTACCGCCTCGCCTGACACAGTGTTCAAAAATTTCTACACAGACAATTCGCGTTCCCACTTCAACCATACAGTGGGGCAAGAGTAGCTTATTTAAAATTTGTAAAATACAGAAACCGGCCTAATGTTATATAATGTTTTCTCAACATGTTATATAGATATTGACGAATGCAGCGTCAATTGTAGTTGTCTACCAGGATTCACAGGAGATGGCCACCAGTGTTATGGTATGACTCACTTCTAGCAGGAAGTGCACTTAAGCTTGAAAGAAAGGCAACCCGGCGCAAAATTCCGCACATGTCATGGGAAAACAATGTCCGAGTTTGCTAAAGTTCCAGTGATCTGAATATAAATGAAAGAAAAACAACCCGGCGAAAAATTCCCGCAGTGTCACAATACACCTTTTATTTTACTTCTTAATAATGGATCGAAAATCGCGTTTTTTTTTTAACACTTCACTGTTTTTTTTCTGTCTCCTAGCAACAGCAGATAAGCTTTCCAACGGTATGCAACCTGTGTAAACATTGCCAGACACTTTTTTTTTTCTTCTCAGCTATAGTTTTCCAAAATACGTCCACTTCATTTCGTAACTTGTATCTCTCTTATTGAGGAAATTTAGTTTACGTGAACTTCTTCTGCTAATTGTTCTTTTTTACTTATCCTATTCAGATATCGATGATTGCGGCAACGGCAGCCATGATTGCCACCAAAATGCAACTTGTGCAAATACCGCTGGAAGCTTTAACTGCAGCTGTCAGTCAGGATTCGTAGGAAATGGCCGCCAATGTCATGGTATAATATTGCCCGATTTTCATTTGATCTGAAAGTTTATGTCGTTCTTGAATTATGTTTTACATTTTTTTCCCTTCTTTTTAATTAGATATCAATGAATGCAGCGACGGTAGCCATGATTGCCACCAAAATGCAGCTTGCATAAATACCCCTGGACAGTTTTATTGCAGTTGTCAGCCAGGATTCACGGGAGATGGTCACCAGTGTTATGGTATGACTCACTTCTTAAAGGAATTGCACTTAAATTTGGAATGGGTGATAAATCGTAAAACCGGCGACCAGCGCGATGAATGCAAACAAAGCCAATTACAATCGCCACAAACATATGTCTTGTGTTTATACTCAGCTGGAAAGAAATTCGTATAAGGCCAGAAGTTACACTGTCATGATTACATATCGATGAATGCAGCAACGGTAGCCGTGATTGCCACCAAAACACTCCAAAAAGACTCCAAAAAATACTTATATAAAGACTTCTTCGAAATTTCTAAACTAGAGCTACACTTAATTTCATTGGGAAGTGAATTCCAAAACTTAGTGGCTGATACTTGAAAAGTCCTAGCACCTTCTGATTCTCTTTTATACTTTGGACAAATTAAATTCAAAGATCCATATCTACTTTGTCTTTCAGTAGAACGTATGTCGATGTTTCGTTTGAGTAATTCTAGCACATAATCGGGACACACCCCGTTCAAACGTTTATAAACTAATGGGCAATGATTAATCTTAGCTTCAAGAAGAAAAGATAGCCATTATTGCCACCAAAATGTAACTTGCATAAATACCCCTGGACACTTAAATTGCAGCTGTCAGCCAGGATTCACGGGAGATGGTCACCAGTGTTATGCCGGTATGACTCACTTCTAAAAGGAACAGCACTTAAATGTGGAATCGGTGATAAATCGTAAAACCGGCGACCAGCGCGATAAATGCAAACAAAGCCAATGAGCCACAATCGCGATAAATGCAAACAAAGCCAATGAGCCACAATCGCCACAAACATATATATGTCCTTGTATTTATACTCAGCTGGAAATAAATTCGTATAAGGCCAGAAGTTACACTGTCATGATAACAATAATATTTTACTTTTTTGTATTGGATCGGGAATCTAATTCTTTAATCTTTAATGTCTCGTAGCAATAGCAGCCCCGCTTTATTGCCACCAGCAAGGAATTTGTGTTAATATTGCTAGGCACCTGTCAGCCAGTTATCTCCCGAAAAGGCCGTCAGTGACGTTTCGTAATTTGCTTCTTCCTTAGTAAGAAAATAAACTTTACTTGAACTTCGACCAATAGACCTTTTTACCGATACGGCGGCCATATTGAATTAATTCAATTTAAGGAGTATTTAACATTTATTCCACGAGGGCGCTTGGATATGAGAAAATAGATAGCCAACGAGGCGCGTAGCGCCAAATTGGCTATAATCATCTCATATCCAACAAGCGCGAGTGGAATAATTGTTTTATTAAAAACGCCCACAAAAATCTCGTTGAATCTCTCCGACTAGAACAAACCGGAAAAGACAAGGGACTTCCGCTATTCACATGTCACACGTCTATCAAAACTGTCAACGCGCGGACGGACTCGCCTGGACTGCATGAATCAAAAATCAAAACATTGTAGCGATGAACATAAGTTTTTTTAAAAACTCATCGGGATTCTAGGATTTTACACAGCAGAACAGCTAAAAAAACCTGGCAGATAATGTGAACGAAAAGAATTTTTAAGTGACAGCTGTCAAAATTACTGTGCCTTTGGATTTTCGGTGCAGTTATAAAAGTAAGAACAACGGAGAAAAACTATTACCTCGGTCGCTTGTTGTGAAGTTCTTTGAAGCCACAAGCTGGTTTTGCTGAACGAGAAAAGAAGCTATACTGCCGCCTCGATTGCTCTAGTGAATGGCTGCATAGCCTGTATTTGTAGCTGGTTACTTGTGATTTATATTCTTGATGTCGGATAAACAAGCCGCAGTTATCTATCGGCGAGTGACTCGATCGGCGAATGACTTCGCGATCATGAAGAAACAGCACTTGTCTTCTTTCGTAGCTGGTCAAGGTACTTTAGTTCCATGTGTTTTCATGTGTTTTTCGACAAACTTTCAAACAAGCTCTTGTGGCTTTTTTGTTTGTTTTTGTCTTTTTTCTTTCGATGAAAGTGCATTTCTAGTGTTCTAAGAAATGAATTAAAACAATTTGCTTCGGGCGCCGTTCTATCCTTCGCGAAAAAAATCTCAGCTAGCTTCCAATTTTAAACTGAAGCGTACACTGACCATATATGGAGAGCATGGTATAATAGCTCATATATATACCATAACGGCTAAGCCAATCAAAATGCTAGAATTTCATTAACCAATGATTCAGTTTTTAATCATATAGGATGCCCAAAGGGCTTGGGTGCTTTTCGGGACATTTTTTCTTAAAGTTTTCTTAGAATAAGATTGTAATGGGAAAAAAGATCCTTGTGCCGTGTTTGGATGTAGTAATGATCGCCTTTTTCTAGTTTAGTATTAGAAATAATGTATTTCACTGTATATTTCTCGGGAAAAAGGCGATAATTATTACATCCAAACACGGCACAAGAATCTTTTTTCCCATTACAATCTTATTCTAAGAAAACTTTAAGAAAAAATGTTCCGAAAAGCGCTCGAAAATACCAACGAAATGTGCTCATGCCCCCTGGGCATCCTATAATACTCCTTAAATCGAATTAATTCAATATGGCCGCCGTATCGGTAAAAAGGTCTATTGCTTTTGCTTTATGGTCTGAATATATATGACAGAGTGGATCGAATTTTGAAATTTCGACTAAAGAAGAGATAGAATTATAGTTTATGTCATAGAAAGTAGAAAGAAACAATCACATCTTCATGAGAGACGTTCTACTAAGCCCTTCTTCCTCAAATATCTTGGAATTACCGCGCCAATCCTTCTAAGCCATAACACAAACAGTTACTGGCAAGAATCGGATACGTAGTTCCTGAGGACTCGCAGCAGCTAACCACAAAATTCAAAATTTAAAAATACGCGGATCAATTCTTCCATCACGATTTTTTCGATTTATACGAGTTTCAAGTAAAATGGATATACATCTAATTAATTGATTAATAAATGGCGGACCCAAGATGGTGGATGGTTCCGGATCTTTGATTATAATAAATGACGTCATCGTGATTTCACTGTGAAGTTATTAAACCGAGAAAACAGCGAAACTGTCAGCTGGAAACAAACCTATTCCTCGAATCTCTCATTCAGTTGTCAGACTCGGGTGCAGCTCAATTCTATCAACTGAAGCGGTTGCTGCACACATGCGGAGCCTAATGTAGTAAGATCGAAAGAGTTTTCCTAAACAAGAACGCATCGAAGTGGGAGGAAAGGGAACATTGTTCGAGCAGGGTTCTTCAAGAAATTTGTCATGCTGTACGTGTGAACTGCGTTAAGAAAATGACGTCACAAAGCAATTGTCTTGTGCTCTTGGTAACCAGGCCACGGAAACATAGCGTTGTAATGGCGCACTAAAATTAATGGTTTTTGAGCGCAAAAAACGACCACTTTCCTTAATCGTATGAAGCTATAATTTGCACACCATGTACTTCAAGTACTAAACTGCCAATCTAGCAAAAAAAAAATGATAGTCAAGGATTTGATCGTAGTAGAACTTTAAGGCGGTAATCCATAAAATAAACGACACTACTCCTCAACGCAGGTACTATCAGCGTGGGCTTTTTAACCTTGAACAACCTTGTACCGTGAGCTAATTATTAAGAAACTATAAACTAATTATTAAGAAACCCGGCCATACACAAGATAAACCTTAAGAATAACAATTTTTTTGTAAACAAATCATGTACTAAGTTAACCTCACTGTACAGAAGAAAGAATAGACAGAAGCGTTGCGTCGGTTGTTCAAGAACGGCTGAGTAAGGAACGAAATATAAAGACGAGGCAATGGATTATAAACAACTTGTCCAGGTTTTGTCCGATATGCCTCCGACAAGAATTGCCGCCGTGACGGCGATCCTTTAACTATGTTTGAGCGGATTAACTTTAATAGACTGCAGTTTTCATGTTTTATTCAGTCCAAATGTAGTTCATGTGATGTTACCGAAGAGAACCGTTTCTTCCAAATTTCGGCATTACATTTAGCTGCATATGTACGCATAATTAAAAAAGAAAAGACAAAGGAAAAGGGGAAATTTCTTTGATAACTGATCACATGACGTTTATTTGGGTAACAAAGGCATACAAGCAGTTGTGCTTTAGTTGGTTGAACATGAAAGTTTGCTAAATGCAGTGCTCACCTTTAATGAAAGTACAGTAAGATGTATTATACTTCGGATTTATTTTGCCACACATACTTCCTCTTTCAGACCTCAAGTAATGGAAAAAGTCGGTAAAATCTTAGCCATCTCAAGACCGTCATCCACGCGCACTCTAGGATTCCACATTATGACACCGAGTTAAACCACATTTAATTGTATTTCTGTCGTACTTTGTGGGACCCACGATCACCCTATGTCACCCGACACATATACAGCAGTGGTAATTCTTCATATTTGGTCGCAAATTGTCTTTGGTCAAACATTTACAAAAATCACAACCAAAGTTTCGAAAGAGTTTTGCTGTTCGAGAAACCGGCAAAACGTGAAATGTAGCGTTTGTGTCATAGCTGGGAAAATAACGATTACAAATTTGCCAAAATTCTGGCATTTTTAAAGTGTTCAGGAAAAAAACTGGCTTAAGGAAATTTATTTATTTCAGTGCTGAATTGCTCTCATTTGTTTTCTTATCCAGATTGTTCCAGTTATCACTTTGAAAAATACCAAGATTTACCAACCAGAGGAGCTCACGCCGTGGAACATTTCACCATTAACGGAAGTCTTTTTCTAGCGTTCGCCAACCATGAAAGTGATACCACCGAAAAATATAACACAGATTCTTTTATCTACAAGTTCAACGATTTGACTGAAAAATTCTTTCTTTACCAGACCATAGGCACACATGGAGGGCATGACGTGGAATATTTTACAATTTCTGGCGAACATTATCTTGCTGTTGCTAATGTTCAAAATGAAAATACGTTCAGATTGAACTCAGTTATTTATCTTTGGAATGGAACATTGTTTGTTGCCTTTCAAAACCTTACAACGAAAGGAGGAGCCAGCTTTAATTTTTTTACAATAGCGAAAGAACCTTTTCTTACCGCATGCAATCTCTTTGATGATGTTACGAAAAGTATCAACTCAACCATCTACAAGTGGAAAAACAACATGTTCGAAAAGTTTCAGGAGATAGCGACAGAGGCAGGTCGTGGAAGTGCTGCGTTTGTAATTAACAATGAAAGCTACATTGCCTTTGCAAACGCCGTCCCGTCGGCAACATCAGTAGTTTATAAGAGGGCTGGGATGCACTTCGTCGAGCTGCAAAACCTTCAAAAGCATAGTGCAATGAATGTAAAGTCCTTTTACGTTAATGATGATGTGTTTCTCGCCACTGCCTCTCAACCCACACAGTCGTTCATTCACAAGTGGAATGGAAGTCAGTTTTTCCTATTTAAGACTATTCCTACTTACCGGGCCAGGGTCCTGTATCCCTTTGTTATGTGCGGTCAAACATTTCTTGGTGCGGCTAATCGGCGTAGGGGTGGCACCTACCACATAAAGTCAGTGGTGTATCGGTTCTCTCAGGACCAGTTCACTGAATACCAGAAGATTTCAACTTTTGGAGCTGTTGATATGACGTCATTTGAGCACAAGGGTTATACTTACTTGGCAATTGCTAATTCAGGAAATGAGAACCAAAAGAACATTAACAGCACTCTGTACAGGTGGACCTAAAAAGATTGCGTATTCATTAATTAGAGAGGCCTGGGACTAAGGGGTTTACCTGTGGAAAATGAATTATTGACTATAACTTTGGCATAGATGATGGCGCTGAATTAAAATTTGGCACACATGAAGAACTCATTGTCCTTAACATTTTCAAGTATAAATATTGTGTTGATAAGTCACCTGATATGTCACGTGATCATTTTGTTAAAAATCGTAAATTATTGACCAATTGGTGGCCGGTTTAAGAAAAGGAATCGAGCAATAACATTTTTCTAATTGATATTAAATATTTCTAACACTTCACGTTTGGAATGACCGTCCATTGCACTTCAATAAAAAAATTATGAGGGAAAGCGTCATTTTAAATGCCCAAATTTAATTTTGAATTATTTAAAACTTTAATTTTAAACTTCCTGTACATTCAATCTAAACGTATAACATTAGGTATGTTTATCCTCTTCCAGAAATACCAATTTGTTTACTTATACAAAGTAAATTCGCCACCAATTCGCCAATTTCCTTCATTTTCAATTTTTGGTCACGCGACATGTCACGTGATCATAATTAAATGTTACGGCACAAGAAAACCTCAAGGTTTACTTTTGGGAAAAAATTCATTTTGTTCTAGGTCTCCTAGCGAGAGATATGTAAGGAGAGATTTCCCATTAATTCTTTCTTTGCCTTGAATTTCTTATTTAGCTTTTAAATATTCCCTTTGAAGTTGTGTTAGCCGTAATTAACATTGAATTGGCATTGAGTTGTTTTAGTTCCCTTAAATTATACACATTTTACTTCAATGTTTACTTTTAAAAGGATAATTTGTTTCTGAATAGATATACAGCTTAGTCACTGAATAAATAGACCTTTCGCCTGTTCAAATACCAACCGTTCGTAGTTTTTAGTTTTGACATTTTAGGGAATCCTGAGCAAAGGAAACTCGAATTCTTTTATACAGCTTTCTTTGTAAATTTCCTAAATTCACTTGTTTGACTGACATTTAATTTTGAGTTATTTAGTTTAACATATGAACTTTAAAACTAAATTTATCCAGATTTGTTTTCGGTGTTCAGCTGATCTTATTCAGCCTTCTTTCCAGTTGTTTTGTGATGTTGTAATAAATTGATCGGTTAGTACAAAGAGAGCACTGTTAATCCTGTTTCTCGATTTACATTGCGGAGTTATATTCTTGTACGATCAGTTACATTGCGGAGTTATATGCTTGTACGATTTACATTGCAGATTTACTTGACTGTATGATTTACGTGCACGAATTGAAGATTAAACTGTTGAAGTCCAAGTTTGAGTCCTGCCCTGTTTCCAGTTGTAGCAGATCCTAGTACCTTGGAATAGTGACGAGTTCCTTTCCCGCTAGCCAAGCGAGTTGCAGAGTTAGTTTCCCCCCTTGTTGTTCATACGCCGAAGTCACTCGAGTTCTCTGTTCGCTTATTTCCCCGATTTGTGCTTGGAAGGGCAAAACCTATTGTCACAGATATTGCCAATCATTCATATGCTCCGAACACACATTTGACCCAGGCCTTAAATCCTTACTGGGAGGTGAGAGGGGGCCTGTAGTCGGCTGTCTGTCCGATCTTTGTCGGTCTTCGGTAAGTTTCTGTTAATGAGTAGAAATGCATCTTAGTCGTTATGTACCTCACTCAGGTAATTTAAACCCTATGCAAAGTGTAAATAATTATATAGAGGATATTACACGGTGGCGCGAGGATATGAATTTTATTTTCGCGTGCAAAACAATATTTTACGAACGAGCGCAGCGAGTGAGTAAAATATTGTTTTTGCCACGAGAAAATAAAATTCATATCTTCAAGCCGCCGTGTAATGTTCTTTTTATTATATAGACAAAAAGATATTGAAAAAATAATAGAGGGAAATTACCGAAATTACGTCATCGATAAACTCACGTGTGAGATTACGGAAAATAAACCACTCGGGTCCCGGATGTAGTTTTTATGAATTTTACGAGTGGTATATTTTCCAGTAAAACACTCGTGTCTATATAATAAATGAGAATAAAGTAGAATAGCCTAAGCTATAGTAAAGTGATGAACATCTTTATAAGACTCCAAAAAATGCTTATATAAAGACTTCTTTAAAATTTCTAAACTAGAGCTACACTTAATTTCATTGGGAAGTGAATTCCAAAACCTAGTGGCTGATACTTGAAAAGTCCTAGCACCTTCTGATTCTCTTTTATACTTTGGACAAATTAAATTCAAAGATCCATATCTTCTTTGTCTTTCAGTAGAACGAACGTCGATGTTTCGTTTGAGTAATTCTAGCATATAATCGGGACACACCCCCTTCAAACGTTTATAAACTAATGCGCACCTTTTCTTCTTGAAGCTAAGATTAATCAGTAGCCAATTGAGTTCTCTAAACAGATCTACTCTATTTGCTCTAGTATCAGCATTGAGAATAACGCGTGCGGCCCGCTTCTGTAGCCTGAAGACCTTATTTAAATTATCAACGGATGTAGAACCCACACACTAGAGCCATACATCATGGTTTGTTTTATCATGGCATTGTAATAAAGAATTCGTTGATCTAAGGGTAAATGACGCCTGATTTTTTTTTCAAAACAGCAATACGCTGTGTTAGCTTCTTACAGAGATTATCAGTATGCTTATTAAAATTAAGCTGAGTGTCAATAATTACACCTATCAGTTTATGAGCCTGGACTTGTTCGAGTTCGACTGAGTTTACATGGACAGTGAGCCGCTCATCTTCTTATATAGACGTTTGCCAGCTTCTAACATAGCTTTAGTTTTGGACTCGTTAAGTACCATTTTATTGTCTGTGGTCCATTGTGCAACTTTACCAACATCAGCTTGAAGAACTTGAATTAAGGTTCCAGGTGCTGATCTATAATCAGCATTAGCACTGATAGTGGTATCATCCGCATATATGTCTGCTGCTGAATGTTTTAGTACCTTTGGTAGATCGTTTATAGCGGAGCTCTCGCGCGCGAACATTTGTGTATTATTTTTTCGGCTTCAGCGCCATCCGGGCTGAATTTATTCTCGATTAGTGAAATAAAAGTGATGATTTCTGGGATAGCCTTCGATCGTCCCGATCGTCCCAGTCGTCTGAGAGCGTTTCCATATGATCGCTTCAAAATTTACATGATCGTCCCGATCGTCCGGATAGAACTCAACTCTATCCGAGCGATCGAGGTCGTCTCAGTCGTCCGGATCGTTTGCGATGGTCTGGGTAGCGTTTCCATATGATCGTCTCGATCGTCTGAACATTTTTTGAGACGACTGGGACGATCCGGACGATCATAGTCATGCAAGCTAACTTTGAATCTCGAGAAAACCAAATGTATGCTTGTAGGTAGTAATAAGAAATTGGAAAGCAAAATGGCTCTAACAGTATCAATCTTCGACCACAATGTAAATAATGTCAACAGCTTCAAATACCTTGGAATTTTTATATCATCTGATTTTACATGGACAAAGCATGTTGAATACATTGCTGGCAAAATTAATCAAAGGCTTGGTCTCCTTAATCGTATTAAGCATTTATTACCTTTTAGTGCACGCCTTCTTTTTTATAATAGTCTTGTCATGCCTTTATTTGATTATGCAGACCTTGTTTGGGGAGACAAGCATAATGTAACCTTAATGACCAGTTTGCAAGTCTTGCAGAATAAGGCTGCTAAAATAATTTTAGACAGACCTCTTTATTCATCTGCTACGCATGCGCTTGCCACTCTTAAGTGGGTTCCATTAGAAAAAAGGCGTTTTCAGAGAAGATGTATTTATGTGGATAAGTGTTTAAATGGACTTGTTGAGCATGATATGAACTTCATAAGACAGCAAGAACAACATAATTATAATACCAGAACTAAGCTGAATCTCAGACTTCCAAGTGTCAAGAGGAATTGGGGTAAGCAACGGACTGCATTTCATGCCATCAAGGATTTTAACTCTCTTAGCCAGGCAATCAGACAATCCGTGAATCTGAAAATTTTTAAACGTAATCTTTTTAAATTTGTAGTTTAAACGAATTTCATGCCACCAAGGATTTTGACTCCCTTAGCCAGGCAATCAGTCAATCCGTGATTCTGAATATTTTTAAAAGTAATCTTTTTAAATTTGTAATTTAAATGAATTTGAGTTAATATCTTGTACATTATAATAGTTTTTACATATTTTAGATTTTTAATGTCTTTGCGAATTTTGTGTTTTTTGTATTTTTTTTTTAATTTTATGAGATCTTTTTTGAAAATCAAATTTTATATGAAAAAGTCATCTCAATAAAGATTATTATTAATATTTTATTGAAACCAGACTTAAACAACTTAGAAGTTCAGCGAAGTCAACTCAGAACAAAAGGAAATTATCTTTTTTTGTATCGGTTGACAGAAATTGTTTTTACATTCGTATTTTCTAGAATTTTCATTCATTATGTCCTCTAGTTTGGAGTATAGAGAAAGAGAGAGGCAGAGAAAACGGGAAAGTAGTCGGTAATCAAGACAAGCTCAACGGGAGAGAGAGCGGCAGAGAGCCAGAGAAAGGAGGCGAAACTGCACTGACGAGCAACGGGAAATGGAGCAAGAAAGAAACAGAGAAAGAAGGAGCAATTTTACCGACGAGCAACGGGAGAGGGAGCGAGAAAAAATTTTGCTGACGAGCAACGGGCAAAAGAGCAAGAGAGAGCAAGGGAAAGGCGACACAATTTCACTGAAGAGCAACTGGAGAATGAACGAGAGGGAGCAAGAGAAAATAGACGCCGAATTAGCGACGAGCGGCGAAGAACGGAGCGAGAGGCAGCAAAGGAAATCAGGCGTCGTATAAACGAGGACGAACAGGAAGGGGAAGGTAAGTGACTATCTTCAAATTTGAGCTTACTTTTAATTTTGCCGAGGTTACCTCACTGGTAATATGTATCGGATGTAAGGCGTTTTGGCTATTACGAAAACATTCTTTTTAGAAAGCTTACGCAGAGGTGCGTTAGTTGTAGTTTTTCGCTTTAGTTTTGTTACAAAATCAATAACCTCTTCGTGATGACATCAGTTTTTTTGACCAACCACAAGTCACTTGTTGTCACGCAGCGTTGAATTTAATTTAGTCACTTGAACGAGATAGAGTAAGCTTAAAGTGCTCTTCGATGTATTTTCGTTCTTTCTGGTGCGGAAAATAAGGTAATTTTAAATGTGCAAGTTATGTAATTTCATCGAAAAGTATAACCATTGCCATTTTTTTCTGCCCTATCCGACCGTGCAATGAAATTGCAAACCCATCTTGTGACTGTTGCTTGTCATTCCTATGAGTTTCTGCAAGCTTAAATCCCGGGCTTAAATTTATTCAGTGTCAGGACGCTTAAACAGAGGTACGTTAGGGACGGACCATTAGAAAAGTTATGGTGGGTGTGGGGAATTTTCGAGCCGCAGGAATTTTTTTTCGTTATCAAATTCCTTGTATGAATTTCTTTTAGGCCATAGCATGAATATTTTTTGCGATTAATTGGCGTGCATGAATTTTTTTCATTTAATTTTCCCTTGCGCGACTATTTTTTTTGTACTCCGCCTGCCCGCCCGCCCATAAGTTTTCTAATGGTCCATCCCTTGGTTGTATTTTTTTTTTTGTTTAATCTACAACCTCTTCGTGATTGCATCAGCTTTTTTTTGCCATACCACACGTCACTTGTCACGCAGCGATGAAATCTAATTTCACTTTAACGAGATAAGCTTAGGCACCTCGATGCATTTTCGTTCTTTCTGGGGCGGAAAATAAGGTAATCTTAAATGTGCAAGTTATGTAATTTCACCGAAAAGCATATAACCATTGTCATTTTTTATCTTATCCGACCGTGCAATGAATCGCTGAATGAATGTAAACTCCTCTTTATGACTGATGTTTATCATTCCTGTAAGCTAATGTAAGTTAAAATCCCGGACTTAAATTTATTCAGTGTTAGATGATCTTAAATTAACGGCCTGTGAAAGGGTTGTTACGTTTTCTTAAAAGTCTTTGGGGTGTCACTGTTTCTTCTTTGTATGCTCGGCGGTCTTCAGCTTGAATTTGAAGATGTTTTGCGCTGCCTTTTGCCTGGTTTTTCCAATGCCTGTGTAAAGAGCTGATTTGATGCAGATTGTTCGGGTTCACCTCTATTTATTTTATTTAGGGTGTTTTAAGAAAATCTGAAGGAGCTATTCTCCCTCTTAAATTGAAATAGCTATTCCTTTAAGGATTTTCCATTTTGTAGATTCCTATCTTGGAGTGTGTAAGAATAATATTAGGTAAATAAGGAGGTCATTAAGCCAGTGCTCGAAATGATTTTTGAACAGTGCTGGTCATGTTGACAGGCCAAACAAATTTTAACTCGGACCGGTCAAAATACATTAAAAACTCGCGTGTAAGAACCCGCAATTCCCTGGCTTGAACAGATTCTTACAAAAATAGTTATTTGCCAAAAATTTGGGTATTTGTCTAAAATAAACAGGTTCTTTTTTAATTCTGAAGGAAAAAAACGTTGTAACTAAGAGTACTTAAAGTGGTCTTCAATAGGGTTCCTGAATATTTTATAAGTGTACAGAATTTTATTTATAAACAACAGTGGTGTTTATATAATAAATAGAACATTACATGGCCGCTTGGAGATACCAAATTTCTCTTCTCGTGTTGAAAATATTTCTCAACACTCGAAGAGAAATTTCGTATCTCCGCGTACCCTGAGAGCAGTGGTTTCTCCAGGCCGGACGCTACGCTTCGATGGGAAAGAAACCACTGCGAGCAACCGTTTGCTTTTCCATCGAGCATGCGCGTCCACGTGATGACTACGAATATCCAACGAGAAGAGGGCAACGAGAACTTCAACAAAACAATAGTTTAATAAGCAAAACAACAACTTTGCACGTGCATCACGCTTTTATTTTTGCATTTCTTTGCCATTTTTGCACGACTACGACGTGAAGATGCCTAACTTTGCCATTTATGGATGACGTGAACAAGCAACGACGAAATTTATTCTCCTTTTCGCTCTTGAACTTGGATATGGTCCCTTGGAATTCAACTCCATTTGGGTTCGCCTACATTTGACAAAGTAAGTAGATAGGAATAAATAATCCAAAGAAATAATGAATATTCACAGCAGGCTCGCGTTAAGGTGGCTCAACTGAATAATGAGGACGCGCACTTGTAAACACAAATAGTCCGTGGGCCAGGACCCCAAATTTGATGATTTGGTACCAAAAAGAGGGACAAAGAGTGGCTTATATTTTTAAAAACTATGACTCCTCTAGTTTATTTCAATGTATGATAACCACGTCAAATGAGTAGTTTTATAGGGTTTATCACGTGATGAAGTGACGTCACTCAGCTTTCAACAATGTCGAATAAATGTACGTACATAAGTTTTTACTCATGTTTTTACTCATGTTTTGGGGCACGTCTAGATGATTAAATGGTACCACTGTTTTGCAAGTAATTTTCGAGGCTTTTGTAGCAAAATTAGATGGATTTTGGTTTTGGTTGCCATGGTAACGTAGAAAAGTAGCCTTTTGAACCAGAGGATCGATATAAACTAAAGTAATAAAGATTAATTGTTTGAAAAATCTGTTAAATGATAGTTCTAGATGACAACTGGATACTAGCTTGACTCAGGTGTTATAGCTACCTATGACGTTGCTATAATATGAAATTACCTTTTTGGCGGCCATGTTGGATCCAATTTTGTCCCCTAAAGTGCCCAAAAACGATCAAAACTGAAAGGAACATGCACAATCCTCATATTCAAGCTGTGAAAGAAGCTGCTCTTAAAGCTGTAAACTGAAACACCATAGATACAAACTCTTCCGCTTTGCTAGAGATTTCTCCATATCTCTAGCAAAAGTACCGGTACTAATTGTGGTTTTTCTGTAAAGTCATACTTTTTGGACATCCGAGGTTGACATGCAAAACATTATAATTCCTCTTACAATGACCACTTGTTTTTTATGTATTTTGAGTGTACATTTGGCAAGTCATATGTTTAAATGTAGCAACGACTAGCAATGACTATATTCTTCTGTGGTCAATAAATCCACACACATTTTATTTATCATGTCGACAGCCAAAGGAAATAATGCTGAAAAACAGAATCAGACCACATATTCTAGTCCTCGTCAGCATCGTCTTCTACTGTGACAGCTTGTTTTTCTCGCCTATTGTCACAATTGGAGAGCCGGCACTTGTCTGTGCACTTAAGACCATTCGCAAGGCAGCTATAGTTCGGGAGCCTATACAAGATTTGGTGCAAGAACAAGAAAGTAGCTGTAAAACTGTTGCGGGCGCTGGCTGACCACTCATCCAATCAATCCCTAACTTGTTCTCATCCTGAATTCAGCCATGTCTTAAGGGGCTCGGAATTTCAGGGCCGTTCTCAATTCTTCGCCTCCGCATTCCTGTTTGCTAGTTTGCTTGACACGCATGTTTATACAGGCAATCAGCGCAAGGCGGTAGTTGGTCGGACTCGATGTTACATCTCTTTGAACAGAACAATCTATATCTTAGCTCATTGATGCTGTTTGTCCCTGGGCGGGAACTGTACATACGACAGGTGAAATTCTGATGCATCTGGAAAAGATTATCTGAGAATTCCCATTCCACTCCTAAGAGGTCAAACATTTCCTGAAAGGATCTCTGTTCTTTGACAATTCAAAGTGCACCAATCTTACCCCGTCCAAGAAAAAGCACTTACTGTGTCGCAACCAGTATAAGCGTGCATGCCAAGGAAACTGCTGCACAAATTTTGACCTATGGCTTGCACTATACTCGTGATGCTGATGTATCTAACTCTTGTTTGTGTTCCACACTTGAAAACTATTGAAGACGGAATTAAGTACTTGAATGACACTCAAAGAATAAATATATCTGTATCTTCAAATACCACAATCAATGTGCTGTAATCCGATCTGGCTGCGTGAGAGAAATGAAAGAAGGCGCACTAAAACCCACAAAAGGTTTTTCCTTCGGGTATTTTCTAACGCTTCCTGGCAATTTACTTCAACATATGTTCTTGGCTTAGGGCCTTGACGCTCACCTGCATACTCAAGCTGGGAATAAGAAATGCCATGACCATAACGGTTTAGTATAGACACTAGCTCTACATCGTTTGTGAGAGTTTTTACAGCATACCACAGAAGAATTTGTTTAGGTGGCTTAATCCTCCCTCTGGTTACTCCAAATAACAGGTCTTGCGCGAACGACTTCATCAACCGCTGGACTCTTTGAGAAGATTATCTCTAACGAATATTTGCTGCCAGTCAGCAAGGTATGCAAAAACGCACTGTCATTGAGCTCTGAAGGGCGTGGTGGCCATGACATTTTGCTTTCTTTGTTTAGAATAGCATCGCGGATGTCAGCCACAGCTTTCTGAATATTGGAGATCTTCATTGTTGAACCTTTGGTTTCTTTTTCTGCCATAAGGATATTTAGTAAATTTCTGGCGATTTGCACTAGCGTTAGGCTAGCAGGGATTAGGACTACACGGTTGCTGTTTAGCAAGTTTTCAAACTTGATCAATTCACTGAATTCTGCTTCTATGTTCCTTTTGTTATGCTTCTTTGTTGATGGCTTACATTCCTTAGCCCCCAATGACATTAGATACTCTACAAGTAACTGGGTCATCTCAAGCAGCCTTACGTTTTTCTAATTTTCTATCACATCTGATCTTATAAAGTCAAAAAGCATCTAGTAAGCATCAGACTCTAGACGGGCATATTCATCATCCGAAGATTCACTGCTCATATCAGGGTTCACACTGCTGCTTGCTTCTGGTCTAGTGAAGCTCCTGTAGCATGTCCTGTGATAACAAGCCTCTGTTGCAACTAATTCGCGCGGCACAAGGGCAAGAATCTTGCTGTCATTCTTTTGTGTAGCAATCTTTCTGATAGAGCTATCTGCACGCATATCTCGGCATTGTACTAACCTGTACCATTGAAATATTTTGGCTTTTCACAAAAAATACAAATGCGCTCGTATGTTGTGGAAATATTGGAAGATCCTCGAATAGAGACTCTCCTAGCCACTTGTTCCTGGTGAGTCTGGCTATTGGATGATTGCTGGGATAATTTATCTAATACATTTTTCATTGTAAAAATGCTTCGACACTTACGATGGTAGTAAATGAGCGAAACTTCTCCGTCTCTTAAAGACTTCGAATGTTGTACGATTTCTTGGTGATTTCGAATCTGTGCTGCACGTAGCAAGGTTTTCCACGACTCCTCGTCTTTAGGATTAACTAAATCACTGCTATCGTCGGTACAGTGAATGATCCACTTCTTCTTGCAGAAACGTTTGACTGCATTTGACTCCTCAGCATCATCAACACTCCTTCTTAGATGAGGACCCTTTTTGTATCAGATTTTTCAGCGTTTAAGTCGCAATGCAAATGCAATAAACAGGGACATAACAGCACATACGGTATATTATAATTTACGAAAGTCTGGACTTCCAAAAGTTTTTTTTTTCATAGCGGTGCCATGATTTGGAATGAGTTACCACAAAAAACATACGAAGAATAACATCGCTATGTCAATTCAAAAGGGAAGTAAACCAGTTAGCTTTCTAGTTTTCTGTTTCCCAGCACATGGCAATCATGTTAGCCATTCAGGTGTATGTAGTCTTGATATCCTTTTTACTTCGCTTAACCTTCTCAGACTGATGATTTTATCGTGTTTAAATAAACCATATGTATCTATGTATTAAAAATTGGCATATCATATTGAGTTTTCAATACCGAATAACCGATAATTCAAATAATGTTGACTGCAACAGGTTGATCATTCCTAAAATTAGATTATATTTCAAAATTTATAAATATATAAACAGACGTTTATGATTGATATGAGCAAAATACATATCGGATTATCGAAGTGAACATTGTACAAGAACTGTAAGTATTTCCAAAATTCTTTTTATTAAGTCAAAAGTTCAAAGACTTTTGCCTCAAAAAGTTTTAGCGCTTTATTAACTAGATGATTTTGCTGACTTTTCTTGAAATTATTGCGTTTTACATGGTAAAATGGCTATTAAACCGGCAAATCAAGAACCCACTACCCTTGCCATGGTAGCCGCCATTTTGGATTTTACCCATAATGCAATTCGGACGCTACTTTTGAGTTTTCTACGCTCTACTTTGGTTAAATTCAGAACAAATAATATTTTGGCGATAAAAAAAACGCAACAAAAAACTTCCCATGTCTCTCATAATAAATTAAACTACAAAAGATATAGTAAATTTTAAGTGCCCGTTTAGTATCCTCAAAGCTCATTACCGGCACTTTTATATGAAAAAAATATCTTGAAAGCTACTCCTGCAGAAAGGTTATCATGCAAATTTTCAATCTCCACCTTATGTGCTATCAATTCGCAGCAATCATCCTTTGTCCCTCGAATCGGTACCAAAATCAGGATCGGCCCATGGACTAAAAATCTGGGGGGGAAATTGGCTATATTTGAGGCCCTATTTAAAAGCCTTCCCTGTTTTCAATGTTCTTGAAACTTGCACGGAATGTTTCTTGACAATTGATCTCGGGATTGTCGAATTTATAAAAAAATTTATCGAGCGGTTTTTGGAAAAATGCGAAATTTTTAGGCGTGGACAAAATTACGTCCAAAAACTGTATCAAAAGTAGCTGAATGCAAGTTAATAAAATTCTTCTTACTCGCGATCGCCCAGAGCAATTCCCCTCTTTTTTTGTATGCAGTTTTCAACGGAATCAAACCACTATGAGATGAAGCCGCGTTCCCAAGGCTTATCATTTTCTTAAAATATCAGCGAATTGTGTGGTTAGCATGCTATTTCACTGTTTTTATGATTCTTAAAACTGCATTTTAAAATATTTCGAAAACGCTCTCATAGAATTTGTTCAAACTTTGCCATAATGGAGCCAATTATGGCAGGAACATACTCCCCTAAGCGATTGCTTCAAAAAACTCCTGGTACAGAGAAACACAAAGATAAATGAAAAACGTAATGGCGTCATTACGTTGCCATGGCGACTCCGATTACAATAAAACCCAGATTATAAGAAATTTTCATCTTTATATAACACAGCTGTGTTAACGTTTTTTCCATATCTTTACTTATGCCGATGTAGTTGATGCTCAAACTGGGGAGGTATCAACCCCAAAAAAATCCAGTCGAGCCACCTTAAGACAGCGATTGTAAGCGTAAGCAAATGCGCGAGAGCCTAAACTTGCTTTCAAATAGGATTTACATGTTTAAAGTTAATTTATTCGTCCATAGCGCTGGACGGCGGCTAGATCAAAGGAGCAGACGGATGTTCGCAGTGGTTTCTCTCCCTTCGTAACGTAGCGTCCGGCTTGGAGAAACCACTGCTTGCAGGTTAATCTCCGCGCGGCCACGTAATATCCTCAATATCTTATATAGATTGAAGAAAATATGAACATGGCTCAAATATATGCAGGATAAACAGGTCTAGTATAGAGGGGGCCTAACTGGCAAATTTAGCTAGGTTCTTAGTCACTAGTTTGTACTGTATTGAAAATGTTGTACTTTGCAGAAATAGCCAAATTAAGACAAACATGTCTGTTATGTCATTTTACCATATAAGGTCAAGAGAACGCGCAAAATACGAGGCCGTAATACACTGTAGTGTCGTGGTTTAACCATTTTACAACAGGGCGAATAACAGTAGATGCAAAAGGAGCATTCGCACAGAATGAGGATGTTTTGGATACTCTTACCAGAAAATAGCAGCCAAAATAACATTTTTTTGCAGTAGGTAGAATAATTAACCTCTCATTCAATAGTTTAGCAGGTAATACGCACAGACATTTAGCTCATTGTTATTGTCATTCTCACAGAGGGAATCAGAATGTTTTTTAATATTCTTACCCAAAAAATAGAAGCCTATCGCAAAAGCACAATTTTTTTGCCCCACTGAGGTGTAGCTTGTTACAAACAGCGAAGGATTTACTTCACCCAGGCCAGTTTACAGGGCAAGCAATGAAGCAAGAGATATTCATTGAAAACATTTGCGATTTAGTTATGTGGCATTAACAAGTTGTTCAGATTTGCCTTTCAATTTTCGGTTTATTGAGTCCGCACACTTCTTTGCTCCCTTGTATGTATATTTAGGTTGCTTATAATTTCTGAATATTTGCCTAAAATGAAAATTTTCATGGCTTTTATTAGAAGCAACGCTTTCGTCGAGAAATTAACCAAAGTATTAAAAGACAAACACCTTCCTCTTACTTTTGAATGCTTGATATTGATACGCTGAATTTCATTTACCCATTTCAGACCAAGACAATTATACTGAGATCTGAAAATTGTAATCAGGATACTTGATTAAAATTTAGTTCGCATAAGACCACGCAACGATCGTTAGAATTCTGCTTAGCCAGCGTGTTATAATGCCGAAAAAAAGAAAGAAATTTCAAGGACTCGGTACGGTATGGCCTCTAGTCGTATTTGAGCCTTAAGAGGAAAAACCTTTATTGTTTAGACTCAGAGTGGTCCTCTTAATTGTCCAACCTCAACTTAATTTAATATTTCGCCCTAAAGTTTGCGATTCAAGAGAATTATCCTCTTTCGCCGTATTTCTCCTTCATAGCGACCTCAACATAGGTTTGTTACCCCACGTTATATAATAACTATTCTCGTTCCAACGCGTTGTCTATCTCACAAACCGTGGAAGGGTCCAATGATTTTGTTATTGTCTTTTTTTAAAAGGAGGAAATATTGATACAGATAACCATGGGCTACAAAAGGTACGTTCAAAATCTTAGAGTTATTCTTTTCAGTGGTAAATCCAAGATTTGCCGGAGTTAATTTTCCCCTTTTTACAGATGTTTATTTTGCATAATGACAACATGGCAAATTATGTAAGAATCGCTGCCTAAACATTTCTTAAATTTCTGTTAAAAGATAATGTGTAATCTAATTTCCGTTCCTTTTTTCTATTGCAGTATTATTATGACTTAAACTTCCACTTTTAGGCTAAATGAAAAAAATATTATTATTGCAGATTGGTGATAATTACGCGATTTATTTATATTCGGCGTGACATACACGAGTTTGGCTAGACCGTGGATATATACTACCGGTATGAAAAGTGAAAAAATGGAAAAACCACTGCAAAAAAACCTTCTTGATCTATGAGCGCCTTTACATTACGTATAAATGTCGTTCATTTCTATCGCCAATACAACTAATATAAGCACTGAAAACCACAGTTACACGGTTGGTTGTCCCTCAAGATACCACTCACCTCATGATTACTTCCTGATATTTCTGTTTAGAACTTTGTAATAAAACGAAGAATAACCTTCGTCTAAACTTTGTCGGACAGGCTGATAGCCTGAAAGTTTAACTAAACCTTTCTTTAGTCAGAACTAATTTCTGAACGTAGTGTAGTCATTTTAACACGTAGTCAAGCGTATACAAAACGTCACGATGAACTAAGCCTGTAATATGGAAATCAACCTTTTTCTTAGTCAGGAAAAAAAAAATACAAATTTAGAGTATTTTTACTATGTAAATTCAAAGTGCCATTTGCTCATCGGATTTTTTTTTTCTCCAAATAAATGTCAGTCTAGATTCCACAACGTTTTGAGCCATTCTGACTCCAGTAATAAATTGAAATTCTTTAGTGTTGCAAACATAAGTTAACAAAATGCAAAAAAAACTATAGGAAGGATATTTTTTACAATAACTAGTAAATTATATCTCGCACGCTGATTGGCTAATTTTAATCATCATTAAGAGGGCAAACACATAAAATTTTGATTAATACAAGACGCGGTCACTTGCCGAACGAATGCCGACCTTCGGTGTTTATGCTTGGTTTAGTTTCGTAGCCAGATTCACTTTCTGTTCTCTGAGAATAATAGCCAGTTAGCTCTGATGCA
>NC_133204.1:13683280-13718280 GCF_958299795.1 Porites lutea
GACGGTACCGACGATTTGCTAACCCCGAAATGAGTCCCTCGAAGCCCAACTGTCAAAGTGAAAAACGGATGAATTACCAAAAAAAAGGAAAATATAAGATTTCAAGTTAGCATAACACTGTAATCGTAAAAAAAAATACTACTTCAGCATTGAAAAATCATTGGTAAATTTACAAATGCGGGTATTTTTTGTAGATAATTGGTAGATAAGAAAATTATTCTAACAATGGAGATGAATTGGTTGATTTTTGATAAAATGATCATTACATAATACTAAGAAATATCAGCATTAGGCTTTAAGCAGCCATACGTTATTCTGCTGCTTCTCGACATGTTGAAAGCTTTCAGCACGATTGATCAACTACAAGATTCTTTTGCGCAGACTATCTAGTTGTACCTAGCTCGTAAACAAGTAGTCAATAACGAGGGACCCACATTATATAGCAAGGACTAGGAGTTTCAGCTCCGTACATCGATCGCCGTTGAACCCGAGATAAAATTAAATGCAATAATGCAAAATTGATTTGAAATACGCGTAAATACCTAATTTTCTTTGCACCAGCTTCAATCAGTGGCAGAGAAAAATGCTTTAAATATAATTAATACTTTTACCTCACAAATTATTAAACTAGTGGTAGCGGTGGCAGCGTGGCGCAGTGTTGTTAGGAGCTGACGTCATCATAGTGTTGGTTCAAATACCGATGAAGCTACAGTCGAAGCTCCCGTAAGCGACCAGCTCTAGTTATGAACACCTTTCTTTACGAATTATTAAAAAGTTTCTTAGACTCTCGTAATCGACCACCCTCTATTGTTTTACCATGCGTTTGCTTACGAAAGCTCATTCTCGTAAGCGACCAGCTCTAGTTACAGCCACTGTTTCGAATTTCCGAGGTGGTCGCTAACGAGAGCTTCGACGGTATTTTCTTTTTCTTTGTCCTTTTTTTATCTTTTTAGTTCCTCTGTTTTGTTTGTTTATTGAACTTTTTTTTGTACGCTTTGGGTTGTTTCCCTTTATTCTCACTGCTGAATCTTTCTAGGCTCGCGAGGTTTTTGAGATAACGTATTTGTTGTGGTTGTTGTTACATATCAATGTAGAGAAGATCATCACAGTCAAAGACTGCCAGGCTTGCCAGGATTTGAACCCTGACCTTTGCGATACCGGTGCAGGGCTCTAACCAACTGAGATGGCAAGACAACTGGGAGATGGTCATTAAATTGGTTTATAATACACCCAGGAAAAATGAATTATATCAATTTCACATATTGAAACTACCGGATGAAGAAATAAATGTAAGAGGATCATCGCAGCAACTGGGAACTGGTCATTAAATTGGTTCATGAATTTCGTATATTGAAACTTCTGCAGTTGCAAAAAGGAGTACCAAGAAATAGGCTGCAAATCAAGAGATCTCATGTGCAAGTAGAATAGGTAATGACGTCATTTCGTTACTATGTCAACTCTGATGTCATTGTAACACTGATCATAGGAAATATTCATCCTTGTTTAATACAGCTTTGGTGATCATCTTTCCAAGTCTTTGTAAAGGCAACCTAGTGTATACTCAAACTTAGGAGGTTTTGCCGCTGAAAAACCCTATCGAGCCACCTGAACACCGGTCAAATGAGTACCTATAACGCTACCGGTATGAATTCTACACGAATGTCATATCCAACCAGACAAGAATTAGTCAAGCGATCATCCCGTGGTAGTGGTCCAGGAGAAAATCCCCCGTCAATATTTATTTAATAAGTCGCTTGCGTGACTAAACAATGTCTCGTCTTCTTCATTGTCTGCTTTCTGCCTGATCGCAGGTTAGTGCAATTACAGTCGAACCATCCGTAAGGCCACCAGCCAAAATGCGAAGATTTGGTGGGTCGCTTACGAAAGTCAAACTGCAATTGTCTCTTTCGAGAAGAGGTGACTAAACTGGCGATACACTTACTTTTTGGAAGAGAACTTATTGCATGTAAAGTTATGATATGTGTTTTTCCGTGTTGTCACTAATTCATGTAGTTCTTCGTATACTCCGAGCAGCGTAGTACATACAGTGAACTTAGAGATCTTACATTGTGTCTAGTGATCGCTTAAAGAGATTAAAAGAACGGAAAATTACGTAACCGCCACCCTAAATAGTGGTCGTTTACAAGGGGTTCTAACCATAGGGCTTCCTGTGCAAAAAAAATTAGTGTTTCGGTTAGATGTGTCGCTTATGGGAGTTGGTAGACTAAGAGCAGTCTCTTATTTCTCTTTTGAGTCACAGTATATCGAGAGCACATTTGAGGGGGGATCCGGGGGGTACTCCCTATAATGGCCTGTACGGGGAGGTTCCGCCCGAAGGGGACACCTTTTTCAGGTTCCAGGTATATGAAAGGGTAGGGATTTCACGAGCTGAGGTACATGTGAGGGTAAGTAAATCTGATATTCGGTGTATAAAGGACAAAAAGGGCAGTTAAAAGGGATGCCGCGCTCTAAACAAGGAAGGTGAAAGAGGGACCATTTGTCAGTAGAAGGTATAGGAAAGGGGTACCTTTTCTGTCAAAAATGGTATATAAAAGGACAAGGCCTTAACACTCTCTATGGATCCTCCCCGGATAAAACATAATTAGGTAGCCTCCCGTCCCCTCCCCCTCCGGAGATGGGAGAGGCGAAGGCGCGAGGAACGAGGCAAAATTAATTTGCATAGTTTTCCTTTTTCACTCGTCGCGCGTGGCTCTTGGGAGTTCGTGTCACTGGTTACCCTAGATACATATATTTTTAATTTTTTTTTAGAAAGGTAGACAGTTTGAAATGCCAGCTTAATATACGGGAACCTTAATTACGTCCCTTAACTCAAACGATAGTCCATCCCTTGGGGTCAGTAGCAACTACTTACAGGAAAAAGATTTACGATGAATTTTTTCATCAATCTGGATCATCACTTATTTCCTGTTGATCGGTGGGGGAGAGAATGGAGAATCCCCTCGGAAATACGTGAGGAACTTCAGGGCGGAAAAACGTTCTGTGCAAGCTTCTGCGCGTCCCCTATCGCAGGTTCAAGGCGGGCTTTTCTGTGCGTTGACTGTGTTTGTTTGTTGCTGGAGTTCTGAGCGAAGTGCACGAGGTGCGAACGTTTGCTCGCTGTAAAGCATTTTTATTTGACGTGTTTGCTTTTTTTTCGTCGCTTGAAAATTACTTTGGATTCACAACAACCAATGTTAAAGGAAAAACGGATAATTCCGTCAGTCTGAGGAGGAATAAAAGGTTATTTTTAAAGAGGCGAGTATGTTTTCTGATTGTGCATCCGATTAATTTATCAGTTGATTTCGCCGGGTTGAATTCAAACCCGCTTGTATTCTGTTATTAGTAGTTACGGTTACTTTTTTTACATCCCCTGATTTATTACCTTTGCAGAACCGGCTTTATCTTTGTCTTCAGTCAAAGAACCATATTGCTGTTATAACGCATCAGAGTGAACAAACTTGTGCGCTTATTAAACTTTCTCGGAAAAAGAAGGCCAGCAAGCTTACTCAAGATCATTTTTCTGTTGCTCAAGTAATAATAGTCAGAGTTTTTTCATTTTTCATTGCATTGTTTTGTTTTCCAGTGCACTGTGAAAGTTTCTGTCCTTTATAACAATAACTTTCTGTACGCAAATTGTCCTTTTCACTCGCTGTGAACTGAGAGAACGACAACTGCCGGCAGTGACTTCAAAACAATTGACTCTTTTCCCGTAAACAATTGCTGCAGCTTGATTTGACTGAGGCGAGCAAAACAAACCCTTATGCGCAATTTTCTGAATTTTCTAATGATCGGCTGAGTTTAATTTGCTTAAACGAAGACCCTCGCATGGACCAGTCAAGCTTATTGAAAATAGCTACATGGTGAATCATGGCTTGGCTGCCAAGTTGCAGGTTGTTTTCGTACAGAAAATTCATTTCTTCATTGTCAGCAAGAAGTTTTGAAATAATGTAACTTTAACTTTGTTTGAAGGAAATCCTATTTACAAGTAGGTTTTTGATAGATGTTATGCGTGTTCAACTTGACAACACAAAGCCAAATTTATATATCCGCGCGAAACGAGCAAGTTTAAAAACTATAGTTGCTTTGAAACCGATTTTTGGGAAGATTTTACTAGATAAAGATTGACCTTTTTTCTGCCCACATATATCAACGCAATAACTTCTACATTGAGGATTTTGCTTATATTTTAGTGATCTGCGAAACTACGAGTGTCCGATCGAACCAGGGTTTTAAAATATCAGCTCGAGTGCGACAAAGTTCAGTGACTTCAAACACATTGTGGGCAAGCGTTAATTTTTTCGGGCAAATCACTGTCGAAAGGTATCTTGTTTTTGTGTCCACATTGGAGCTCCGGACCTT
Source organism: Porites lutea (assembly GCF_958299795.1). Lineage (NCBI taxonomy): Eukaryota > Metazoa > Cnidaria > Anthozoa > Scleractinia > Poritidae > Porites > Porites lutea. The sequence goes on from NC_133204.1 coordinate 13,687,640, forward strand.
ATATATCCAGGAACTTCCTTATATGAACACATTTTGTGAATGCATCTTGAAAAAAATCGGACCTACGCATGCACATTTCCAGTACAACGCAAGGAAATTAATGCCGTTAAAGTCCGTTTTACTATGAGGTATTCTTCGAGAAAATTAAGTAACGACAAGGTTATAACCACAGCTTGCAACTTTTGAAGACAAATTGCCTGTTCTTTCCAGGTTATGAGTGGAAACATTTTATTTTTATGCAATAAAATATTTGAAATCCCGCCAGTTTTTCAAACCCGGTCAGGGGATCTGGGCAAAAAAGTTCACGCATGCTCATTACGTTTTTCCGCCCTGAAGTGAGGAACACGTATATAATTACAAACATGCTATGGAGCTAGTTTGACTGCTGCAGCAGACTATTTAGGTAAAAAGCTGTCTACGTTAAATTGCATATTTCTATGATTTTGGGGGTAAGAAGGAAAGCAGACACTATTGAATTACCCACTTTCTTTGTTTTTATTGTATATAATACCATGCCACGCCACAGGGTGTTATTTTAATCCCCTTTCACTTATATGACCATTCAGGAACCCATAAGCTCCTGGCCATTGCAGTACCTCTTCCTAGTTCTTATCTTACATCATGGTGTTGAATAATGCCTAGTACGCGTTAAGCTTCCTTAAAAATAAAACTACCCTTAAACCTTGAGGACGACTTCCGTTATGGTGACTTCCTATCGTACAAAGACTTTCCAAAAATCGCCAGGGGACACTCCCACACTAAAATCGTCGCATTCCCACCTGCCAGATGGTGTTAGAAGCCAGTGGTAAGCTGAAGCTGCAAAAGCAGTGTGGTCGTATAATCTGTTCTGATCTCTCTCGGCGCCCCATTTGCCAACTTTGAAAGAACCTCTTTGGTATCCCCAATCCTTGCAGACTCTTGCTAACCGCGAGTTATCATTGCTCATGATCACAAACGAGCCACAAGAGGCAGGCATTACATCTGTCTCACCACTGAGGTATTTCACAGCAGCTTCACCTGTACTGTTAGCAGCCGTGGTGATGTGAAATGTACGACCTCCTCTTTTTTTGCAGGTGAATCTTATCCGAGTGAAATGCAAGTGATTTCTCAGCTCCTTCATGGCGCTTTTTGTGAGTACCATCTCTTTGCTGCTTACTCCGCGGTACGATGTCTTAACTGGCAACTGAGTGGGAGATGAACCGTGCGAAACAACGTTGGATACAAGAAGCCATCCCCCTGAAATTCGATAAATGTTTATCATTCGTTTATCAGTCATGTGGGCCAAAACAAGCAGTAATGTTTAGTTCAAAATAATTCACACGGCGGAAACCCACGGTGAAGCCTCCCACGGGCAGGAACGAGTGACGAACCCCTAAAAACTTGGGAGGCTACCCACTGTGAGCCTTATCAATGTTTTACAATATAACTCAGGTGAACTGTACAGTACCGCAACTGATCCCCGTGCACCGTAAATGGTCCTCAGACCGAAAATGATCCCCAAAATGGACCGCAAATGATCCCCATTGTCGACCACAAATGATCCCGAGAGGAAAATCCGAGAATGGTCAGGACTTAATAAAGTTACTGGTTCATCGTGTCACGTTTATTATCGCAACAAAACATTTTAATTCAACTGAATTAATTTAACAAATAAATGCCAAGACTGAAAAACAAAGAAACCGTAAACAAAACACAAATAAATGCAAACAAAAAAAGATTTTAAATGCAACCAGTAAAACAATAGCTCTTGCTTAATTGCTGGTTTTAAAACATTAAAACTTAACTGAACTAAATTTCACATACTGTAGTTCAATTAGATGTAATACAGTGTAAGAAGAAATTGCTCAAATCCGATCTTTCGGAAACTTCGTATCAACTTTAGAAAATGATAACTTTTGTAACGGCGAAAATCTCTGAAAACGACCCCAGATAAAAGCTCGCTCTAGTACACTGAACCCCATCAGGATAATTCTTTGCTTATAGGTACAAAATTTTCTACTTAATCGTTCCTTCGTTTCTGTTTCCCTAATTTTGTATCTTTGTAACTGTCTGTGTCTCCAGCAGCCAAGACACGGAAAATGAATATACAGGTTTGCGCCGACAGGGTCCTTAGTACTAGACGCAACATTTTCACGAGTTGTAGTTGCTTAATGTATTTCGAAATAAACCAAAAACCTCTATAAAGTGATAAATACAGGGGTCATACTCCGGGGTCATATTTACCTATTCCTAGGCGTTAAAATGAAAGAAAAATTTCTTTCCTAACGTCTTTCCTGTCCTATATGTTCACAGCAACGAAACATCAAATGCTTGAATAACGAAAGAAGAATAAAATGCCAGAAGAAACAGTATTGTTCATTGATTGTTCTACGCGATGTGCAAATTCTCAGCACTTTCACCATCCATGCCTACAATATATTCCATTCCACTACTTTTCACTGGATCACTTACAGTCGACAATGGGGATCATTATTTTGATTTAGAAGTCGCATTTCACGTGCGACGAATATAATGCATTAATTATAGAAACCCTTATCCATATTGGATAACAATTTTTTTTTAGTGACTGGGAATATTTACAACAAACTGAGTTAAATTTGTCACCATTATATACGACGTCTGAATCAACTGCCGTTTATTTCATTATTTTCATCGACTAAAATAGGTGTTCGGCATTCATAAGAAATTCCATGTTTGAAAGGGGCCTAACATGTTTTCAGCTGAGTGGTTTGCAGGCTGTTATTGAGTTGTTTTTTTCTTTTCAGTGAGAGCAATTCCTATCTCTTTGTAAATCCATTTTATTAATCGGCTTGTGCCACAACTTAAGAATCAGCTGTAATGGCTGATTTTACTTTCCCTTTGACATGACTTGTAAATCAAAAAGAGCAATCAATTTTCATCCACTCATTTCAATAAAAGCAAATGGCATCACTTCTCACTATAACAGAAACCCATGAACGGTGACTTCGTCGTATAAATTTGCGGCACCGAAGAAAGACGAAAAAGCTAACCCTTTTTGATCAAATTATTTTAAGGTTTAAACTCGAAGCTTTATATAGGGTAAAATAATTATAATTTACTTTTACCGGTAACACTTGCAACAGCAATAATAATAATAATAATAATAATAATAATAATAATAATAATAATAATTATTATTATTATTATTATTATTATTATTATTATTATTATTATTATTATAAACTCCTAAGCAAGGTACCAGTTAGGGGGAGAGGGGAAGCCACTGAACCCTTCAGTTACTGTTTATGGATGACTTGAAGCTGTACGGGAAGGATGAATGTGAGCTTGACTCATTTTTCAATACAGTTCTGGTGTTCAGTACTGATATAGGTATGGAGTTTGGTATTAAGAGGCGTGGCGTTCTCATCTTAAAGAGGGGAAATGTTAAGAAAAGTGTGGGGATTACCTTGCCTGATAATTGCAAAATGAAATCAGTGGAAGAAGATGGTTATAAGAACCTGGAAATTCTGGAATATGACGATCTATTACAAGGGCACAAGAAAAAAGATTTGAAGGAAGAATATTTCCGGAGACTAAAGACAGTCCAATGTCAGTGGGAAAAATACGATACTTGCAACAAATTCATGGGCTCTGTCACTCGTGAGGCATGGAGCTGGAGAAGTAAACTAAATTAAAGCTGAACTAGAAACCTTGGATAGAATAGAAACAAAAAACAGATAACTGTTTATAGAATGCTGCATCCACAGCTTGATTTTGACCGAACCTACTTTCGAAGAACTTCTGGGGGCCGTAAATTGATTGGCCTGGAGGAGGGTGTTCGCGACGAAGAGATGGGGTTGGCCTATTACATTCTAAACAGCACGGAACCACTGCAAAAAAAGGTAGAACGTGAAGAGGTATTGAAGAAAGAAATTGAGGAAGACCACAAACAGACAAAGAGAAGAAGGAGACTTTAGAGAAGATTGAGAAGTGGAAGACCAAGCCCCTTCAGGGCCAGATATTGCGTCAATTAAACAGGACAAGTCAGAGGTGAGAGGTCATGCGATTGGCTGAAGAAGGGCGATTTGAAAAAGACTGAGACTGAAGGTCTTATAACTGCCTCACTGCCTGCGAGCAAGCTCTCCCATTTGGGCGAGCGAAGCGTGTCTCGCGAGAATGCACGAGCGAGCGGCGAAGCCGCGAGGGGCAGCGGAAAGGAGAGCTAGCAACGATCTCTCATAAAATTTCATTTGTACTTCGCCCAGACGAAGGGAAATACAATTGGCTGAAAATGACGTTCCGGAAAACAAAGTTGATTGATAACAGGCCAAGCTGGCACCCCCTTCGTCTGTGTGACAAATGTGGTTCTCAGGGGGATCAGATTGGTACCGAGAACTTGTTTCAGCCCTCAAAGCAGACGAGGGAGCTCGTTTGATTTAGTTCTCGCTAAAAGAATATTGCGAGCCGAGGATAAGTTGGACCGAGTTTATAGTTCTTGTGGAAGGAAAATGAAAACCCTTCAATTGTATTCGTTTGTGTCAAGCGCCTTGTTTAGTTCTGAAAACGAGAATGAAAGTGAAGAGAAACTCAAGCGCCTTGTTTAAGTGCTACCTTCCAACGTCTGTTTCTTCGCCCAATTGAATTCCACTGGGTAGAAAAATTCAGAAACATGTACTTGACACTCGTGTAGTTTGACCGTAAAGAAGGTCAAGAGAAAGAGTTGGAAGCAACTGGAGTACAACTTAAGAGAAGCAAGTCCAGGAAAACGCTATTCTTTAGTTCCGGAACGGACAAATATATTATGTTTTTGTCGGTGATTGCGACGAGGAGTAGTCTTTTACACTGCAGTATGGACGACGTTTCAAAAGTAAACGAAACGAGAACCAAAGTATTGAGTTCTCATCCCAGCGGACACGTTGAAGTTCGATGTCCCCGTGGAAAAATAGCATATCATTGATTAAAAACATTGCTTTGATGCTGTTGCAAAAGCAATTCATAAAATAAATAAATAATTCTACGCGCCCTCGGCTGTCTAAACTTGACAGGCGATTGTCACATTTCTACTCAGCGGTGCGTTTGCGGTGACCGTTTTCACGCTTTGCGGAGTCCCGGGGTTTCCGGGGTGCAAATGAAAATTTATGAGAGATCGTTGCAAGCTCTCCTTTCCTCGGCCCCTCGCTCGCACGACGTTCTAGCGAGGCTCGCTTCGTTCGCCCAAATAGGAAAGCTTGCTCGCAGGCTACTTCACAACATCAGGCACTGAGAACGAATGCAAGCAAGGCATCCTTTGAAAAACAGGAGGTGTCTCCGCTCTGCAGATTGTGTGGAGAAAACGATGAGACACGAAATCATCTCAATTGCGAGTGCAGTAAGATAATAGTAACAATAATGTTGCACGAATTATTCACCGGGAAATTTCAAGGAAACATATACAGTAAACACCAGCGAATAAGAACCTGATGGATTGAGAACCTTCTGGCAGAAATTTGCCTCTTTAATACCCCAAAACACAAGAACCTGTTTAGCCAAGCAAGATCAAGCAGGTTCTAATATGTCGGTTACAGTTGGATTATGATAAACAATTTAAAAAGTATAACAAGAAGGAACTTTTTAAAGAATTAGGAATTTAGGAATACGAGATTTTATTCTTTTTAACTCGTTTCTTTTTTTAATATCAGAGACAGATAATTTTCCTTAGTCATGACTTAATTTAAAACGCTGGACTACCTGCAAGCGTTATTGATCGCATCTGTGCCGCAAGGAGTGTATTTGGGAAATCGTTATTGACACAGTGATTGTATTTTTAGAATTTATATAATTTTTAATGTTGTTTAGTGCTTAATCCTTCATTAAATATTTTTGTAAACTATGTACATATTTTTAATTTGAATAGAATTGTTGTTTATTATTTAAAAAAGAAAATACTGTAGTACTAAACTGTAAATAAATTCTGTAATCAGTTTTGTTAGGATTAAAAAATTAAATTGTGACTAAAAACTGCAGTCTTGAGGACTAAACCCAAGTTAATTTACTTTTCTGGTAATCAACAATCTATTATCTCCTTCATAGAAATAAAGAAGCAAATTAAGAATGTACTTAGCCTAAATTGCAAATTCTGTATGAGGAAGTTACGTGGGTTCATCTGAAGAATGTGTTACAACAATTTCAGACTTTCAAGAACAGATCTCACCTCCGTCAATTGTCATGTCGCAATAAACGTTCAACGGGTTTCCACTGTTCTCAGGGTCAATCCAGTACCTCCCTTCTCCTTTAGAGTCACCAGAGTCCCGGATGCTCTTACAGGAATGAGCAGGCAGCTTGGAATTCCAACCCCACCTTGCTGCAGCAAATAATAAAAAAATGACTATATATGGCAAAAATTCACTCCGCCGTGAAGCGATTGTAACTTCAAATTAAATAGACCAGCGTTACTCACGAATTTCGCATCTTTTTCCTTTGTAGTCCGGATGACAATGAGCGGGTTGTTTCTTCCTGTTGGCGGTTGAATCGTGGCAGGAAACCTGAGGAATTAATTTGAAAACCGAATTGAATTTAGAGACATCAAATAATATCTGAAAACTATGGATGACGCCATTATATGCTTTAGTTTTCACCAGTTTTGTTTGCAATATTAGTAAATATGTTGATATATATATGTATACCTTTTCTCTATTTCCTTCCATAAACATTATTTACCGTGTGAGTAGTAACAAACATATACTTTAAGCTGCTTCAAGCCACAGGCAAACCGGTACGACAAATCATATTATTGAAAAGAAAATGTTATCAAAAGTACTATTTAAGCAATAGAAAACGTTTTCCGTGTTTGCATAGCCTGATATAAAAACGAGAGGGGTTGGGAGTATTCGAGACAGTTATGCAAACCCTCGACTTCGTCTCGGGTTTGCATAACTGTCGAGAATTCTCCCAACACCTCGAGTGTTTATATCCGGCTATGCAAACACAGGAAAAAAGATTTCTATTGCTTTTATAAAATAACTCTCCCGAGAAAAAACGCTAAACTCTCTGTATGGCACTGATTAAAAGAGAAATTCTTACCAGGCGCAAAATCTCGTCCACGAAGTCTTGCACGCGTAATCAGTTCTTGTTTTGCAAAAAGATGCTTTGCAAAATACGGATTTTTCTCGCTTAAAATTTCAGCTTAAGCGAAGAAAAATTGACACACCTTCTTTGTAACGATTTTCCAATTTTCAGCCGACAAAGGAATGGGTAAATAAAGTAAACTTGTCGAGTTTTAAACTCGAAAACTTTTTCAAATTCGTGCTTGCGTGATTAGCCCGCGAAAAGCCAAACAACTTGACGCCACAACCATGTTTACATACTCTCATGCAAACACTCCTCTCGGCCAATCAGAGCGCGCGTACTATCTTAGTTATTTTATAATTACGATATCAGAGTTCTGAAAACATGACTACTAAAATTCTTATAATATCAGTAACTTCATAAGGACGCCTCGAAAATCAGAGATTTTAAGCCGGAAGTTTAAGAACTTAAATATTTGTCTGTTACTGTTTTGAAATACGATAAAACCGAACAGGGTGACCGTCGTAAACAACAAGTTCTTAAGTTGTTTTTGGTTAAGGTTTTTTCTAGAAGTTTTTTTTATAATAAAGCTCAGCTATAACGCGCACTCTGATTGGTTGAAAAAGGATAGTTTAGGATAGTATAAAACACGGAGCTAACTGCCGTCTTAAGGACTAAACCCAAGTTAATTTGTCATCATCGCGAGACTACAAGATCACCTCTGCGAAGTGGTCGGCGGATCTTATCTTATTTTCAGATTCAGTTTTTTTCGATCGGAAGCTAAAGCAGTTGTTTTCAAATTGTCAGTCTACCACGGCTATTGAAAACTTAAGGTTTGAAATATATTTTCGTTTTAGTCGAATTCAAACATACAGAATTTTTCAATTCTCACGGAGATTGTTTGCTAAACACCAAACTTTAAGTTCCTAGTGTTGGATTTTCAGTAGCTGGTTAATTATATAAGATCGCACAAAATTCGGCTCTTATCAACTGTAGTTTTTTGTTTATTTTTGTCATAGTAATATCGATTTTCCTTAAAACTACATTTCGACAAATTTCAATCCATAGCCAATTACTGGTGAAAATTTTAAAGCGATCCGACAAGGAAAAGCCCTCTTTTAAGGGGATTGAAAAATATCGATATGGCCTCAGGAAAACTGTATCGAAACACCGTAAGGCTTCTTTATTTGTTAAGTGAAAAGCCATGGTTGATGTTCAATCATTAGAACTGACCTTTACAGGTCCATAATAAGAGGATCCGTTCATCTTTTTGAAGCTTTCCGGCGTCATCTTCCATGTTTTGTTGTTCAGCTCACAAAGTCGTTCTGCAATATCTGCACCAGGATGAACATTAAATGACTTGCAGCTGTTATTTCTGTGGCATTTTTGGTGACATTCAAACTCGTCAACAACGGTAGACGTATTCATAACATGATCAACTAAAATATGGTCTGAAAGACAAAGTAATGAAAAACGAAGGAATATGAAACAATCAGTAGGGTTAAATATGAACCAGGGACATAGAGTTTTTTATTGAATTAAACTGTACATTTTATGATAAAGTATATTCTTTCTTGCTAATTAAATACATTCGACGTTCGTCAGAAGTAAAAATAAAGTGAAAACAGTTATAAATGATTTTAACATGAGACAAGTCGGCGGAATAATGGAAATGCTTTCAAAGTGCTTTTTTGTGCGAGTTCAGTATCTTAGAAGTAACAGATGTAATAAAAAAATTCTACTTTAGACTAAAACTAGTAAAACAAAGGTATTGAAAAAGGTCTCGAAAAACGTTTTATAAAGCCGCAAGTGTTAACTTACCAGTCCGAGTTTCAAAAACGCTCGCACAGTAGTCCGAGTTAGATAACACCAGCAAACTTGCGATCAGAACGTTAACAGTCAGAAAAAACAAATGAGCCGCGAAGTTGCCATCGACAGAAAATTTTTTGCTGAACTTCACTGTAGCTACATGTAAGTGCACTATTACGTTTCAGCCTTATACTTTGAGTGTTCCGTTTCAGTTTGTTTTAACTCTATTGCAGTGGCAGTTCCCGGACGAAGCAATTTGTTAATTCATGAGTGTATTTGGAACGGCTAAATCAAAATTTGAAAATCGAGCTTAACTATATTTTCAACTAAGCCTGTAAAACAAATGAACTTTTTTGTTCAAGGGAACGTCTCATGAGTTAAAAAAGCCGGTAATATGAAAAAGCAATAATATGCAACGAACGAATTCTATTAATAACACGCCCCAGAGAACATTTGCATTACCGGCTGTCAGAATCCAGGACGGGTATTCTTACATGTGACTGCCGAGCTAAAAGATATAAATTATTCTGAAACACTAATGCCGATTTACGGCCAGACTCAATCGAAGCTCAGGGAAATAAATTGGCTATTGCTATGGTATGTCTATTGTGCATTCATAGGGAAATAGAGTGGGGCAATTGAACCATAGGGGTAAAATTAAAGAGATGGATGACTGAACCAGTTTTTGGCCTGAATCCATCAGCTAAGTGCAGTGTTGATATTATATTTGATTATTAAGATGTCTCTTTTCATCTTTTTAGTCGAGGGATTCTTAATTAATCGACCGCCACTAAGCTAGCCCAAATACGCTGCGTGAGCAGGTTGCATTTCCCAAAATGCAAAAATTTAAGAATGGACGGGGGAAGATCGATCTATGGTTCAACTTGGACGTTACGTAAGCGTAACGCGACTGTTGTCAATTAAACCCTCTATCCTCCGAATTCCGAGTGACACTCCACGCGAAAACCAATTTCGTTCTTCCAGTGAAAAAGGGGTAAAGGGTGTTTTATTTGTTGTTGTTATGTGGTTTGGTTTTGTTTGAATTCGTTACTGAATTTTGCAAAGCGTTTTTTGACATTTATTTAGGTTATAGATACTAATGAAATGCCAGGATTTTTCCTCTTACTAAAAAATCATATCTTCATCGCGCGCAGTGAAGATAATATTTTTATTTTTCACGTGTGGGGATATTTGGTGTCGCCATGGTTACTAAAATGATTAACCAATTACAAGAGAGCTTCCCGTTTTTAATAGAGTTTTCGAAGTTTTCACGAAAAGCTGAACTCGTCCGGACCCTGTGGAACAGGCTAAACATTTTTATTTTCTCATTGGTTTATTGATTAAGGCTTAGTTCACACACCAGATAGCTTTTCGTGTCGACACTCTCTTCCCCGCAGATGCATCCGCAGATGAGCTTTTATGTAGGAATTTCATCACTATCTATAGAATAAACAGAACATTAAATGGCCGCTTGGGGATACGAATTTTATCTTCTCGTGCTGAAGTATCTCTCACTCGTTCGCTTCGTTCACTCATGAGAGATACTTTCAGCACTGGAAGCAAAAATTCGTATCCCCGCGCGGCCATGTAATATCCTCTATACATAGGCTTCGGTCACCATTAAATACGACAAAATAATTAAAAAAGGTCGCGAAAGAAATCGCGAAAAGTTCGCAGACTGAAAAAAAAAGCGTAAATGTGGATCGCAGCTAACACAGGCTCCGTACGGGTACAGAGAGCACAAATGAAGCGTAACGCCACCGTTCTCAATCAAACCGTCGATCCTCCGAATTCCGAGTGATACTCCACGAGAAAACCAATTTCATTTTTCCAGTGAAACATGGGTAAAGGGTGGTTTTGCATTAATTCGTCAGTGAATTTTGCAAAGCATTTTTGTTGGCTTGTCATTAGGTTAGGTTCGGACCCCATTAAGTTCAAAATAATAATTAAAAAAGGTCGCAAAAGAACTCGCGAAAAAACAGGCTCCATACGGGCACAGAGAGCACAGACAAGACTTAAAAAAGCTGCCCTAACCGAGTTAAATGGGGAGAAAGATCGAAGATGTTGTCTAATTTGGATGTTGATTGTCATTGGCTAGGAAACTAAGAAATCACTCGGCTGGTTTTGCAATTTAGGCAGGGGGAGAAGTTGAAGTTTTTGTGAGACGAGTCAAATTGCTATTTTGGTCGACCTTACTTCAGTTTTGGGTCACAACCGTCGAACTTGGCTAAGCGTCTAACTAAGTTCAAAGGTAACAAAGGGCGTGAAACAATTTTACAGTCGTCGGTAGAAGCCTGCTTTGCAGAAACCCGTTGATAACAGACAATTCTCATTGTTCCGTTAAATTGCACAGTATATTCTTGAATTTGTAATGAATAAACAAGAACAAACGGAGGCATATGCAGAAAACAGTAGTGTTTAACATGAACCTAGAACATACATTTATTCAGTTTTATAGCAGAACAATGTTATGACCTTTCGTGATAAAGAGATGTACTGGCTTGCAAATTGCGATTTGATACAAGCGCGAATCGTCAAAAGTAAAAAAAAAAAGTGATAAAAGTTGTAGGTAAGTTTAACACCAAATATAGTCGGGAAAAGGAAATGGATTTAAAATGCTTATTGTGGGAGTTCGTCATTTCAGATTTATTAAAATGGCTAGTATTAAATAGATGGAATAAGAAACCGTCTACTTTAGAGTAAACCCCGTTAAATAACGGTATTTTGTTTGCGCCCAGAGACACGACAAAGTTTTCGAAAACCGTTCCGTAAAGCCACACGTTTTAACTTACCAGTCTGAGTTTCAAAAACGCTGGCACAGAAGTCCGAGTTAGATATCACCAGTACCACTGCCATCAGAACATTAACAACCAAAAAGACTAAACCAATGAGCCACGAGGCAGCCATTGACGGAAAAATGTTTGGCTTAACTTTGCTGTAGCCACGTCTGTTTGCACCAGAAAATACACACCAGCCTTATACTGTGGTTGCTCGGTATCAATTTGTTTTGTTTTTGAACTCCTTTGCGTTGGCAGTTTCAAGCAAAGCAATTTATAATTCATAAGTGAATCTGTCACTACTAAATAAGCATGCTTAAAAAGATTTTACTTACAAGAGTTGAGCTAAACTTCATTATCAGGGAGGCCTATAAAACAAGTGTAGTTACTTTTTTGTTCAAGGGAACGTCTCATTTAAAAAGAAGCACAGTAAGATGAGAAAGCAGTAATGTATGCACCGGGTGAATTCTAGTAATACTACTGATTCCCTCAGGGAAACCTTGCATTACCGCCTGTTAGAGTCTAGGACCAGGGTCCTTAAATGTTACTGAAAATTGAAAAGTGAAACTGATAATTTTTCATTATTCTGAAATACTATTGATTTTAAGTCAGACTCAAGCGAAGCTGAAGGAAATAAATTAACTATTGCTTGTGCATATCTATTGGGCATGCATAGGGGTAAAATTAAAGCGAGACTTGATTGAACCAGTTTTTGGCCTGGCTCCATCTGCTAAGTGCAGTATTGATATAGTATTTACAGTAATTATTAAGAGCAGTTGTCTGTAAGATTCGAACTATATTGAAAAGTCGCTGCCACACTATCTCGCCGAATTGGCTAAAAATTGGCATGTAGACTTGATTTGGGGTCTTTTATAAGGAATAGGTAACTTTAGGTTCTAATTCCTCCTATTTGGGAAATTATCGACATGGCCGGTTTTTGGGTGCCTCGGACCGGCGCCATATTGGTTAATAGCAGATGTTTTTGAGCCTTCGACTACAACCCTGACTTCAAAGCTAATCTTCCTCTGCCGATACACATTGAGAGAACTATCCCTCTTTATTGTATTTTTAGAAACTACTTCGAAATTGATAACGTTTTCGCAACGATCGATTAAACTTTTGCTTAGTATATTTTTTGAGTTTTTTACGCCGGCAAAATTTCACAAATTCAAAGGCGTATATCTCCCTTGCCACATCGCATTGAAGCTTGCCACTCTGCCTGAATACTCATTGCTTGTAGTTAAATCGAGTTCGTTAATAAAAAAAATTGGGCAAATTTAACCGAGCAGAAACAAAGTAATGAATGGAAGAGTGTTCTGACGACTTTGTCAATAAGCTTTGCACCGAATACTCGCCAGGTGTTGCCAAAATAATAATCGATAATGGAGTTTCTGTCACTAAATCTGAGTGATCTGTATGATAAAATTAGCCTCTGTAATATTAGCGATAGCTCTGCTGCGAAAAACAGTAAAAAAGGGCAGATTGTATAAGGAAAAGGAAAATGAATTTGTTATATTTATGCTACGACGCGTAAACAAAATGCAACCATCACAGTCGAACTGGAATTTTCCTGATTATCCTCCAGTTCCTTTATCGAAACCAGAGCTTTTAAAATTAACGATAATAATGAAAATTGAAATGTATTACCTTACTCGACGACAAAGATGCCAATTTCCATCTTGATCGAAAAAAAGTAATACAGTATTTTCCCACGCATATCGCGGGTCGTCACGTTCCTTGCATTGCGTTACAACTCACGTGAAACCGCCTGCCTTTCAAACAACTGAACTGAAGAATCCGTGAAAATCTTAGCCAGGCAATAAATAATCGAAGTTGATATAAGTTTTCTTTATTGTAGTGAGCGCGGATGCGTTGATAGTTCCAGCTACATGTGTTTACAGCGTTTGAAGATTCGCTCAAAACTCATAAGACATGAGCCGTTGAAATAAACATCATTACTTCCGGTTTTACAAATTGAGCGTTGGCAAAGTAATAAATAGACTCAATCCATCTTGTACACCATTATAAACGGTTTCGTGCAAAATTGTCAGGTATTTTGTTCCAGTCACGAAGCTCGTTTTGAGGACATTCTTGGTTTTTCTATAAAGTGTTTTGTGATAAACGGGAAAATTGGTTTGGAATGGGTTGAGAAGAATGAGGAATGAGCACAGGAGATAAAAAAACCCAGTCATCCCACCGAGGGGCTTTGATACTGTGCGCAAATGCCCCACCCTAAGGACAATTCCAGATTTTCGTTTTCTTGAAAAAGCTTAAAATCTAAGTAAAGAAAACAACAAAGAAAATTCAGTTAGCGACCAGAGTGCCGATATCGCGAACAATAAGGGTGTTCTTTCATGGAGTGATTGAAGTTGTGTCTGCAGTTTCACCATGCTCACGTACCTTTCGACAACATAGGTGTACCGATCGTAATATCAATGGTAAAAAACGAACGCTTTTTACTGTAGGAAGATGACGTCATTATACAAAAGGCGTCTTCACTTTGGCATCCTCAATTTCAAACCGTCAAAACCTAATTTTCTCTGCTTGTCAACTGAAAAACGCCTCTAAGGACAAGCAGTGGTAATGTGCTTGTTAGTAAGACGTCCAGCTTAAGGAGACATTCATAATTAACTTAAATTGGTCAATGCATTAATAAACAAATACTTTCTCCTTTAGCCTTAGGGACAGAGTTCAAAAGCCCAAAATATTTTTATCTCAGCTCTAGCATGTGTTGTCTAGCGATTTGCCTTGAGCTTCTCTGAATTTTCCAGATCAAACAAGCTGTGCCCACCGTACATAATCTTGCCTGCGCTCCCTTGAAAAATTGCACCTGATCAGAAGCCTTCAAGTTCATCGTCTGCCGCGACAACTTCATGATCTATTTTAAGGGGTGATTTTCTGGAACTATCCTGTGGTTTGTCCTTTCTGGTCGTCACTATATTAGCGTGCGCGTTTCAATTTCTCTCCAGCAAAAGTCTCTATCAGGAGCGTAGCCAGGATTTTCCAGGTGTGCGCACAATTTTCAAAACTTACCCTAACTTCTCACTTAGTTCTCCCGTAACGTTTCACCATTACATTTGCCAATTCTGTTAACTAGGTGAGGTTATGCGTGGATGGAATGGCACTTGCAATCGGTGAGAAAATTAGGTTAAACACTTTGCCCTCAAGGACGGCTCTCCCGTTTTGCTGACACTTTCTACCTTAGAAGGGAAAAGTGGAGCTTTGCCTTCCCCACTCCCTGTAAACAATGTCGTTCGGCTGTTCAAACTTAAACTACCCAACTTTAATTTTTAATAAAAGTATAAAGGCAGGAATCCAAACTGTTTGCAAATGTTCTTCAAAATGTACGCCATTTAAATGGCGTCTTTCACTGATTTCAACACGAAGATTTTGAAGCAATGTCTAGTGAGTACGGGGGCTAATGCTCCATCGCAAAAATTTGAAATTAAAAAGTCTGAAAAATCTTGTATAATAGGAGTACACATTTTTACTTATTTTATAGAGTTGTGAAAGAACACAAAATTGTTTCTTCTTGAATTTGTTATACTCTCATTCAGTTTGAGTGTTTTCAGTCTTGCCGATACGCCCGTCGGGTATCGGAAATTACTGTAAATGATCGATTAAGCGCCGCGGCGCTTATTTCATTTTCCATGTTAAGGCCGAGCGCTTATTAGGGAGCGGCGCTTATTTCAACTACAGGTGAAACACAAAGGGGAATATAGAGAGAACTACGAGTTGGGCAAGAAAAATTACAAATATGCACACCTCGAACTGTTATATGAACCAGGTTTCGAAAGTTTCCGTACATTAAAACCTTAGAACTCACGAGTGGGTCGTGGTCTTGTTTGTCAAGCAATATGATTTTGATATCTTTTCATATCAAGCGCCGTAACAAAGGTGGGGCGTTTATTTGTAAATCAAATTAGCGCTGCGGGGCTTATTCCAGAGCGGCGTTTATTCGAGTAGCGGCGTCTAATCGATCATTTACGATAATTTCCCTTTTCTTCGGAAAAAAAGGAAAAAAAAAATGAAAGATTTCCCCCTAGTCCCCGTCTTAGACGCTTTCATGTGCATTGGTTAAATTTTCTTTTCATAATAACCTACTATGCTGATAATCACGCATTCTGACGTCATTTATCCTTAAAACATTGGTTTATTGAAGAAAGAATGGAGTAAAAGTCTCTTGAGGCGTTTGTGATTTTACAAAATACTTGACGCCGTCCTTTTTTACGGCTTATGTCTGTTGGTGAAATTGCTACTATGCTTTTCTTGGATTGAAAAGGCCGGGCTCTTTCTAAACGTGGCGTTGTTTATGGGACCTCAGTATACAGAACAGAATCAGTCGATGGCAAACAACGAAAAGGCTTTTATGTGGTAAGTTACAGTGATGAACCTTGCCTTGAGATGGTCATA
Organism: Porites lutea; assembly: GCF_958299795.1. NCBI lineage: Eukaryota > Metazoa > Cnidaria > Anthozoa > Scleractinia > Poritidae > Porites > Porites lutea. Next base: position 13,703,644 of record NC_133204.1, read on the forward strand.
TTTTTGTACGTACCTTCAGTGTTGGTCTGGAAATGTTTTGTAATGGATGGGTTGGGGGGTGGGGGGGGGGGGGGCGGGGAAGCGGAGAGACCAGAACATGTAACACATGTTGTTTACGAGACATTAAAGCAATGGAAACTGTTAAAACAGTCTTCTACAAATCAAACAGTTCTAAATGCTTACGGCAGGCCCTAACTATATAATGATTACAAGGGCAATATTTGGAAAGGCGCATGGTCATGGAGTTAAGGAGATTTGACTAATCAGCCAATTTCCCGTTAAACATACTGGTGTGGCCTGAATTGTGTTCGCTCGCCCCAGGCTCGCTCGACTTTTGGGATTCGGTCATGGAGGCTATAAACAATTCATCATCTATATAGCCTAGTCGCTCCAAAGTGACTGCATTTCGCTTTTCAGAGACCCATCAGTGACTTTTTGACTCTCCCGAATCAGAATTGATGTCCTTGATGTAATACTGGTGGTGAGGTCAGTCTACAAGCAGAGTCGTGAAAAACACCGACACTTTAGCTTTTCCCTTTAAAACATTTCTGACTATCGGGAAAAAAAAGAAGGAGCTTAAAATACCAAAATAAAATGTCATTTCAAATTTCACTTTGTCACCGTGCGAAAATTATTGTGAATCAAAACGAATGAAAGCTCACTCAAATGGGAAGGGGGGAGATTCTTAACAGTTCCAGTTTGCTAGAAAATTAAAAGTTACGAGAAAAAACTGGGCGAACTGCAGAATACATGCAAGAATGAGAAAGAAAATAAAAAAACAATAACTTTCTCTTCAAAGTAGGGTGAAACGTTTAATAGCGTCAGGAAGACTGAACTTGATTGAGGTTGCTCATTTCACTTCCGTTCCAGCGTGCAGTTCCGTGTCCTTCTAAAAATAGCTTCGCTCTCACGGATCATTCCATGTCATAGCGGAGCTCCACGCGCGCGCGTGGGCGGAGCCCCATTGCTAAGTAAATCTACCCATCCCAGAAAATTTGGTAATCACGTGACCGTACACCGACCGACCGACCGACCGACCGCCGTCCGTCCACACCACAGGAAAACCAATGTTTACTCTCACACTTTTAGCTAGTTTGGGAGCCCAAGAGAAAACTAATTGCACAGGCTGCACATCAATGTTGTGATCAATTGACAGCTATCAAAACAGGGCATCCGCTGACAAGTATCACCTGACCGTACCGCGGGCTCAAGTGTCGACCCATCGAGGTCGAGTATTTTTTAAAGTTATCCGCTGACAAATTACCAGTTTCAAATGATCGCAGGCTCAAGTTTATTTTTTCCAAGGATTCATATCAAATATGTTGTGTTTATGTCACTATGGCCCCGCACTGTTAGGATTTTGATTTCAAACTGACCTCGGAAGCGAAAATTCATCCAGTTTTTTTTAAAAGTACAGGCAGGGAAGACCTTATCTTACCATGGTCACGCTCTACGTCCATTTTTTATACTCTGATTGGTCAAAATTTGACAGGTGAGTTCATGCGGAAAAATTATGCAGCATCTTGAAAGTAGTTTATTTTGACAGCTGAAGCTGACAGAGTTTTGTGTCAACTTGTGATGTTTTTAACTGTCTTTTTCCTCTGGAGGTACAAAATGAAATACAGCTGCTATCAAGAGTCTTCTGTTATTCATGGCTGGTTTGTTTACTGGGTTTTGGTTGAGAAATGCGTGGCTTGTCAAAATTCGGTAATTCGATTTCGGATGGCATCGTTTTCGTCTTTCACCTTGCTTAATGCGTAAGAGGGTTTAAAAGTCTCAAGCAACTGTGGCCTCCCTTGATAGCTTTCAGGAACTGAATCTCGAATGGTAAGCCTAAGTAATTATTGTATTTGATGTTTGTGTTTCATGAAGTCTTGCACAGTTCTCGCTGACAGTTTATGCGGCAAGTTTATGCATGTTTGCAGGATTTGAGTCAATGATCTGACCTAGTATCAAATTTGATATAAATTTAGAAAGATTTACTTGACTTTTCATATGTGGAGCGAACTGAGCTTTTTTGTGGAACGAACTGACTTTTTTGTGGAACGAACTGACTATTGATTGGAACGATCTGACGATAGAAAGAAATAACCGGATAACATCATGCACCTAGCAGACTACCGATGAACAGATTAAAATCTTTGTTATAGAAAACACGGAAAGTGACACTTTTTGTATGGAAGAGTATTCGGAAAAAAAACACCATTGTCGTCTGAAATTAATTGTTACGTTAAAAATAGAAAAGGTTTACACTTACAGATAAACAGGTACAGAAGTAACTGTAACAGTGTGAGGTTTTTACTCAAGGGGCAACTCCAAAACTAGTTTTTAAACGAGGGAAGGTGTATCTGTCAGGGGCACCCAACGGTGGTTTCCTCCTAATTACATTGAAAACACTTTTTAGCCTATCCAGAGTACTTTTAGATATCTAGAAATGCATTCTAAGCGGCGCTATAAAATTTGTATCTGTTTGGTCATCCTAGGGGAACTTGAGTCTTTTCGAAATTACAAAGGCTTGAGTATTATTTTTCCGAAATTTTTAGATGAAATTTGACGTATTACGAAAGTGAGACATCTTCTGATTCCCCTCGCCATCATATTTTTGAATGCGAAAATTTTTGATTCCCTTTTTTCTACGAAAAATAGCATAACTTAGGTAGTAAAATGCGAAAAGCAAACTTCAGAAAATAGTAGGGAATTTATGAGATAAGCTTCGAAAATTGTAAATGAATGGAACGGTCATCTAGAAATTTTTAGCCTTCCTCAAGTAAACGAAAATTCTAGGCAATATTTCCTTCTCCGAACAGATATTTTACAGAAAACAGTCGTTGGGTGCCCCTGAATCTGTCTTCTAAGCATCAAAGCACAGGCGATTTAGGTGGAATGAGATATCCAAATAGGCTTTTAAGTAAGAATTTGCCCCTCTGTACATGTAATTATCCATTTTACAGTGCTTACAACAGTTTGAATCACCGGGTTAATTTTGGCCAATTTAAGCTTTGTACTGATATCGAGAGAATGGTATTCAATTATATTCTAGTCTGTTACTGCTTGCAAGATAATCTGTGTTAATGTTAACAGAATTGCCAGGAATGGTTACAGTGTTTGAACAATTTTTCCACCTTGAATACAGTGACAGTTATACTTCTAACATCCATCACTTAATGTATATGCCACTCACAGGGTACAGCATTTGAAACACTCCTGGCACTGAACTACAACTCATTCATTTTAACGGTGGCAATTATTGGTGTTGGTATCTACAGCATGGAGACTGGGGGATATAATGTATTTGATTCTCATGCTAGAGATATGTATCATAACAGTCGTAGTGAATGCATAAATTAGTACAATATTGTCAGACTCTACATAGGAATGAGGATATGATATGAACCTAAAGGTGTGCATATTGCCACCTTTGAACCTCATCTTTTCTCAAGCAATATTAATGTTGAACATTGTAGTATATCAAATGTTAATAGTTACTAATGTTCCTGTAAACAGTGCTGCCCTATAGCAGTGTATGCAATGTGTTACTCTCTTATTAATCCTTGTGGATACTGGACTTAAGGAACTTTATTTGCCCTTGTTAGTAACCGGAATACACTGTACAATTGTCATGGGTGTGAAAACACATCTGTCAGTCAATCTTCCTCAAAGTGTCAGTATCAGTGGAGCTGAGATAAACCTTACTCTCCGGGCTGTAACCACTTATGTCCTATGTTGCAATTTGGCTCCAAGCATGTCTGCATTGAAGATGTGCATATTTTCAAACATTGTCATGAAATGACACTATTTTTGTTGCGGATTAGGACATACTGTATAAGCTGTGTGGTTCAGCAAACAAGTGGAGTAAAGGATTTCTCTTCGCTGGTAAGATATGATGACAGTTTTTTAGCTGCAATAAGGCATGTTATAATAATAATAATAACTTTAATAGTAACATCCTCGTGAGGTTTTTCAGGAACTATTTATAAACTATTTACAATTTATAAAAGCAAAAATGACAATAAAAAACTCGAAATCACAATTTATGATGGTATTCTACTAAATTCTAGAGCTTATGAAGGAAATTTCTGCCTCAATAGTGTCTTTCAGGGCGCGCTTGAAAGATGCCAATGAGGCACTTTGCCTAAGTTCATTATGCAAGTTATTCCATTAGTAGGCCCCTCTGTAGGAAAATGTGCGCTGGCCTATAGCCGTTCTGTATAGCGGACTCTGCAAAGAGTCCCGTGTACGAGTGTTACGAGTATGCATATTTGAGCGCTTGGTAAACTTGCTCGTTAAGTATTGAGGCGCAAGATCGTTCTGACATTTAAAGGTCAAAACGGAGTCTCTAGAATAATTGTTCTTTAACAGGAAGCCAGTTTAGCTCTCGAAGCAAAGGTGTTACGTGGTCAAACTTCCTAGAGTTTGTTACGATCTTGCTGGCAAAATTCTGAATAGATTGTAATCTGTTTATATTCTGGAGTGTAGTATTTGACCATACAGATGAGCAGTAAAGCATCTTACTAAAGACTAATGACGTTATTAACAACTCTAGTGTTTCCTTGTCGAAGCTCCTTTTGACTCTATTTATTTTCAAAGCTTTGCGAAACAAGATGACACTACGCATGAAATATGGTGATCGTAGGTCAGATGGGGGTCAAGAAAGACTCCCAAGTCCTTGGCAGAGTCTGTTGGCTTTAGTGTTTTACCTAAGAATACCACTCTAGGGTCTTCTGGTAACCTGCTTAACATCTGTCTGGTACCGAGGAAAAGGAGTTTAGTTTTATCGGGATTGATAAGTAGATGGTTCTCACAGCACCATTGAGCTACACTGTGAAGGTCTTGTTCGAGCTTTTCAATGGCAGCATCAAGCTCAACGAGAGGAAATGACATGAATAGCTTTGAGTCATCCACATACGATTCTAGGTTGCAAAACGTCGGTGCCGTGGGTAAATCGTTGAGATAAATGCAGAACAACAATGGTGATAGGATTGCGCCTTGAGGAACTCCGTGAGTTACAGGTAGAGTGTCAGAGTAGGCGGAGCCTATTCTCACGTATTGCCTGCGACCAGTTAAATAGCTCTTGAACCAATTTAGTTAGTATCATACCTGTAGCAGGACCACGCCCAAATATACGCTCCCGCCGCGTCTTGTTTTACTTTGTATTTGAGGGCAATTTTCCGAGTACAAGCCCCCGGGGGGCTTATGTTTGGAGGGGCGATTTAACGGAGGTTTTTTTGTGTTACCGGTTTGGGGGGCTTATATTTGGAGGGGCTTATTTTCGGAATTTTTTTCGGTGTATGGAAATTGAGCGAGAGACATTTGCTGAATGATTTACCGCTGAAGTATGTTTTTTACTTTTTGGGTTGTTATCAAAGTGACTGTGTCTATCCCTTGTGTAAGAAAGGCAAGCCCGATGAAGAGCTCTCCCGGTTTCCTGGAGGTCTACCCTTAAAATATATTCCGGTACTCACACCTGATCCAGAGCGGCCTTTTGGGAAGCCCAGTAATTCACAGTCTGAAGAGTTCTGTTCAGTCTATTATATTATTATATTAAGCCTGAAAAACTCTGGTAACACATTTGTAATGGAGGTTCTTTGAGCAAAGCAAGCCCCCCTTCTTGTGTCATTGTTGATAACTGAAACAAGAAGAAAACCATGCCATCAGAATATACCGTTCAGGAAATAGCCAAGAATGTTCAGCTTACTGATCTGGTTGGAACAATTACAACAAATTCATGTCAACAGAAAGACGGGAGGATAAAAGGGAGCAAAAACGTGGAAAGAAGAGAACTCTCAAAGATCTAGTCAAAGAATAACTAAGAAATTGTTGTCAGCAAATCCTGAAGATGACAATCCTCTCAGTTCATTCGGCGAAGAGCTTTGCTCAACTTGTTTCAGATAAGACCCTTCCGACGACCCCACAGGCGATCTCGTGGATGGAATAACTTGAAATGGATGCTATTCCTGGCATCACCTAGCCTGTGTGGGTCTCCGTGATTCACCGGATAGGTGGCTGTGTTTAAAGTGTATCGAGCAGTTGTGAACAACGGCCGATTATCTGTTAACTAAACACGAGTTACTCTACGCGTTTCAAATACAGCAACGTATCTAATGAAATTCGCTTCGTTTAAGACAAATAGAGCAGAGTGTTATGATAAGTGTACAACTTGTACAAAAACAAAAATGTTAACTTTTGTTGTGTTGTCCAAAAACGAATTTAAAATACTGAGCATATCCACAAGACTTTAACAGTACATAAAAGAGTACCGCACTTTGTTGGCATTGTAGTTTTAGAACCCTCAAAATAACATGAAGGTACACGTCAGGCACCTAACAAATATTTTTTTCGTGGCTCATCTTTAACGACGACTTTTTGAGGCGGGTTGATGTGGTAAGAATGTCTGGTAATGGGTTCTCTCCATGGTAAAACCGATCACAGAATATCACATAAACCTGCAGCAAGAGATTGTGGTACTTTGACAAAACCACTCCTCCTCCCCTCCCTGCTGAACGCCCGATTCCTTGGCACCCCTTCAAAGTCGGCCCAGGAGGAACATCTGTGCCAAGTTTGGTGCTTGTAATTAAAAGTGCATAAAACGACGCCTTCTGTTACTTAGCCACCCTACTATATCAACAATTGTGATTCCCAAAGTGGAATTAAAGAGCCCCTTTTGCGGGCATCAAAATAATCATCGGAATCTCGACTAGCATTCTGTAAAGCCTAGTCATAAGTGTAAATTTTCCATAACTTCTTGATGTGCGGACAGAAATGAGTCGGGATTACCCAGTCAGTAACAAAATAACATAAGCCACATTCTGATTCAAAAGCAACTTTATTGAGTACAAACACTCCAAAAGCACTTGCTACTGTTATTATTAACACTACACACCATAATCTATTCTCCATTTGCGCATGTCCAATATCACACCTTGTTTGACCACCCACCCCAAATGTTGCATAACCTTTTTTTCCATTTCTCCTGGGTATTACAGCCGTCCCAGGAGAAACTGAAAACAATACTTTGCAAAATTTTAGGGGGTAGACAAGGTCTTTATTGGAAGATGTGCAACTGGCGAAATATTGTTTTTGACAGTACACATTATATGTTATTCATAATGGTCGCATTGCTATTTTCTGCTTGATTACCTTTTTATTGTTATCAAATTATTAAGCACTTCAAAGTATGTTATCTTGGGAAGCTTTAACGTTTTTGGGTTAGCAGCTGCAAATAATGACCTACCCTCGTTACCTTCACTTTCGTGTTTTGCCAGAATAGGCCAACTGCATTTTGGCTCCATTTTACTGCTGCTACCATTATCCTTCAGGGTTTTGTTATTTGAACCTCAAATAACAAAAAATATGAAAGAAAAAACGAACTGATTTCTAGTCTTTGATAAGGATTTTCACGCTTACACTAACATGCACTTTCTTTTTCTATAAATAGTACGACGAATCGTGTTAATTTCTTATCTTTTGATAATGATGACCTGAAGCCATCAAAACGTCAACTTTTTTTATGTTGTTAATTTTTGTTTTAGAATTCTAGTCTTGGTAGTAAAAAGACGTCATCGGGCAAATGGCCTATTCAAATGTCTAAACTTCTCATCAAATGAAACTATAACTTTAAAACTACACATAAAGATTCATTTTGACAGTCTCTGCTGTTACTCCATTCTTCCTTCAGTTACAGACCTTTAAAATTTTTCGTAACTAAAAGGTAGCCATCCTAAAACAATTGACCTCTACAAAAGGTCTTCAGGGACCACTTTCTGGCCACCAAGTAAATTTTCCTGGCTGACACACTAGTCATGCAACCCTAAAAATAAAATAAACTTTCACTGTTTTGGCGCCACACTTCTAAGCCCAGTTGTTCGAAGGCCGATTAGCGCTTAACGCAGGGTTAAATTTAACCCGGGTTTCTTTTTCTTTTGTTGAAAAGCATTTTCTCGGATAAATTTCTTTGTTATTTTTAAGAGCATCTAATCATCAACTTGTTGACAAAAAGAATAAAACTGAATTTACTTTTTAAGCCTTCAAAACTGAATTCAAATTTCGCACTAACCCTGGGTTATCTTAACCCAGCTTTGAACAACCCTGCCCTGTAAATGCTTGAGATACTCTGTACAGGTAAAATACATGAAGTGGTCTACTCGTAAAAACAACGTTGAAATAAAACTAAGCTCAAAATGCATTTAAGGCGGCTCAAAGCAAAAAACTCTATTCATATCAGCTAAACGCACGCGAGACTCCTAGGGGATCTGATTACTTACCATACTGTTCTTTAGGCGTTAGACCTAAAATGCCGGCCCCCAACTGAATCACTTACGATTTACCAAAATGCAAACAGACCTAAAAAGATCAGAGGAGTAGTACACTATGCAAGCTAATGATAGCCTAAAAAATGTCAATTAAATGTCTTCTTGTCTTAAGTGTCCATGTTTCCTTTTCTGGAACAGTCTCCTTTAACCAAAAGGCATAGCTTATCAACGGGGTTTTTGAACACAGCTGACTTAGAGTACACTTTCATATGGCTAACAAAACCTCTCTAGTCTAGGAAGGTTTTAACGATTCTTCCTAGCAGTCAGGAATTTAGATCCAAAGTTTGAGTCGGGACAAGGGCAACATTGCGAATTCTTCTTGTCATAGTATCGGCCGCGAGAATCTGGGCCCACAACTTTCTACCCAGGACACAGGATACAGATACCTTTCAAGTCAAGTCAGCTCGAATTCAACTCGATCGACCCGTTCATTCCCGCCAAATCTACAAACTACTCGTGAAGTTCAAACACAAGCCCAGCGATATCAACAAACCTTACCTACAGCTTCACTTCGCTATTGAATTTGGTTTCCATTTTTTAACTTCAAACGTCAGCCATGGTCAAAATTTACGGCTCCCTGGATAGACTCGACGACTCCCGGAGACCTGCACAACAGGTTTAGAATACTCAAACAAAAATACAACCTAATCTTCGACGGCCCCTTAGAAAATAAAGCGGAGGATAAAAGGCGAGATTACTGCTGCTTTAGGCCGGCGATAAAGGCTTAGAGATTTATAACAGCTACATGGTCAAGTGACAAGGACCAACTCAACGAGAACCCATCTTCGAGAAATTTGAAGCATACACAAAACCCCAGAGCAGTCAAATCTTATCAAGGTACCAGCTGCGATACCTGTAACAAGAAGACATGTCTTAGAAGAACCTCTGACTAAGGCCAGAACACTCAATGAGGACAGCGGCTATGACCCTCCATTCAAAGAGGAAACCCTTTGGGACACGTTGGTATTCGGACTGAGATCAGACAAAGTTAGGAAGGACGCAATCTCGAAAGGAAACTCTCTCACTTTTCAACAAGTCAATGACCTAGCTAAAACGGAGGAAAGCGCAAAGGCAAAAATGCAAGCCATTACACAGGGGTACCAAGCTGGGAGTGTACACTCTGTAAGAAGAAAACAAAAATCAGATACCCCTCCCCCCCTAGAGCTTTAACCGAACATACAGCTCCGGTGCAACGCCAAGTTCCACTTGCACACAAGCACAAGTTCCAATCAAATTCAATGGCTGTTTCAGGTGTGGAAACAAACACGGTACTACTGATAATTGTTCAGCCATGCGTGCTAAATGCCAATATTGCGGGAAAACAGGCCATTTTGAGCGAGTGTGCATGAAGAAGCGATTAAAACAAGTCAATGTGATCGCGCAAAGCCCAGATTACAGAGGCCAGCACATTTACCTGCTGGTAAACGACGAAGAAGAAACAGATTATTGTGGGGACAGCAATGAGGACTCTGAACCAATTACAGTAGTACTCGATACCATTACATCTGAGAACACAGTGGATGTTGTTAGCAGTAACCCTGAGAGGATCATCACTACAGTCAAGATCAATGATACCCGCTCCATGCCAATGAAGGTTGATACTGGAGCAGACACATGCGTCTTGACTACGGACTACCTGCAGAAGCTCGGTCTTTGTCTGGACATCAAGCCCAGTAATGTTGTTCTGAAGAGCTACGGAGGAAACACCATCACCAACTTATGCACTTCCGCTCTCAAGATAACCTTTAAGGGCAATTCAGCTTCCGCGAATTTCCATATAGTCACGGTGGCTTTCCAATTGCCTGGACGATGGCCATGGCATCAATAATGACCACTTGCCTACTGGAGGGATCTGTAAAGTGAGGTTGTACTGTAGACGTTTGTGGTTGCTGTTGGGCCGGTAAAAGGCTTTCTAGGATGATCATCAGCTTGCTCTTGGTAACGCAGTGTCGCAAACTGCCATCAGAGAAGAAGAGTACCCTTGATTACTCGGTCAACTTAAAGGTACTGATGGTTTCCTTTATATTAAGATCAGGCCTTGACAGAATGACGACTAAGAAGCGTGCCAAGAGAGCCCTGTCATCCTTTACGGGTGCGACGCCACTAGATGTCTTGTTTTTCTTTGTTTGCCAAGCAGACTGACATGACTTAAGATTTCCTTTTTTTCATGGGTCTCCAAACACTTAACTTGGCGTCGACGATTTTTTCTTGAACAAACAAGTTTCTTGATCCTTAGTAGGTTTTTGCTGGAACACACGCATAGCGGTTGTATAAAGTGTGTTCTTTCCTTCGGGGGGTGTCTCCTGAGAAATCAGAATTGTCAACACTGAAAAAATTAAACTGGCCCTTACAGAGTTTTGGAGGTATAAAGATGTTGTGATTACTGGAGGTGCTCAGAACAGCATGCGCAAACTGAGATCCTAGCATAATTAACTGACACGCCTAACTCATGTAGAACATCAATTACTACGCTCGGCATAGATGCGCAAGATATTGTCCCTACCAAGCTCTTTACATTAAAGTTGCTTTCTCCTGTTCCTAATTTGTATTCCATGAACGTCCTGCTTATCGTCGTGTGACAGGCAAAAGAAACATAACTTCTTATTGAAGGAAGCTGTGGATGAACGTGGAATCCGCCTTGAAGTTTGTTTTGTTAAGCCATGGAAAGCGGAGGGGAAATAACAGCCTGTGTGCGAAGCAAGGGACGGCCTTCCAGGAGGATGTGAAAGGAATGAAGTATTTTGTGACGCAGCTGCTTTCTCGAATCTCGCTTCAGCACATTTCAAAATAGTAGAATTTACAAGTCGCTTCCTGCATCTTGCGTGGAAAGAAGCATTATTTTGTCTTAATTCTTCTGCCAATACCCCCTCCAGTAATCTACGGATGGCAGCAAACTCAGTTTCACCGTACCCAGGTCTAGAATGCACGCAGTGCAAAACACTTGCATAAGCTTCTTCACTCACACTCTGAACAAACGAACTCCCTAGTTTCCTCCTGGAAAATAATGCATTTACCAAAGTCAGGCTTCTCCTCAACTTACCTGTTTTCCGAAGGAATTTCCACGCCTGAAAAACATTACAGTTTTCACCTTGGAAAAATATAACACTGCTCTGTTTGATATTTCTGGAATCATAGTTTTTATTGCAATTGAGTGCCTGGAGAATAAAAAATTTTTAAAAAATGCGCACGAGTGTTAGCCTCTCTAACTACGCTTATTGTTGGGTTTCCAGAACCCGTGATCTAGTATATTTCGAGTCATGCAGCCATTCTTTGCAGCCGTCATTCTTGTGTTCTTGGAAATTATAAAGGTTGATTTCCACTGACGCGTTTTTAGCCACGCACGTAAATCTTAATCACGTAAATAAAATAGAGGCAAGATAAAAAGGCTGAGGTTAAACAAGGAGTTGAGCGAGGTTCAATGTTTAAGTTTACGAGCGAACTTTCATGCGTTGCCTCTATTTTATTTGCGAACGTAAATTTTATGCACGTACGCACGTAAAAATTACGCGACACGGGAAATCTACCCTTATTCACGAATAAACGCCCGGTTTCTTCGATGTAGATGGCAGGGTAACGGCGACAGGAGATGCAGCAGAGTAAGCCAGACATTGGGCAAGGTAACGCCTTCTTGATGAAAGAAGAACAATTCAAGCCACAGACATTGGTGTCGGTGAAAATGTGATGGCCCGTGCAACTGCAAGCGTGTAAGTATAAAGATGTCCCTTCCTAAAAACAGGGTTGGTTGCTGTACAAAGTACGCCCAAAGACATCACAGAAGTTGCTGTCGCGGTGATAGGCGACCCGCGGTGGCTATGAAAAGACTTCTCTGGTTTCACTCGACAAGATGTTTTAGTTGTGAGCCAGGATTCTTTTGATTCTTTCATTTTATGAATAGTAAGTAAGAATCAAGGAATTAGAGGGGCTGTGAATGTTCAAGACGTCAGTCCAGTCTTTACTTGGGATGGCATGAAGATCGTTCTGCAACAAGAGTGTTTCTGGATTCAAGCCTTATCTTCACTGAACCGAGAAGACTGTTGAAGTCTCCATTATCTTGTAAGGGGGCCACTCATTCAGTGGAACTTCTTGAACAGTTGCGATGACCCCTGCTCCAGAACTCATGCAAGTGAGCATCATTGAGTATTTTTTCAGTTCCTTTCTTTCTTCCTTAACTCTGATCAACCCAAAGCAATCCATTCTATATTATTAAAAGAGTAGGGTAGATTCCACTCTACCATCAGAGAGATTTGGCGTTAGCATTGTACGCATAAGTATGACAGGCTACTGCATCATTGACCATATTCCAGAGCAACGAATTTAATTAATCGTCATCCGCTTTCCTTGATGTTGACCTTCTTATGAAAATGATCAATGATCAGCTCCGTTATTTGGAAACACCTCGGTAAGATTATTAGGTGTTTAACATCAAATGGTAAGGTAGAATTTTCCAGCCTCTTACCAACGCTTCTTAGTCTATGATCGTCGATTAAGGGATCTATATTTACAATGGGCCTTTTCTTGATCAGCTTGAGTGACTGCTCCTTGTGAGTTAGGCTTGCAATTTCATTCTTGAATGCTGAGTGTTGAGACCCCTAAAAGAATAAGGATTTTAGTGCCTTGTCATTCAGCAATTGTGTGGAAACTGTTTTAGCGGGGCTCCCACGCGCGCGAAGCCCGTGGGACAGAGCCCCATACTCATAGATTATGGTCAACCTCTTTTCGTTTGGTTGTCATGTGATTGACCGAGCGTACGTACGTACGCGTCTACGGATTGTACGGGTGGGGTAGGGGAGACTATCAAAAGGAAGGGAGGGGTGTCTCAGGCGTGTCTTGCCAAGTCCACGTCTTTTACATTGGACATTCACAATATGGTCAATTGACAGCTGTCAAAACAGGATAGCCACTGACTAGTATCCCATGACAATATCGCGGGCTCATGTGTCAACTCATTGAGGTGACGTGATTTATTTGGAAGCTGTCCGCTGACCAGTTAATTATTTTACTAGATCGAGATCAATGTTTAGTCTCATACTTTCTAGCTAGTTTGGGATCGGAGCACAGGAAAACTGATACACATATTGGACATCAATGTTGTGATCAATTGACAGCTGTCAAAACAAGGTATCCGCTGACCAGTATCACTTGACTGTATCGCGGGCTCAGGTGTCGACCCATCGAGGTCAAGTATTTTTTGAAGTTATCTGCTGACAAGGTACTGGTTTCTTAAATAATCGCAGGCTCAAGTTTAATTTTTTTTAAAATTCATATGAAATATGTCGTGTTTATGTGCCGCACAACTAAAATTTTGATTTCAAACTGACCTCGGACGCGAAAATTCAGCCAGCTGCTACAGGCAGGGAAGACAGTTGCTTTTGACTTTTCTCGCCATGTTCACCCGTTGGTCACGCTCTACGTCCAAAATTTGACAGGTGAGTTCATGCGGAAAATCTATGCAGCATCTTGAATCTTGTTTACTTTGACAGCTGAAGCTGACAGAGGTTTGTGTCAACTTGTGATGTTTTTAACTTTCTTTTTCCACTGGATGTACAAAATGAAATTCAGCTGCTATCAGGAGTCTTCTGTTATTCACGGCTAGTTTGTTTATTTGGTTTTTGGTTGAGTCAAAGTCGGAAATCCGATTTCGCATGGCATCGTTTTCGCTTTCACCTTACTTAATGCGTAAGAGGGTTGCAAAATCTGAAGCGATACTGGCCTTACTAGACACCTTTCAGGAGCTGCATCTCGAGTGGTAAGCCTAAGTAATTATTGTATTTGATGTTTGTTTTTTATTCCTAATTTAATGAAGTCGAGCGTAGTTTATGCGGCTATTTTGTTTACGCACGTTTGTAAGATTTGAGACAATGGTCTGACCGAGTATCAGGTTTGTTATAACCTTACAGATCTTTAAAAAGCCTTTAGACATTTTCTCACCGCAAATAGAAAGAAAACGTTTCAAGGAATATTTAGTTATAATTCTGGCTGTAAAAGAAAGGTTTGAGCGATTTCTTTGCCTCGAGTTCGTCTTTGAAAAAAGCAAACACCGGGAAGCCGGCTTAAAACATAAACTTCAGCTTTAAAGCTCGAAGACTCAGGATTTTTAGAGACACTTTAATACTTGTCTTCCTGAATGAAAATTGCCGTCTCTGTATATGTTTCACCGAATTATATTTCTTTTATTGATTGTTAGTACTGTCTCTTGTTTTTTTAATCGCTGTGCCGATTGTTTTCAGTCGTTCAGTGAACAACGCTTCCCGGAGTACTCAAAATGCCGCGCGTTAAAACCGTTTTAAAATAAAAAATAAACATAATAAATTCTTTATTATGTTGGAAC
>NC_133204.1:13723280-13748280 GCF_958299795.1 Porites lutea
ATAATCTTTTCTATGATTCTTTGCCACACCTCCCCCTCTCGCTGGAAAAATTTAAACCAGTACAAGTTACTCATTATTCACACAGCAAGGCGCTTTTCTGACAAGTTGAGGCTCCACTACATTGCCTTCAGAAAAGAAGCCGCAGCCTCGGGTTCAACCGACTGGTCTCACATGAACTGAGACCTCTACAATTTTCACAACAGATCTCTGGCTACCACTTCAGCTGCTTCAGGCTGCTGCACTTCCCCTGCCTTGTCACTAACAGAGCCTCTGGCGTCTTTGGGCAATCCCCGGTCTAGCCAGTATTACCACTCCTGGAATGATGGGTGCTGTTTCTGGCCCTCGGCCGCTACCAGTTTCGTCACTCCCATGAAAAGTAACTCGGGGACCACACACACATCCACTGTCCTCACCGCTCTGCACCGAGAGAACAATCCCGCTCCGTTCTCAGTCAAAGGGGGGGTCACCGCCATCACTAGGGCACTTCTAGCTAATTCAGCTGTACATAGTTGTGATTCTGTTCTCGTTGGTTCTCATGGTAACTTTTCAGCATAAGAGTTGAGTTATCCTTTTGTTTTGCCTTCCCAGCAGCAGGGTCTGCCAAGTTCCAGTTATTTGTTGTCTTCTTCAGCCGTCTTTCCTTTAAGACCTGTTTCTCAGCTTACTCCCATTAACGTGGATAGATTCCAGCATGAAGTCAGACAAAGTTGCACACGTGGTCCAGACCTTCGCGCTGGTTTTCACCTAGGCTTCAATTACAGTACTTCCTTGAAGTCGGCAACAGGGAATATGGCTTCTGCACTCCTAGACCCTCAGGTCGTCTAAAATTACTTCCAATCAGAAGATCAGACAGGCAAGGTGGCGGGCCCCTTTCCTCAGCCTCCCCTCCCTGTCTTCCATGTGAGTCGCTTCGGTGTCATCCCCAAACCTGGGAAGTAGCGTCTTGTCCTGGACCTGTCAAGCCCGGCTGGCCCAGTGTCAACAACAGGATTGCGGGCGAGGATTATCCTCTACAATAAATGAAGGTAGACGACATTGTGGGCATAATGCAGCTGGGGCAGGGTTCCCTTACGGCGAAAATTGATGTGCAAAATGCATACCGTATTGTGCAAGTCCATACAGAAGATCGCCAGTTGCTGGGTATGAAATGGCAGGGTGCCTTTTATGTCGATATGGTCCAACCTTTTGGTGTCAGGTCAGCTTCATATATCTTTACATTTATAGCAGATTTAGTGGAGTGGGTGGCCAAGCAAAACTATGATGTCACCTTCCTGATGCATTACTTTGGTGACTCCCACACTCTTGGCCCTCCCAGCTCCTCTGTCTGTCATCACAATCTGGACAGGTCTATTGACTTTTTCTAAGCTTGGCATCCCCCTCCATCCAGACAAAGTAGAAGAGCCGTTAAGGATAACTGCCTTCTTGGAGGATTGGTCACAGAAGCATTAGTGTAGAGGCAAGGAAGTGGATTCTCTAATAGGTCACCTTCAGCATGCCTGGAAGGTCGTACCCCAAGGTCGCTCATTCTTGTGCCAAATGTTCAAATTGCTATGCGCTTTTCGACGCGATGACCACCTGATTCGTCTCAATCAGGAGTTCTTTGTTGACCTAGCCTGGTGGCGAGAGTATTTCCAGTCTTAGAATGGATGCAGCTTCCTTCAGTACCCCCAGTGGGCTCTACTCCCCGACTTCGACGTTTCTTCAGATGCCTCTGGGGCTCTTGGTCACGGAGTAGTCTCCCAGGGTTCAGGCCCATGGCTCCCAACACAGGCCTCTCAGTCAACCGAGTAGAAGGAACTTTTGTTAATTTAAAAATTGGAAACCTGACCCTGTTATTATAAGAATCTTAACCGACGTTTCGGCAATGCTGCCTTCTTCAGGGTATACCAGATTAAATACCGGTATTTAGCATTGCAGCATTGCCGAAACGTCGGTTAAGATTCTTATAATAACAGCGTCAGTTTTACAACTTTTAAATTAACATTAATACTACGCTGCGCAGGTTTTTCAATCTTTATCTATACAAGGAACTTTTCCTTATTGTTGTGGTAGCTTAGCTCTGGGGTCCCCTATGGGCCGCCAAACGGGTCAACTTCCTATCAGATAACTGCTCATTGGTGAAAATTGTGCTGTCTGGCACTTCAAGAGCCCTACCATCATGTCCTTGGTTCGGTATCTGTTCCTTTTAGCAGCTCGTCACTCCATCTCTTTCACTGCCTCCTCAGTTAGAGGGAAGTCTAACCCGATCGCCGACTCCCTGTCTTGCTTTCAGTTTCAGTGTTTTTGTTGGCTAGCCCCTCATGCACACTTCATTCCGAACCAAATTCCGCAGCAGCTCCTCTCGCACTTGGAACTTCGCTGTCAGATAAATGCCACTTCTACTTCACTCAGGGTCTTGGCCCTTCTACTAGGAGAGTTTATGCTTTTGCCCAACACCGCTTCTTGGATTTCTGTACTCAGGACAGTAGCCCATCTCCTTTGGGATCAGCTCTTCCAACCAATGAAGACGTGCTTATCCGTTTCTGCTGTCATCTTGCCGATACTCTCTACTATTCATCGATAAAGGTTTACCTTTCAGCACTCCGGTCCCTTCACATCGAGGAGGGTCTGCCTTCTTCACTGGTTGGTTGCCTTCAGTTACAGCATGTGTTGCGCGAGGTCTCAAACGCCGCCAAGGCTCAAATAATCCCATCACAATCAAGCTGATGCACATTATCTACCAGTCCTTGAACTTCTCTGACTACAACCATACAATGCTTGGGGCTGCCTGTTGTCTCGGGTTTTTTGGTTTCTTCACGTTGGTGAGTTGCTGTCAGCGATGTCCAAGCAGATTCCCTAGTCAACTTAGGCAGCTTCAGGATTCATATCAAGTGCTCTCAGACGGACCCCTTTCACCAAGGTTGCTATATCTACACTGGTGCTTGAAAACGTGATCTCTGCCCTTTACGTGCCCTTAACCAGTATCTACATGTCCGTGGCTCAACTCCTGGCCCACTTTTCCTTCTCTCTGAAAGCACCCCCCTTCATCGCCAATGGCTGACATCCAGTATTCAATCTATCCTTTCCGCTGCTGGGGTCCCTGGTTGCAACACCGGTCATAGCTTCCGCATTAGGACAGCCAGATCACGTCATCAAGACACTTGGCACATGGTTCATCGATGCGTATCACATCTATATTCACACTCCCATCAGTACTATTGTAGGGGTAGCAAGCCTTCTTACTTGACACGCATTTCTTGCATATCTTTCTCTTTCCCCAGTTGTTTTTGTAAGGTGCCTCGGGACTTTGGTAGTTCGGGGCCAGGGCTTCCCCCAGCCCTGAGCCCCTTTCCCGCTCCGATCTGGCTTTCGTCAGAGTCCCTTCAGCTTGGAATGGGGGCTCATGGCTGGGTTGCGGGAGTTTGCCAGCCATGGGGGCAGTATTCCATCTAGGGGCTGGCTAGCCACAGTGGAAGCCCCTGGGTATCCCAGGCACCCACCTTCCACTTAAGCGAGGCAGTTGGTTAAATTTGGTTAAACGTACTTTAACTAAGTTAACCACCACGAGCTTAGCAGTCAAGCGGTCCACAAGCCTAGCAGTCAAGCGGTTCATAAGCTTAGCGGTCAAGCGGTCCACAAGCTTAGCGGTCAAACGGTTCATAAGTTTTGCGATCAAGCGGTTCACAAGCTTTGCGGTCAAGCTGTCAACAAGCTTAGCTACAAGTTCTTCATTGAGCGTTTGTGCAGTGGTATGTGGAGCGGTCCATTTAGCATGTTTCCCCCTCCCATCCCTTATTTTTCTTTCTTCCACTGTTTCATCTCTGTGATGGGTGGCTGGAATGGGGTCTCATGGCTGGGTTGCGGGGATTTGCCTGTCATGGGGGGCAGTATTCTATCTAGGGGCTGGCTGACCACAGTGGAAGCCCCTGGGTATCCCACCCACCCACCTTTAAGCGAGACAGTTGGTTAACCTTTGTTAGGGGGCTTATGTACGTGCTGAAGCTGCTGAGTGGGCTGTGTTGCTTAATTTCAAACGGTTACATCCGATGTTACATGCCTAGGCACCTGTAGCAGAAGCAAGGATGCTAGGGTTGGCTAAACTTGTCTTACAGAATCCTTCTCATTTTCGAGCTACTTGGTACACCTTCAGCCTCGCCGTTGCTTCTTCACTTCCATCTATCTGTTCTTTCTCAAGTTTTCTTGTGTCACTTCTTATTCGATCCTCACAGTTTCCGCCCTGAGTTGTGCCTCGATCTTCGCAATTCCCTTTTTGCTTCTTATTGAGGAGCGTTAAGTTTAGCTTCCTTTGCAACCAACTCCGCAATAGCATCGGCTTTCCTTAGCTCGATTAGTGAAGATACTCTTATGGACTTACTGACACTTGATTGGCCTGAGATAATGGATCTACTTACGTCACATAGCATGACAGTCGTCAGATTGTTTCAGTTGATGTTCCGAGTTCTTGTTAATGCATAACGCACCCATCTTTTGGCAAATTTCTTGTCCTGGAGCCTGAACCTTCTGTACGCGCACTTTGCTATCCTTTCCAGAGTACACTTTCACAATCCTTCCCAACGGAGACGATGACTGTCTCTGATCTTCAAGTCTACTTGATCCATAGGCCATTTGCTCCTTGCACTTAAACAGGGGATCCATTCATGTAACCATCTGTGCCAGAAGTAGAAAACAAATTCTTGGACACGACGCCATCTCTTTGTTGGGTTAAATGTTCCAGTGTCAACATCATTAGGTGCAAATCTGCCTCCAAACTGTTCTTGCAAGAAATGATTAGGGGTAAGAGGGGTCAGATCCGTTGGGTCACTTGACTAGTACGTTGTAGGCCTACCTAATTAACCCTTCTGCTCCTACAACTGCACTCTGGATTTCCTCATCCGTGGTATCTGCAGAGCTAAGGATAGAATAAATACCGTAAAATTCCGAAAATAAGCCTCGGGGCTTATATTTTTGAAAGGCCCTTTTTAAGGGGCTTATATTCACAGGGGCTTATCTACGGAGGGAAGTTTGCGTTTCAAAATCGATTGGGCTAGCCTTACAGTTGGAAGAAAATTTACCGTTTTTGCTTTGTTTTTTGCATTACTGGTTTGGAGGCCTTATATTTGGAGGGGCTTATACTTGGATTGGTTCATGTTCGGAATTTTACAGTAGCTTTCTTTGCAGCCTTGATCGCAATCTCATGTACGCTGCTAAAGTAGGGGTTAAGAGGAGGTTTAATGTGCCAAGTTACTCCTAAGCTGTAGAGTTCCGAATCTTCTTTTGGTCCAAGGCTTCCAATTCCTTCAACTCATTACTCCCACCAACCAAATTACTTCCATTGTCACATAAAATGTCTTTTGGTAGACCATGCCAGGACACCATTCGGGATGAATACATTTAGAAATAAGTCAGTATTGAGGCTAAATGGTACATCGAGATGAACAGCTCATGTCGTAAGGCAAGTAAATAGTCAACGATATCTCTTCTGATGGGTCTTTCATCTTCCTTGTTTGGTAATAAAGGATCCAGCAGATATGTGGCTGAAAGCTTGTACCTATATCCGGATTTGCAGTTCTGGTAAAGGGGCCGTTATGTTTTTGGCTGGAGCGGCGTTTCTTCTTTTGCAATGCATACAATCTCTTTCCCATTCTTTAATTGCCTCCCTCGCCAAGATTATCCAATAATGAGCAGAAAGGTCTGCTAGCACCTGATTGGTTCCACCATGATGATCCTGCTCGTACACATACTTGATTATGAGTCTCATAACCCAGTGGTGGCGCGGTAGTATGATTGAATAAAGTCTCGCATGGCAAAAATACTACTTCGCGAAGCCATTCATCACATAAACAATATTGGGACATCCACAAAGGTGTGCAAGGTCATTTTTTTGACAGCGGCTGTTCTCCTTAGGAATTAGGAAATACGAATGTTAACCACTGCGGGTAACTCTTGAAACCACCTCGCAGCCCTAAGTGAAAGGTTCTCCTTTATAGGCTCATCCCAGTATACGCTGCTTGCCCACATCTCTTGTAAAAGAATCTTTGCACCCATAGTGTACGTAGTTAACAAGCCAAGAGGATCAAACAGGGTCGCTAACTTCTTCAGGAAGATGCGTTTTGTGTGATCTTGCTTCTAAGGACGCTGATTAATTTGAACATTAAACATGAATTCCATGGGGCACCACAGGACTCCCAAGGTTTTAACAGGCAGTAGTTCGCCAAGGTCAAGATCAACTTCCCTCGGGATGCACTTTAACAAGGAAGGGTGACCTCGTTGTTGAGAGCACTCACCTTTCACCAATATGACCCAGGTTCAAATCCCAGCTTCAAAGCCATATATGGGTTGAGTTTGTTGTTGGTTCTCTCTCTTGCTACGAGAGATTTTTCTCCGTGCATTCCGATTTTCCCCTCTCCTCAAAACCCAACACTTCCAAATTCTAATTCGATCTGGAACACACAGACATGTTTAAACAAGTTCATAAGAACTCCTAATTGCTTCGTGGGTAAACAAATTACAAAAAGATTTCAAATTCTTTCAGGTTCATTTGACAACCACTTTCTAACATTTATTTCAGCAAAGCCCCAGAGCTGTGACAGCTGACTAATCAACTCCACCCCCGTCTTTACATCAGGTACACAATCCACGCTGTCATCCATGTACCTACTCTTAAAAATTGTCTCACCTGCTAAGGGCAAATCTGACTGAGGGCTCCTGGCATCTTCTTCAGCCACAAACTGAGCTTCAAAAGTAGACGAGTTCACTCCAAATACAACATGGTCAATCTGAAATACATCAGGCTCCCTGTCTCTCCAAGTTCCGCCGCAAGAAATGTTTTACTTTATAGGGTTGATCTTCAGGTTTCAATTTAATTTGTAGTTACACCTCTTTGATGTCACCCATCAAAGCCTCAGGTTTATGGCGAAATCTGAGAAGCACCACGAACAAGTCGCTCTGTTGCTTAGGCCCTTGTAGCCCAATGTCATTTAAGGACAGCCCATTACACTTTGGAGAAGAGTTTAAAACTTGCTCGTCGCTTTATCTGGCCTCAGCAATGGAAAGTGGGGCAGGTACCAGGCTTGTTCAGGCTTAGCTTCTCCAGGTGGAACTTAACTGATGTACCCTTTTATCTTGGTAGGTCTGCAATACTTCTTTGTAAGCTTCACCACGTTTCGGGGGCTGCTTTAGTTTTCCCTCAGTACTCCGTGGACGCTGTAACGCCATACTGTTATTGTCAAGTAATAAAGTTCTGCCACTTTTCCAAGGCATGCCAACAACACAGTGATCATCAACGAACTTCAAGGACTTAGCAACAGTGTAACTTGCTAACTTGTCATGCGGATTGACCATCAGAGTCTCGTTAGGTTCTTATGTGTACCAATAAAAAGGAACAAGATTGTGTAACTCATGTGTATCACTCAGGAATGAATGAAATTGGTCTGATATCTCTCTATGGCCAGCTCCAGGTTACCAATGCAGGTCCACCCCAAGGGAGAAGGTCTAGCTAGGGGTACACCAGGTCGTCCTCTCACATCCTCCAACAAGTATACTAAGTAAGCTTGGTCTACACCAATGAGCACGTATAGTATGGCACTACGGATCTAAGTCCTACATGAGCGAACTTGAGGCCCTTTAGGTGCACCCACTTATGCTTGTTTACTCCAATCAACTAATTGCATGTTTCCTATGACTCTCTCAGCTGTATAGGCAGAGACTACTTTGGAAACTTTTCCATCAGAACTGCTAATCATGAACTCAACAACTGTGCTGTCCAACTTTACATAATTGTCATCCAGTACATTAACTGTACGTTCGTGCGGTTTGCCCTCAAATCCGAGTTCTGCTGCAATGTACCTGTCTAAGTAAGTTCTACTGCTGGTATTGTCAAGAAGAGCATTTACTTTGATTCCTCGTTTTCGCATAAGACAGGGACAGTTCTAAGAGCTATAACCTCTACCACGGCTACAGGTTCTGCTTCAGTAATGGCTGTGTGGTTTTTCTCACTTAGATCCCCTTCTGTAGTGGCACTACCCTTGCTGCATTTGACTAATCTGCTTCATTTACTACCTCAGCTTGCTCTTATTTCTTTGGATCTTTGAGAAGCATCTGGTGATAATGAGAATGATACCACTTTATACCACATCTGAAAACCGTTTATGTTCTTCAGCTATGTTCATCTACCGTTATCTAGTGCTGACAACTTAAATTTCTCACAGGTCCACAAGGCATGGTTCTTCTTTAGCTAGGAAGGCTCTTTCTTTTCTGGATTCACTGAGGACGCCTGATATTGTCTCTGAGGCTGTGGTCATAAACTCTGATTCTTCTTCCATAACCCATCTAATGTCTTTACATTCTCAGTTCTGGAGTTGTCACGGACCTATTTGCTTCTACTTACCCAGAAGGTTCTTGATGAACTTGCATTGACAGGTAAAGTAACGTGACCCAATTTCAAGTTCTGCTTCTAAAGTTGGCATCTGTTAGGTTCACCACTCCTCAAGGCCTTTTTCATTTCCCTCTCGAATCTGCTAAAAGGCGTCTAATTCTTCAAGTCATAATGTGAGTGCTCTGCGTTTTCCCCCATACTTCCGTTCTAGTTGAGACTTATGATGCTGAGGAGTGTTCCAGACTTTTAATGACTATAAGGGCTTCACCCGGAGAGTACTCCCGTAATCGTAACAACTTGTAATCTGGTAACGCTTTGGCTTAGTCAAAACATGAGTAATTCATATTCTTATTACAGAAAATCTGGCAATGCTCACTATTTTCAGGGCTGTTTTAGAGTCAATACTGACCTGGTGGAACTTAATGGCTGACTAACAGCAGGGGTCAAAAAGGGTACTTGGCTACCACATGATACAGGCTGGAATGCATTTTGAGCTTGAGCTCCTGGTAAATATAACCCATTGAAGACAATCGAAAACGTATGGCAGAGGGTTGACCCAACATTGTCTGGGCTGTGTTAATCTGTGCATCCAAGGGTAGCTGCTGAAAGTGAAGGGGATGCTCCAACATTGGAGGCTTGTAAGACAGTGATGTCTGGGAAACAATTGGAGTCGATGAATAAATAAAGTTCACTGAAGGAGACTATGCAGACACGCTGTTTAAAGCGGTAGATTTATTGGTGTAGTCACCTGAACTCGCACATTAGCGCTTTCTGCCGGTTCTTGCAATTCTGCAAACTATCATTAGCAATGTTCTCATTGAACGCTAACTTAACTCCCTGAGGCGGTTCAGTCCGTATCTGTTCCTTGTGCTACGTTTTCTACTTCATTTGTTCAGAGAGTTGTTTCTCGCATTCCTCGTATGTTTTCCCCAGGTCACGCATAACTTGAATATCTTTCCTGTTCTTGCTTACTAGTTTCTTAAATAAAATCATATCACAAAAACACTAAAACAAAAAGGCGCTGATTAAGTAAAAATACACCTCCTTGTCTAAAACTAACAAGTGCGCATAACCGAGAATCTCAAGGTTCACAGGAATAACACTATTTACTTTGCGCCAGAGGATGTCTTTTCAGTCACACTTTTTGACCTTGGTCTTGAATTGACTTTACTATGGGTACATCAAGTTCTTACTATTGTTCCGCATGTTCCCATATTTATGTCTTTTCAAAACTTTTTAAACTTCTAAGAAATAGCAAGAGAACTAAAATGAATTAGGTACCAATCAATAACAAAAAAGAAAGTGATTTACGGAAATTACATACATAGACACTATACGCTTTAATAGTAAAAAGACAGAAAGGTTAAGACATAAGATCTACAAATAATGTTAAAACGATGATGTGTGTAACATAAACTTTGCCAAAAATTTTAGATCTTGAATTCAATATACATAAACATAAAAAATAAAATTGATCTAACGAAGATAGAATTAAATAAACAAATGTAGCATGAAAATATTAACCTCTGCTGTGTCAATCGCTAAAGCAAGAAAAACTTTGAAACACTTACTGCCCATTTGAGTTGGCCAAAAAAAGGTTTAAACCGAATGCAACAGAAAGGACTGAAACGTTTTAGCAACTAGATTCCGTAGCGCTTTTGCATATGACTTTACCTTGTAACATTGAAGAATTTTCTAGCGAGATCTACAAATGACACTTGTGCGCATGTGAAGGCAATCAAAACACATAAGCTTTCAGACAACCACATAAATGGAGTTAAACATGCAGCTAATAGTGAATAGTTTCCATCTCAACATCATCAAACAAAGCTGTTTGTCTTCCAAAAGAAAGAATACTGTTTCATGTTTTTTTATGGTCGTTTCCCTTCGTCTGAGCGTTTCTGGATCCCTGCTTTATCTTCGCGGAAGCAATGAGACCTTTTTGAAGTCTCCATAATCTTGCTAGGGGGACACTTGTTTGGTGGGAAGTCTCCTTGAACAATTGGCTTGAAACCATTTGTTTCAAATTCAAGTTGATGAGGTACTCTGTTCGCCAACTACTCTAAAAGGTTTATGCCAGAAACTGAATTTATCGCCATCGTTTCTGGGCATAAACTTCTTTGGCGAACTTTCCTGGAAATGGAAGTGTCTGACTTTCCCTCTTCGTGAAGAAAACATGATAATGAGATAGAGCCTCTACATTCTTTGGATCATTCAGGTATTGACTGGTCAACGGCAGACTGTTGATTATAGAAACGACTTCATGCCAGAAGGCGAGCAGTGAGGACAAGTTGACTCTTCCCTTGTAATCATTAAGAACAATGAATCTAGTAATCTTAATTTGTCTTTATCATAATCATCCCCAGCGACTGAAATAAGGGACATTCATGAACGAATTTGCAGCAATTAGTACTCAAATATGATTAGATCCCGTCATTGCCAACTTCCGCATAGCATTTGCAAGTTCGTCTCTTTCTCCTACAAGCTTTGAGTGTTGGTTAGATCTGTCAAGCATCTTAAGGCACGGATGAAAGCATTGGTTGTCAAGTCGTCTAAATACTCTATGTGTACTGCTTGGGGAATCATGCGACGCAATATCACTGTATACCTCCTCAGTACCTTATTTCCTTGTTAACTGTGAACCGCCAAAAGTAGTTATCTTTAATGAAGCGACACCAGAATTCCCATCACTAATAAGGTATGCATGTTTTCGTCTTAATTTTGCACTGTAAGGTGGAAACATTGTATGCATCCAAACGTGCTTGCATCAGCAAAAATGTGAAATTCATAGGTCTTCTTGTGGCTCATCGTCTTTGCCTCAAAGCATCTTGGAATTTGTAAATGTTTCAGACATAGAAGATCACGTTCCCATCATTCTCACCTTGGCAAAATCTCTTTAGGTTGAGGTTCATACCAGCCGACATCTCTACTAAAGGTTGCCAGTAACACTTTCTTTGCTCTAAAGACCACGGGGACAAGAAAACCATCGCAAATACCCTCCTTGTAGTTAAGGACTGGTCCTTTAGCACGTTAGGAAAACCAAAGCAGTCTAACCCTACAGACCATAGCATACCAAGGGCTCTGTCCATGGGAAGTCTTTGTGATGATAGAACCAAGATGATGTCTCGTGTTCTCTTTATCTGGTACTGATTTAAGAAGTTTGTGATCATTTACAATGTATTTGTTAAGATGATGGATGATGACTATGCTTACTTCTCTTCATTAGCCGTATGTAAAAAGCTGTACCCAGCACAAGCCAGCAAGGACCTTGCCCCAAACATATGCACCTTTATCCTGTTCTCCTTGAACTGTTACTTAACATCATTATTAGGCCACCAATGTAATCGCAAATATTACTTGTCGGCTACACTTACTTTAAACTGATGAAACATCTACTTCAACATTGCAAGTTTTAACATAAAGACATCTGTAAGTTGTACTTACCTGTCAATTGTTATATAGGTCAGGTCCATCTAATGGATGAATCTTGAATCTTGCTTAGCAGTCAAATACGACCCTGACCTTGTACTCCCTTTGTTTATGGACAACATTTGGAGGTATGTTTACTGCCCGCTACGCATGCTGGCATGAAAGGCAGCAACAAAAGTCCTCCAGCTTCTGAGTGCTACCCTAGGTGTGGTTCAGAGTCTTCATCGCATCCTCTACTGTTTACCACCCAGTGTTTTTTGTCTGCCTCTCTTGCCCTTGCCTTCTGGTGTCCAGAGTAGGGTTATGCGGATGATGTTACTAGGTTCTTCCTTAAGCATGTGCCCAATCCACCTCCACTTCCTCGCTGTCTTTATGACAAGGGTGTTGGGCCACAAGATTCTCAGGATTTTTTCCAGGCGTATGTGCACAGTTTTCGCCAAACATATTAAATTTCTGACATCCTTTATAATTGTTATCTATCTAGTTTTTGGGCTCGCAATTTTGTTGCACAGTACTGCTGTTATAATTTTTTTCTGAAACAGTCAAAAAATGGCGTTCACTTTTTTTGTTGTAGAAATCAGTCCCCTTACATGAAGTACCTACCTACTATAACAGAACCGCTGTAATTGCGTCTCATCGAGCTAATCGTGAAACGTTTTTTGTGTGTTGTGTTGTTTGGGACTTAAGCAGGATTTTGCCTCTACTTTTCAAATCTCCACAACAAGTAGGACACAAAATTTTTAAATTTTTATTTCTTTATCAATTTAGGTGAAGACTGGTCGCAAAGTTGCTACTGCTGAACAAGTTTTAGTCGCAAAAGGAGAAAATTTAGAAGCAAATGCGAGCAAGCCCTGCCTAAGTAAGTAAACTCCTGTGCCATTAGTATATCTCCATTCACCTAGACCAGTGGGGGGTTCGGGATGTGCAATGTCCACCTCTGTCTTCTTCAGGCTGATCTTCAGGCCTATCTGCTGAGTGTATTTGTTAGGCGGGGTGTCTTCTCCTGGATGTGTTGTTAAGTGTAGGAGACTAGAACCAGATCATGAGCAAAGTCCATGTTTTCACGTACTGTTAAGATGGTCCATTGTACGCCTTTCATCTGTCTTCCATTGTTCCTTACATCACCAAATGTTGATGTTGAACAAGCGAGCCGACATCACACAGCCTCACGTGTCTTCACTTGCAAACCACTGTGGTTGCTGTTCCCTACCTTACATGTGAAATTGTTGAAAAAGCTCTTGATGAGAAGAGCAATTTCTTGTGGTATTAAATATGCACTAAGTATGCCAAAAGTCCGTCTTGAAGTCCATAAAGTTGCTGCACAGTTCTCTCTGCCATTACAAGCACTGCTAGATGATGTTTGCAATGTGAAGATTTGGTCTATATAAGCTCTACCCTTCCAGAAGCAAGCTTGTATCTGGATAATAATCTTTGATAAAAAAGTCAGTCCCTACCAATCATTGCAACTGTAAAGAGCTTCCTTCTTGAGGATCTTTACAACGATGCCCTCTGTCCACTCCATTCGTTTCTCCTTTTCTTTCCCATGTGGTTGTAAAGAGTGGAAGAATTTATCTCGACTGCAAACCCTAGGGCTGCCTTGAACAATTCTGCATTAAGATTGTCCTGCCCAGGGGGCATTTCTGTCTTTAATGGACTTGATGGCCGAGATGATCTCTTCTTTCTCAGGTGGTGCAGTGTTGACTTGAATATCATCCCCTGCTTCTTTGCTGTCAACTTCTGCTGTTGGTAGCAGCCTGTCCAGGACTTCACCGAAGTGTTCTGCTCAATGAGCGTCAATCTCTTCTGATATTGGCAATCCTCCCTCTTTGTCTCCAACAAGAGCATCAGTTAATCCACAAAACTTGCGAAAGACTACCTTGGTGACCTTGTACACCTTCCCTTGCTCTCCTATGCTGGCTGCAACTTCTACCTGGCTTCCAAAGTCATCCATTAATGCTCATTTTACTGTTCTTGCCAATTTATTCACTTTTCTGTCTGCCTCTTGGTACTACTACTTGCGCCTTTCTTTCAGCCTCTTGGACTTGGCCTCAACGCACTGTTTTTTCACGCCTCTCGTGGTGTTAATGGGTTACCAAGTTTCTGCTGTGGTCTATTCCTTCTTCTTCCTTTGTCTTGAACCCAAGCAGGTTTTACTGGCCTGGAAATACGCTGTTTTCCGTTGCTTCTTCTTGACGTTGGCATCTTCCTTATCAGACTGCAGGTAGTCCTCCAAATCTGCCAGGGCTTGAAAATTCTTCTTCAGATGCAGAACAAAGGTACTACTGACCTTGAGGTTTTGCAGTTTCTTCACGTCAAACCACTGCCTCCTGGGTCTCTTGCCCCCTGTTTTCCTCAGCTTCACTCTCGATGTTGCCACAACCATACGATGAAACTGCTCACGTCAGCTCCCCTTTATATTCTGACGTCCATGAGTGACTGCCGCTAGGTATCACCGATCACGAAGTGGTGTATCTGGTTTTCATCTCTTTTGTCGGGAGTACCAGATCACCTGTGGATAAATGTGAAGAGTGTCACTGCAGTGATGAGGTCGTAAATTGTTCAGAGTTCCACCAGTCTCGCTCCATTCTCATCAATGGTGCCGCAACCCTATCTTCACATGGCTCTCTTGTAGTTGGGTATCTCTTTTAGCCTTAGCATTCACATCCCCTATCATAATCGTCATATTATGTCTTGGTATTTCCTCTAACTCAATAAGAAACTGATGTGTCTTTTCATTTCTTTATCGTTGTTATTTGTGGACGCATAAAACCGTATGATCGTCGTATTAATCTGTTTCATTAACTGCCTGATCTTGATGAGTCTGCTGTTGGCAGGTTTCCACTCCATCAAGCATTTCTCTCTACCCTTCCCGAGAATGATGGCCACATCCTCCTGGTGTTAGTTGTCATCTCTTCCTTAATATAACCCCGTCTCCCCTGTACTACTTTTGAGTCTTCCAGAGCCGGTTCATCTACTCCCACTAATTCCCAGGGTATGCAAATTTGTAGCACCTCATCTCCGATGTCACTTGAGCTTGCTTACCGGTCTCAAATGTTGTCCTCACATTCCAAAAACTTATCCTGGTCTTGGATTTGGTGCTCGGGACTTCCTGACAGTGGTTACCTGCCGGTTTTCACCACTGTAATTCATCCAATTATCTTCCAATAACTCTGGAAGGCCATTACATCATTTGTTTTGGTTCTCTTTGTTGCTGTTTCCATCTTCCTTAATCCATCTTCCTAAGCAAGTGCTGGCGTTTCTTCCGCGTCTCCTCCTCTCAGCAATTCGTCCATGAAATCCTTTATATATGAGGCTTGCATTCTCTATGCATTGAAGGCTGGTAGGATGGCTTTATACACTGATCTTCTTTATTTCGCATTCCCTGATGATCTTCTGTTATTCAATTTCTTCTGACTGTAAACATTAATACTCCAGACTGCGCATATACTATGTATGACAACCCGATCGTGTCTGGCCTTACCTTTGGTGTGACAGTTCTATACTTTAACTATAAAAGGTAAATTAATTACTTACACTTGTTTCCGCAATTGTTATTTGACTATAAACAGTGTCCGCATAATTGTAACGCTCTTGCATCAAACCTTAAAGTTTTAGTTTTCGCATGGTTTTTCGTCCCTCAAAGTCTTGACTTGACCATTGGTTGTTCTTGCTTGTCTTACTGTCTTACAAGTCAAAGAGATCTTTGCTTTGGATCTTGTGGTATTTCACGTTCTCACAATTGCTCCAATGATTTCGAGATGCATGTCAACATACTGATGTTTATTTAAAGCGCTGTAAACTTTAAATAAATACAGCGAGAACTAAGATAAAGGTAGCAATAATTACAAATAGGAGAGTGCAATTAAGGAAAATACATACATTTAACAAGCTTTGAAAGTAACAAGACAGAAAGGTAAGAATTTAAGATTTACAAAAAAGGTAAAATGATGTCATGTATAACTCCAACTTCATCTAAACTCTTAATTGGGAATTCACAAAACATAAGCGATAAAATCGGTCTCGAGAGGATAAAAATACAATGTGCTTAAATAAAAAAATGCAGCGTGAAATTAATTACCTTGGTAGTGTCACTCACTCATCTTCTTAATCCTGGCTGCGACATAAGGCTGCAATAAAATTGTGCCACTCTACCCTACCCAGAGCTTTGGTCTGTGCTTCACCTGATGTTAAACCCAACTCCTCTGACTCTTTTGTCAGTGTTCTCCTGCTCCTCTGATCTCAGTTTAGAGGCTGTATTGCTTAAGACTTCCAGATGTTGCAGAGTCAACTTAAAAGCACCTCTGGCTTCGACACCATTATCACTGCTAATAATGCTTTCAAGACAAGTGAAATCATCAATGCACTCCAGCTCTTCTTCACTGATGGTGATTGGGGTGCTGTAAGGGCGTTACGTTCACCACCTGGGTCTAATAAAGGTTGGTGTGCAGACGCGTTTGCCATGTCTAATTGTTTAGTTGGTCGAATTGTTCCTGCAGATGACAAGAGTGGCTGACATGACTGTCAGATAATCGGCAAAGTACAGGCCTTGCAAATGTGACAACAAGTCCACTAGATTCCACGCAG
The DNA here is from genome assembly GCF_958299795.1 of Porites lutea. Lineage (NCBI taxonomy): Eukaryota > Metazoa > Cnidaria > Anthozoa > Scleractinia > Poritidae > Porites > Porites lutea. Next base: position 13,739,647 of record NC_133204.1, read on the forward strand.
ATGGTATGAGGTTTGTTTCATGAATCGCCAGTAAATGGTTACTACAAAAAAGAGTGGAGAGAAAATACAACCCACTTGGACTCCAGCCTTGAAGGGGAATGATTATGTCAGGGCATTCTTTACGCCTGTTCCTACCTTACTTTGCTCGGACATTGCTTGGAATCCGAATAGATAGAAGTGCATCCCAGCTGTCACAATTGCCGAGGTCCCCCTTCTTGCGGATCTTCAATACATGGTCCATGCTTTTGTTCTCAAGAATCACCTCATGATTCCAGATCTTAGCAAAGAGATTGTTAGGTACCAAGAATGCAGTGGTTGTGTCTGCCTTAAGTAATTCTGCTTGAAGGGAATAAACCCCTCGAGCTTTTCCGTCCTTCATTGCAGTCTCCACTTCAGCCTGATAGGGCAGGTCAGTGTTAACGTTGAGATTATCTGAACGATCTGAGTAAGCAAGCTCATGAGGCTCTGGTCGGTTAACACTTCTGTGTAATGCTGAACTTATCTTGTAGCCTGTTCTCGTGCAATTGTAATCACTTTCCCTTCCTTAACTCTGACTGCCTTGGTGTACGTGTGACTTTGTCCAACCTGCGCTTTCTTTATACAATCTTAAGATGACGTCTAGTAGTGACCTTCTTCATTTGTTACTATCATTTGTCGATGACATGTTCAACCGTTTTCATCTGGGGATCTCTAACTCACTTTATGAATGTCTCTGTGGAGGAAGATGGTTCCATCTATTGTGTACCTGTTGTTGAGACAAAACTCAACACGTCATTCTCTGTTGTCGCTGATGGCTCCACAAATGAGAAGCCCCGTTGCATCCTCTCTCTCCCAGTGTTATCATCCCAAACCTTTGGTGATTAGTACCATGTCATATTGCAGACTTTGGAGGATGCATGTTGCAGTTGCTCATGAGAATCATCTTTGTCCCCTTTCTCAGCCTTGTTGGTAGGAGCATAACACTGCAAGATGGCCAAACTGCAGTATCCTTAGACGAATCATGCCCTGGTTAGTATATCACAGATAGGTTCCCATTCCATTAGAGATATGGCTGCTTGTCTGTTTGCAATAAGGGCTACACCACTGGGAGAGTCCATTGTCTGCCTGAGAAAACGATAGTTGTGCCATTGTTTCACTGTACATCCAGACTTAGTCCATCTACACTCGCTTACAAGAGGAGGTGAGGGTAGTTCTGCAATTATTCATAACATGCGTTGGTGTGCATTTTGTGCGCATTCCCATGTCTAGAGTTGATTCCTAGAGAGTTCTAATTCATGAACAGGCTTTCTAGTCTATTCATTTTAAGTTGCCATGCTACCAGCGTTTCTGTGGATAGTGTTGTAACCGTCTTGGTAACAAGTTGATGTTTTACGGGGTGGGGTTTTTAGCCCTACTCCCAACCCCCAACCTGGAGGACCAGGTGCTGCTTTTAGTCTGTCCTCTCCCCTGTAACCTGCCAGGCTATGTTGAGGTTTAGCCTCGGCCGGTATAGTTCACAGCGTCATTGAGGCACTCAAGCTCCCCCACCACGACAAGGTAACAGCACACGGAGGAGGTGGTAATCACTAGAACAAGAAAGCCTTTGAATGGCTTCTTGAGTTGACAAAAAATCTTTTATCAACATAGATCGGTGGCACTTTTACTTGTTCCCTATGCTCATTGTATCGTAAAAAATTTCCATGAGGAAAGCCGACGGCAGCTATTATAAGAAAACAGAGCCGCTCCTCGACGGACATCTTAAAGCCCCACCAAACAAGAATTTTTTTTTTTAATTTTACTTTCTTGAATAATCATCAATGTAATTATACTAAAAAAATTAGTCACCTCAGGCGACGTGAATATGGGCAAAAAGTCACCTCGACTTCGTCTCGGTGGCTATTCGCCGATATTCACGTCGCCTGAGGGGACTAACTGTTTAATAGGCTTTTGATCATGATTGTTGTAATTTATTATTATCATCAAATTTGTTTTTAGAGGGCCACTAGGGAGAATACTTTTCATAGTAATTGGTGTCAGCCTCTTAAGATAAAGGTAATAAACTATAAAATCAAAAAACAATGGTCATGGTTGTCCGATGTCCTACAAAAAAAAAAACCTTTGTTATACTAACTACTCGACTTGATCAAAGATAACAGTAAATGAAAAATAAACCTTTCGCTTCTAAAAATACTTACCCTGAAGTAATTTACCTGACTGGCCAATATCGGAGAGAATTTCAGCGTAGCGATCAGTCAAGCATATGGCTGTCTTTTCTAAAAAACAAAAAACAAAAACAAAAAGACATCTTAGTAATCTGACTCACTGAAAAGCATAATGGTGACGACAGCAGTGGAAAAAACTTGCTAAATCTTTACTCACTTGACTATATGCATATCACCTTGAGATCGGGACAAAACAACTTTGAAACATATGAATATTATTTTCAGAGAAAACCTACAGCATCGGCATTCATTTCACCAGAATCGAAATGCAGTTCTTCAAAACCAACACTTTCTACCTGGTCATTTTTTCATACCCCAGCACTTTTATCAACAAGTACAGCTTACCTTGCCAGCTTTTTTCATACAACACAGCTAAGGAATCCGCGCCAAAAGAGAAAGGAAAGGAAACGGCAAAACCCAAAGCTGCAGACTGGTCCGAGCAGTAGTTTAAACACCTACATGCGTGGGCTGTCCGGTATGATAAGCCTCCAACAAAGTAAGCACAGCTATTTGGAATGAAATTTTCCAGGACTTTAAGAGTAGATTTGAACACAGTGAGCTTTACATTGCCAGTGGTAAAAACAGGGGCAACAAAATTTATGTATGAATACAACACAGCTAAGCTAAGGCTAGTAAAACCGGGGAAGAGGGCCAAAATAAATCAAGGAGAACTTTCCGTATTATGACATTTTTGACCAAACCATGGGCTACCGCAACAGCATAGACCCTGAAAAAATGGAAATCGAAAGTTCCTCTTTCATAGCGAGTCCACTCGCTGACCATACGTTTCCTCCAGGGTGATCTGAATCTACTTAACCATTCTCTTAAACTAAATCCTGAAACAGCCTGCACTGTTTTGGTCAGTGATTTCAATTTACCATCAATTAGATGGTCGCTGGATGAATCTACCTCCACTAACATAGGTGGAACAGTAGAGGACGTAGCATTTTGTGACATTATGGAGGACAATTTATCAAAGGTCCCACACATATTGCTGGAAACAAACTTGATCTACTTTTATGTATTTTTTTTGAAGTTATAGACTTGATTCAAACAAATGCTCCTTAGCAATGCAAATTTTCCTCTCATCACTATATGGTGGGCTTCTTTTTTCGACTGAAATTGAGGCGATCAATGTGTGTGAGGCGAAAAGCGTATAACAACGGAAGGGCAGATTTCAACGACCTTCCTAGAGATATCTGAGATACAACAAAATAATCTTTGAATGCCCAAAAAACCAACACCTTTTTCTCTCAGTTCTCTTATTTATGGAGCGCCAGCACTGTCACATGTCTTCTGATGAGTATTATATGCATTCGGGACACCATTATATCTAGTACTCATACCTTTATGAGCGGTCCATCAATGAATATATTGACATATTTTCCTTATATACGGAGTCCATTTAAATATATTGCGTACCTACTGTGATATGCGTAGTGTATTTTTCATTATATTGCGTGCTTTTGTCGATATGTACATTGCACGTTTTATTATGTGTTGTCAAAACTTCGTTATATGTGGTTCATTTTCTTATCGTTTGGCATTACGTTCACTACGGTTGACTGCTTGTGGACCTTAACGCAGCATTAACCTCCAGAAGCAATGTTATGAGCAGTACAAAAAGTTTGATGACCAAACTTTTTGATGATGTACCCACAATGCATCGCAGAAATGTTAGTTTTCAAGCTCCTTCGTTTTCTTTGATCCCGCCATTTTAGAACAAAATGGAGTCCATCCTTCGAAAAGTTGGGCTTTCAACGCTTTCCAAGCGATTTGCAGATGAGAAAATCGACCCACACGTTATTCTGGAGATGTCAGATAGCTGTCTGATGCGTCTGGACTTTAGGGGACTGCGTCCACCTCAAAGAAAATTGCAGACAGTTCGCTGATGGAGAAAGGCGAACAAATGTGGCTTCCAGAGAGCTCTGTCGGCTCTTCTCAAGCTCAGCAGTTGATCGAAGAAAGAAGGAGGCTTTTTCAGCCGTACAGCAGCCGCCATACCTCTCCCTTGCGCCAGTACTGCCATATCTTCTAGGTAAAAAGCCACCTCCACAATTCAGTATCTCCTAGGAAACCTCTCTTGATGTGAAATTATGCAAATTGTTGAGTCCCTCTGGCACTCCTTGTAATGCCAAAAGGTCTTCATCTTTCCTTGCCTTAGTTACTGCACTTATATAGTCCTTTTCGTGCAGCATATCCTGTTCGTTCCCAAGTCTCGTGAATAGCCTCACAGTCTTCTTAATCTAAGACACTATCAGCAGGCCGCCTCTAAATTGCCTCCTCATTCTTTGCTTAGATAAATAATCCCTGCATCTTAGTTTCCTCCATTGTTTGAATTCTACTTCTATCAATCTTGTCCTGGTCTCCACTATTGCTTCTATTATTGCTTTTGGCCTCTCCACCTCATCTAAATACCATTTTTCTTTCTCCTCTAGCTTCAATCCCTGTCCTTCATCCTTATACGCCAAAACACCGCCAAGTGACACAATTCAAGTCTGTCCTCTTTTCCAAATCGTACAATTCATAGGTTAGCTTACATATCCTACCATATAGTCCATCTATTTGTAACAAATCTTTTCTTATAGCAGAGGTAATCAATTGTTTTCGGTACACTTTCTCCAGCCACAATTTGATAGAAAGCATTTTACCCGTTATACACCCTGTATAGACTATAGCTAGCTCGTGCAAAAAAAACCCACTCTCGTTACGGTAATTTCAAAACAAACTAGCGCAATCAAAGTAATTGTGTCACCACCCTTTCTACGTCGATAGTCCAGGCAGCAAAAAGCAAGGAGAGGAAAAATCTGCTTTAAATGCCAGACAAAACTATCCAATTTCCATATTTTCTTCAAATCCTTACATGTATATCTAAGTATACTTACTCAATGCTTTGCAGTCTGAAATCCAAAATGGCCAGCCATTACGAAACTCCCAGAGTAGTTAACAGAACGGCTCCTCAGTTCAAGGTACTAGGTTGTAGTAAGCAAAAAGCATCTCCGAACAGCATAATGGCATATAGAGCGCAGCCAAGTGGTACAATAATGGCGTCGAAACGTGTGGAAGTAGGTCTTCAAAGGAGACCCTGATTGCAGACCAAGAATGGAAGCTAAGGAAGAAGGCAAAAGACTTAAAGAAAGCAGCAATAGAGGCCAAGTGCGTTGCTACGCAACTGCAGTTGATGGCCAGTCAACATGAAAAAAGAACACATGACAAGTTAATTGAACTGATGTGATTCGGTCTAAATTTAACAATATATTAAATTTATTGTCTATATTTCTATACTGTTGTTTAGGGAAACAGTAAAACAGGAGAATTGAGGTGTCCAAATATGATCAATTCATGGTGATGGCAGCCTGGCCTTCCCAGACTATGCTATGAAGCGCAGAAGACATTTAAGGAACTCTAGCCAGAATAAGTTTATTGAACTGCTGCCAAATCCTGAGACTTATGAGAATAGTTATTTTTGTAGAACTGTCAAGGACTGGGATGCGTTACCAAGCGAAATTGTTGACATTAAGTCCGCAGATCGTTTCAAAAAAGTCTTATTTGAGTATTTTAGTCAATGATGAATTTTAAAATTGCATAATGACTGACACTGTGGAATTTTTTATCCATTTTATCTTTTGTAGAAAATTTTTTAACGTCATTACTTTTAATTTTATTTCATTTTATTTAGTTAGAACTACAAATTTTTGAAAAAAGGTTGAATAAAATAACTGTACCACTGGAACTCTTACTCCTGCCAAAGCATTCACGACACTCGCCATTCTCTTAGCACGAATGGAACCTTGAGAATTCAGTGGATTGCCTTTCACAATGCTAAAAACGCTTTCAGTGGGATTTAAGTCAAAAGAGTAAGTAGGCATTTTGACGTTCTCTTCTTGCGCACCAAAGCATTCTGCAGAGCAACATCGTTGTGTATTGAGGCGTTGTCAAGAACCAGAAAACTATCACAGGTAAGTAGGGTAGGAAGTGACACTCGACAAATTGTCATGGAAACTGCATTAAAGCTACTGGGAACTGGATAGCAATTAAGAACTCCTTCGTTGTATCCTACCACTGCAAATGCCGATATTTTTTCTCTTAGGTCTCGCTTTGGCTCTACAGTCAGAAGAACGTCACCAATACTGCACCAACCGGAAGTTCGTACATCAGTGACCTTGTTAAAGGCCATCTTGTCTCTGAAAAACAGTTTTGTTGGACCTTTTCGGTTCCACCACTGGAAGTAAGCTTGTCTTCTTTCCAACTTATATGGTGTAAATCGCTCTTGGTGGACTTTAGTTGACTTGTGCTTCATTAAATTGAGATCATGCAGTGTCCTGCAAATAACCGGTACCGACTGGCAACAAGCTCAGGTCAGCTCTCAGTCTTCCTTGCATTTCTTCCAAGTATAAAAAAGGGTTCACGAAAATCATAGCCTCCAGATAGGCAGCCATAGAAGGCTGCATATTGCTAGCTGGCCTCCCTTTTGCTCCAGCTTGACAATCACCGGTCGCGATAAACCTTTCACAAATTTCACGTGTGCTGTAGTGACATATGCGGTTTTCTTGTGCACTGACCACAGAACTTCCCCTTGTTGAATAATCTGCCAAGATATGGCACCTTTTTTGGATAGGGTACGCAGCAACCTTCCAGTCTGGTATCCTAACATCTGCCCAGTTTCAACACTTTATCAAGCTTTTGTTGCCTGAAGTTTTGGAAAATTATTTTCAGTATTGAAGTTTACGCAAGCGTTCGCTTAACCAATCAAAAGCAACATGCGTTTGTCTGTCCATTCAATAGACCAATCAAATCACTGTACTTCCGTTAGATTGTCGTTTCTGTTTTGTTCACGCGTTTTTATTTTAAGGTTATACGAAAGTCCCTCAACCTAAGTAGACGACCACGTGGAATTACAATAAGCAATAAAAGGTTAAATTAATGAGTAGTACAGCACGAGTTTGGTCTTGCAAGATAAGTAGAAACGCATCCTAGATAAAATACCGGTTCATTTAGTGATTTGTCTACAGACAAAACTTTTGTTATATTTCCAAGTAATATGTTAGTCTAGGTACACCCCAAGAACTTTAGTTACATTGCTTTGAAATTGAGGTTGACCTCCAAAAGAGAGAAAAACTGTAATTGAGTTTCCTCTGACTGGGACTAAAGGCAACATAATTTGTCTTTTTGATGTTAACTGAGAGCTTATTGCGTCTTAACCAATCATCAATATTTCGTAACTCATTATTAAGCACATTCTCTAATTAGTTGGGATTAGAGTGTGAAAAAAAGATCCTCGTTTCGTCAGCAAAACTAGAAGCTCAGTTACTTTTGAGGCTTTAGTAAGATCATTTATGTCCAGTATGAAGAATAAAGGGCCTAAGATGGATCCTTGAGGAACTCCGCACCTAATAGTCTGCAGTAAGGAACAAGTTTGATTAATTTAGACGCATTACTGACGGCAAGAAAAGTAGCCACATCAAGGATACTATAGTGCTCCAGCTTGGTAAATTAGATTTGATAATCAAAAGTGTCAAAAGCTTTGGAGAGATCTAGGAAAACACCTAAAGTAGTTTCACGCTCGTCAGTTGCCGAACAGATTCTATTTATCAGATGGATAAGAGCATAGGACGGTGAATAGTTTTTAGGAAATCCAAACTGGCAGTGGTATAATATATTTTAGTAAAATCCAACTAGTGGTCTATTTTCTATGCTACCGTCTGATTGGTTGAGCTACTACAAGGCTATACGTTATAGCCCACTAGTAGCGAAAAGCGCGGGCTTCTTGGTGGCAAAAACGGATTGAAGTCTAGCTTTCACTAGCTAAAATTTTTCTATTCTCGACATTTTTGACCAACTAGTTGGATTTTACTAAAACAATTATTCCTCTCGCCCTCATAGCCTCCGAGTCAATAGCCCATACGGACTTCGGCCTCATGGGCTATTGACTCAGAGCCCATTTAGGCTCGAGGAATAATTGTTTAATACTGCTCGGCAAACTCAATCATGCGATAACAGATTACTTTTTCAAAACATTTTGAAAAATTACACAACAAAGAAATAGGTCTGTAGTTTGTAAAATGACTACGATTATGTGCTTTGTAAATAGAAATCACTTAAGCAATTTTTAGTTTATCAGGGAAGAAGCCTTTTTGTAAAGACAGATTTTATGATGTTGGCCAGAGGTGCAGGTATCAAGTAAAGTGAGTGTTTAATTACATGCACCGAGATATTGTACCATCCGATAATCTCATTTAGTTCTCCTGTCATTAGCTAATTGCTCTATTGAAGAGCTAGACTTTTCGACCGTAGTGCTGGTTCAAATAGTTTTCTTTTTATTATTTTCCCTGTTCTGCTACCCGAATTTTACAGTATATTGTTTCTGTCTTTCAGCCAACGGCTTTCCAGTAGGAGTTTTCCGATTTTATCGCGGTTTGTTGAAAATATGCCA
>NC_133204.1:13753280-13915780 GCF_958299795.1 Porites lutea
TGGTTCACCATCAGCACCTATGTCAGTCCCTTTCGTTAGTGAGTTTACGCAACAGGACAGGAGATGAAATAAAGATGGCACACCATGTGACAATAATTTTGTTGCAAAAACACCTTCCATCAAACTTCAACCTCCTTTAAACTGAACACAGCACTTTTAATCTCAAATTTAAAACTTACAGGGCCAGCAATTGCTAATTCTTGATACACGTACCTCATATATTCAATTTATATGTAGATATTCTTTCGTCATTATTTTTGTTACATCCATTGTAATTCATGCGTTTTCTGATTTAGTACTTTTATATTTTGTAAGGATATAAGTAAGTGTCTTATTCTATTCAAATGCATCAATGGTCTCTACCTGCTTAATCTGTTACATATTTACCCACAATTATACATATACATATTTATAATCCCACTAATAATTTTACCATTCCCATGGTAACTATAGCTTCAACATCTGACCATAGATCATTTTCTTAGGCATGCGTCTAGAGCAAGTCCATTATTTTACAAAAAATGTAGATCAACATTGGTGTTTTTCCTAAAGCGACCTATTTGAGCAAATTTTGGGAAAATTCGCCACAGGACCAAAAAGATCAAAGATGCCGAAGATGAAAATTATAGTGGGGAACACAGATTTTAATAAAATTGCCCCCCCAAAACAAATATCTATTAAAAATGTCAACTGTGTTTTCATTCAAGAAAATTTATGCACAGCTATACTTTCACGGAAAGCATGCAAAAACTAGGAGAAAGCATTGAGAGGTTAAACATGCATAGTCGTTCAGGTCATTGTGATGGGTTTCTGGCACCGTTTTTTCCAATAAATCCTTTCCCTGATTTGGGATATGAAGAGCCGACGAGAGGGTTATTGTTGTTGTGGCCTGTAATACAGCATGCAAAACTCACCGACACCATCATTGTTCACTGGTCCTTCTTTGATCACAGTTGGAGGCGAAAGTGGGTCTAGTTCGCCATCAACACTGACTGTTTTTAGAGTCCCTGGAGCGTACCAGTACTGGTACAAAATTGTACGATACAAGGACAAACAACAGAAGATTCTGATTCAACTTTGTGCAGAAAACTTTGAGCAACTAGAGACGCAGATGCGTGCAAAATTTGGCAGAAGATTTGCGGCAAAATCAACAATCACCCAGGTGTGTATGAAGAAGATTAAGATTAAGTATCTCATAGACCATTATAAAGAAACTAAGGACTGGAATTTAAAGCAGGAGTAAATAAAAAGCAGCGTGACAGGCGCGAGAGACAAGAAAACTGTGATGGTTCCTCGTATTATTGGCGATTGTGGAACTAAAGGTGGACGAGATAAGGTTGGTTTGTATCTTGTACCTGCGATTATCACTAATCAAGGCGAAGAGTTCGAGGAGTTAACCCAGGAGAGGAGAACTCTTTGGATTTTCACGATAGACCATGCCGACCTGAAAGCAAAATGTGTTTTGCAGACTGAGCGTGTTTGCTCTCGTCACTTTGTCTCTGGCAGGCCAGCAGCAAACTGGGACAGGTTTAATGTTGACTGGGTTCCGACACTGAAGGCCGCTGCAGAGTGAAGTGAGGGGGCGAAAGCCCGAAGGAAGAGTGCGATCGAGTGACAAGAACAAGAGGCAACCAAGAAGAGAAAAATTTTATAGAAAAGAAAAATTCTCAATCAAAGCGGAGAGCGTATAGCTGATTTAGACTTTACCGATTCATCAAGTACTTCATCTTCAGAGAATGAAGAAAATAGTGAACTAATGGTACTAGATGAGCCTCGTGTGAGTGGCGAACAAAGTGGAACAGACACTGCTTCCCTCGTGTCATCAATGACAACAATGGACGCCGGAACATAAACAGAGGAACCGGGTGAAACAAGCAATGCTTTTCAAGTGTCAACAGTGATGGATGCCGAAACACAAACAGAAGAATATGACTACCTTCTGGACGCTAGGCCAAACGGATAAAAAACGGACAAAAAAGTTCGATTTTACACTGGAATGCCTTCTGGTGAAATACTCATGGTGGTGTTTGAGCATGTTACCAAGTACATTACTCACCGCACACAATCCTTGAACAGATTTCAAGAATTTATAATTTTACTGATCAAGCTGCGGTTAAACATTTTCTTTCAAGAATTTGCTTACGGCTTTGTGGTTTCGATATCCACAGTTTCAAGGATCTTTTCATCGTGGATGGTGGTGATGGATTCGTGACTTTCTCCCCCTAGTTTCTGAGCCAGACAGGAAAAGTCTTTGGAGGACAATGCCTATATCCTTTCAGTACGCTTTTGGAAAGCAGGTCACATTAATTATTGACTTCTCATCCTCGGAGACCCAGGGGCAGATCGTGGGGGCGAGGGAAAGTCTAAACGGGCGGAAAAATATGGCACGAAGAAAAGTAAAGAACGGCGAGAAGAGCCCCTGGGGACAATGTCTTACCAGACCAGTTCCAAACGGTCGCCGCTGTTCTGGCTTCTGATTGGTGGCAGAAAAACACAAGTTTTCTTCGTGCCATATTTTTCCGCCCGTTTAGACTTTCCCTCACCCCCACTATCTGCCCCTGGGTCTCCGAGGATGTTGACTTCTTTGAGGTGTTTGATAGACCCACAAACTTACTTGCCAGGGCACAGTCCTTTAGTAATTACATGCATCATAACACCATAAAAATTCTAATTGGAATTACTGCACAAGGAACTGTATGTTTTGTGTCCCAAGGCTTGGGGAGGCTGCACGTCTGACAAGTAATTCACTGAACTGTGGGTTTTTAGAACACCTTCTTGCTGGTGACATGGTCATGGCTGATCGAGGTTTTACAATTAGTGAAAGTGTTGGGCTGAAGCAAGCCAAGTTAGTAGTCCCTGCATTTACTCAGGGAAAGTCGCAGTTAGACCCTGCAGATGTGGAAAGAACAAAGGGGATTGCAAGTGTGAGAATCCACGTGGGGAGAGTTATTGGGTCAATAATGAAAGGTCTTTTGAACTGAGGCAGTTCTGTACCCAGGAATTTCGGACCTCATTTTAAGTTTTTTTGGTCAGACAGTCTAAAGCCAATCCCCTTAAGCACTTGAAAGCAAGAATGCCATCCCTGTAGACAAGAATGGATGAGACAGGTAGCTATTTTAGTTCTCTAATAACAGGAGTGATGTGATCAAATTTACACGAACGGGTTATGATCCTAGCTGTGAAGTTTTGAACATGCTGTAATTTATTGATATTTTTTTGTTGCTGTACTCGACCAAACAGAGGAACAGTAGTAGAGTTCAAGACTAGTGCATTGGCAACGTTAAATAAAGTGTGTCTAAAAGATGTTTTACCCTATTAATTTGACATAAACTCGACAAACAAGAGGGTGAAATACTTTTTATGTGGTCATCAAAACTTAATATAGCATCCATGCACTCCAGGGTCCTTTGCGGAAAGCACTGGGTGCAACTCTTTCCCCAGCAAAGTAACATGTACATCCAGATCTGCAAGCACATTCTGCAGCATTTGACAAGTGCCAATTAAGAGCAATTTCATTTTATCAGGATTGATGAGAAGGCCATTTTGACAGCGCCACAAGGCAACTTTCTTCCGGTCTTTGGTTATTTGTGGAGTTGCCCTGTCGATGTCCTTGACTGGGAAGGATAGATACAATTTGCAATAATCTGTAGGATTCCAAGGAGTAATAATCTGAGACGTCAAGTAAATTGTTGATGTACACATTCAAATAAGGCCCGTCCCAGAATGGATTCTTGTGGAACTCTATGTGTAGATTTTCACATTCCGGACATTTAAGAGCCAGTTTGTACGTACTGCTGGCGATCATGCATGTAGCTCTTAAGCCATGCTAGTGCTGAACTAGAAACCCCCAACGAACTCAATTTGACTAAACGTTTGGCATGATCTATGCTGTCAAATGATTTGGATAAGCCTCAAGTACCATAAGCGATACCATCTTCTTGTCCATGGCACTCAAGGCACTCAACAACTCTGGTTTCCTTGACAAAACAGGTGTTTGTTGCTAAAATAAAATCTATTAAAGACGATGATTGAGGCGTAACCCTGGTTGGTGAAGTTACAAGCTGAGTAAGGTTCAAGGTGTGTCGCAAATCCTTCTAACAGATCACAGTTTAAATCACCAAGAACAAATATTTCCATTCCAAAAAACAGAGCCTTAATATAGGTGTTGACAAGGCAGCACATATTGGAATAGACTTTAAGTTTTTGTATTGTACTTGTAACCACAGTTGCCAGAAACCCAACGTATCAGAGGTTAGGTCTTTTAACACTATTTTTTTTACGTGTGTTTACACCGCCACTAATTTTCTTCTGTCTATCCAGTCTGGAAATTTTGTAGCCTTGGATTTCTACCTCAGTGTTCTTGACTGAAGAATTAAGCCAGGATTCAGAAACCGAAAAGACGTCAAGTACATTTTCTTGAAGAAGTGATCTTAGCTGAACTAGGTGATTCCTGGTCTTTAAGGATCACACGTTCAGATGACCAATTCTGACTGATATTTTAAGCTTCCTTGTCGGAGTGTAACTTGATGTTTCATTGCTGACACCTACAGCACGCTATGTCACAATGAAACATTGACTCTATCATGTGAACAAAAAAACTAAAAGCAATACTACTCGATATCCTTCAAACTTAAGACTCCTATATTGATGTGGATACGATTATTGTGAAAATGAAAAAGTAATTCTCTTGTCCTTTATTTTCATTTTATTTTTAAAATTTCACTTTAATATTGTACTTGTATTAAGGTAGAATAGTATTTATTTACTGTAATGTATACACTTATATATTTATAAATATATAAGTATATATATATATTTATATATTTATAAATATATAAGTATATATATAAAATATATATACTTATATATTGTCTAACTTCTTTGTATTTGTCAAGTTTGTAGTAAATTATGTAGCCTGGCCTGCCTCGAATAGCCTCTCTAACTGCAGGCCAGTCCCAATGTATTTTTTGTTATATTTCCAAATTTACATAAAGTCGAAGTTGAAGTTGAAAACTAAAACAACCAAATCGGAGGCTATGATAAAAATGCAGTTCAAAGTAAAAGAAAGCTCGATTAATGAAACAATGAAAAATTACAATTCTTGAGCTGCTCAAATCCTAGCACTCCGATCAATTGATCAAAAAGGACATCAATGCAAGAAGACGAACGCTGTGAAAAACCACAGACTTCAAGATCTGCCCACCAAATTAAGAAATCTAAATCCTACCGTTACACAATCACTACATAATCATTAACTTTCGTTACTGAAAACAGGAACAAGCGTGACTTGGGCAACACTCCTCTTACAAGGATCACTCACGGATCCTTGACTCCACAGTCTTTTTCCTATGAATTTGAAGCCTATTAAGAGGGAACCAATCGTATAAGGGTAAAAATTAGGCGCTCAATTATCTTCATCTTCTTATCCTTGTATACCATCACAGTTGTCTTCCCCACACCTCCATCTTTACCTTTGGCTGCATCCACTACTATGGCCAGGGGCCAGTAGTTTGGATGGTCCTGCTCGTCCTTCTGAAGGACGTCTCTGATTATCAAGTTCCACCACTCCTGAGTCCATTTTTTCCTGGCTTGCAGATTTATGATATGATCAAGTCTCTATCTAGTCGAAAGCTGGTCTGCAAGAAATTAAACCCTTTTCCATCCAGTTCGGTAAGAGATCTTACGATGAAAAGCTTCCTAGGAAGGTGCCAAGTGGGCACGTCATTTGGGTCAGCAACATAGCTGGTGACATTGGTTGGGCTTCATTAATGTCAGCAGGTATGGCTGCGATCGGGTGGGCGTTGACTATTACTGCACCTTCTAGCACCAAGGAATCAAGTAGCTCATGGGTCAGCTCCAACAACCATAACTCAAAAAGCATGGCATCCACTATGTATCGGATGGTTCCTATCTGTCTTCCCCCTGCACCACCAAAGCGGGATGCATGGGGGGATTGAATAACCACTCACATCCTTACTCATATAATTACCTTGCCACTGACTCTTCATCCATCACAGTGTGCATGTGCATGTGCATGTGCATGTGCTATGACCACATGGAGAAACCTAAAACCTATCATTTCATAATAGCATAATCACTCTATAATCATTAACCTGTAAAACTGAAAACGGAAACAAGCATGGCGGCCATAACACTTCTCGGCCAAAGGAACACTATGGATCCTTGCTTTTATAGTCTTTTTCCTAGGAATCTGAAGCATCTTAAGCTTTTTTCCACGACCATTGCCTTCAGATGGTGTCTGCGTGGAGAGTGCAGACGTGTGGAGCTGTGCTCCCCAAAATTCATTCTAAATTTTAATCAAACAAATTTAGAATCTCAAGTCAAATCAGTAAGATTCCTGCTGAATAAGCCGATGAAATGAGTAAACCGTCGAGTAAAAACAGAAGCAAAAAAACTGATCAAGTTCATGAAGAGTCCCTTACTATCAAAGATGGCGTCGACGAATTAGAACAAGAAGGTGATGGCAACTATGTAACAAAGGAGTATGTATGTAAGATGATGAAAATGCAAGAATCGTTATATATCCCTTCTTAACATACTGTAATGTCCCCTGGTCCTCCACCTACTGTTCCAACCTAAACTGTATTTACCTTTTGAAAAAGCGTCTAGTGTGGCTCATAACAAAAGCTCACTATCTAGCAAATACCGCCACTTTATTTAGCCAGCTTAAAGTCCTTGACATATTGAGTATTAATTCATTTTCTATCGCTACTTTTATGTATTCTTATCACCATAATCTTTTGCCTAGTAGCTTTCATGACCTCTTCTTAAGTAGTAATCAATTCCATCAATACGAAACTCAACTAGCCTCTCAGTATAGACCTCATTTTTGTAGAACAAATATAAAGCAATTCAGTATCCTTTACCGAGGACCTAAAATCTGGAATTCGTTGCCTATTTCACTAATTAGCTCTCCTTCTATAATTGTTTTTAAAAGAAATTTAAAGAATTATCTCACTGATAGCTGATCTGTCGCTTAATTTTCTGATATTGCTCACTCTGCACTAAGCCATAAATTTAGTTCATTAGGTAGTTGAAGGAAGCCTATTAATATAAGCTTCAAGCTTCGTTAGGCTTCCTTGTCACATTAATTTTATAATTTAATTAACAACTTTTGTTCATGTTGTATAAGGTTTTTGTGAGTGACTAAATAAAGAAATAAAATAAACAAATAAACCAATAGTACGACGGTACTAATTGGTTGCTTGAATGTCTTCATCTGCCCATCCTTGTAGACCAGCACAGTTGCCTTTCTAACTCTTCTGTCATTGCTTTTGGTTGCATCCACAACTTTGGCCTGGGGCCAGTTGTTTTAATGGGCCTGCTCTTCCTTCATCAGGACCTCTCTGGCTGTTAAGTTCCATGTCTCCTGGGTCCATTTTGTCCTGGTTTGCAGATTGTCGATACGCTCACATCTCCATCTGGTCCAAAACTGGTCTGCAAGAAGTTAAACCTTCCCCATCTCCTTTGGTCAGAGATCTTGCGATGTAAAGCTTCCTAGGAGGGTGTCAAGTCGGCACGTCGTTTGTGGCAGCAACATCGCTGGTGGTAGTGGCTGGGGTTCATTGATATCAGCAGGTATAGCTGTGATCAGGTGAGGGTTGACTATTGCTGTGGCTTCTGACATCAGGGAATCAAGTAGCTCATGGGTCAGCTCCTACAACCATAACTCAAAAAGCATGGCATCCACTACGTATCAGATGGTTCCTATCTGCCTTCCCGCTACACCACCAAAGCGGGATACATGGGGGGATTGAATAACCACTCACATCCTTACTCATATAATTACCTTGCCACTGACTCTTCATCCATCACAGTCTTTGTACCGAGTTGCTACCCCAGACCACCTAAGGCGCAAAGCATGACCTCTTACGGTGAAAAAATGCCTTAAGGCACGTAAAATTTTAGTCTGCTCCACAGCTGTTCTTTTATGTTGGCATGCAATGCTCCTCCCTACAAACAGCTCATCTTAAAAAGTTTGAATAGAAATCAAGTATGACTTGCAGATTGCTTGTTTTCACGCAACAGTTTCAACTGTTCTGTCATTCACACAAAGGGTACTGATAAAACCAATACTGTAAACTTGGTTTAAACACTTTCCAAAAAATAGAAACTGAAATCCGATTAGATAATATGCAGAACGGAATGTGGTTCCATTCTCAGCAGCCATTTTTAGGGAGGAGCATAAGGTGACGACACTAAGAATGGCTTTGGAGCATACTAGGGCACATATGAATGAACTGGCATTTGTCTCCAGAAACTCAATATGGATTGCTCTACTTATTTAAAACGTAAAAACTAGACCCCAGCACTTGCTACTTACCACTCCTCCTTTTGTCCTCCTTGTCTGATCCGCCCAAGGTCTGAACACATCCAACTCAAGATTGGTAAAAAAGGGTGCAATTTCTGCTCTGTCTAGAGGTCTGCCATCTTGTTCTAGTATAACACCTCTTAAATTCCGACATGTAAAACATGAGCTGATGAGGTCAGGCATAGTTCTGATAACCACGAGCCAGTATTCTGCATTTCCAAAGACCATGAGTGATCTGTCATCCCTGACTATCAGGATGGCAATGACGTGCCTAGTGAGCACAATGATGAGTATCTCTTAAATCTCTCCCTTCCTTACGTGAGGGACTTTGGTGACATGGTACTGGTTTTAAGGGGTGTTAATTCCTTTCTCTTATCAGCATCGCCAGCACTTACGATTACCTGTTCTGCGCTGGGTGAGTTGACTTGTTTGGCACTACACAAGAACTTGGCAATGTGGGGCCAAGTTGACTCTGCAATTTCCTTCGGTTGTAGACCATGAGTGCCCAGTGGGGGTTGAGACCTTTCGAATGGCTTGCACCTGATTCCCCATGCACATGTGAAATTGCCAGGGTTTGCTGCAAATGTCGCCCAGAACAACCTTCGAATCAGTGTAGAACCATGTCTCTGGTATCACCATTTCTCTACAGCTTGTACTGACATCACCGCCCAGCAAAGTTTACATTGTGTGATGCTGACATGGTTGATCAGCCCTACTTTGGCTTGGCCATTTGCGGGATACAGCTTCACCTTCTTTGGAATTATAACAAAGCTAAACAGTTTCTCCTAACTCGCATCTGAAAACTTATGATTGGATCGAAATTTAAAAATTGGTAGCATCTTTGCATGGAGACATTCTGCAAATCAGAAAGCACGTTTTTCTAGTATTTCCATTCAGTTGATAGTTCTTGCAGAAGAGGATCATCCCACCCAGAGGTGCGGGGGTTGTCTTCTTGCCCAAAGCAACCAGGCATTGTAATAAGTCACACATTCATTAGAACTGGTGCAACTAGGTCAAGTAAATCGAGTTAAACACCAATGAAACTCTACATCTTGTGAAAGGCTTATCAGTTATTGACACTTTAAAGGTAATTGCATCAGTTCCTGCTTCCAGAAAACGCCAAGAAAATGCTGAGCTGGCAAGTTGTCTTGACGCAAGTCTAGGCTATGTATATCTTTTATCAGGTCTTCTGTGTGAAAGGCTTCCATCACACTCACGTCCAACACAACCTGATGTAGTCTGAGATTCAAGCTGGCACGAATAGATTAAAGACTTCTCATCAGTGTTACAACCACCTCTGCAGCAGGTTTTAAAACCAAGCCACCATCAACATTGAAATTTCTTGTGATGAGTTCCTTAACCTCATGACAGGACTCCATGCCATCATCGACTGTTCTAATTAAGCCAAATGTTGCCACTGCGGGGCTTAGGCCGTTTCCAAAAGTATGGGCTGTTAACCTGTACTCCATGATGGGCTTTCAAAGGTTGTTGTCTTTGAACTATAAGAAATGCAAGAAATCCTGGTCTGTTGGCTGTACACTGCTGCTGTCTTCCATTCAAAAACGAGTTAGACTTTTAAGTAAAAAGTTCTTGAGGCCTGTTCCTCTGAGCAGTTCTTTATTGAGACTAGCCTCGATACTCTAAGAGGAGTCAGCAGATGCAATAACTTCTCAAATTTCATCCAGCTTCTTTGGGGGTATGCTCTGAAGTGGGGTAAATGGCAGATTTGTCCAGAGTCTCCACTGTGTGTAATTTCTTCGTTACGAGCTGGGACGGAATGGCCTTTGTTTAGCATCTTTTCCGTGAATGCGAAAGTCTTTTTCAATTTGAGATTTGCGTTTAAAGGTCCTTAGAAGTCCAGACTTTTGATTGTGTAACTTTGGTTGTTGGGCATGAATACTTTGCTTGAGCGAAATGGCGATGGCATTTCCCAATTTCCTTGCTCATTCTTGTGAATCACTGATTCCATAATCTCTAACAATCATTGATCTTCAAATCGACAGTCCTACGTCATTGTCATTGTGTTACTTGGTAAACATTCTGTGTTTTTTACCTCATTGGCTGCAGTGAAACTTTCTCTCAAGATAAGGGTATTTGAACATGGATGTATCTCGTAGTCTTCAGCATTTTATGCATTACAAGTTGGATGCGTTGGGAGATTGTTCTTGTCTATCAACACACGTTCTCTTTGCTTGTAAATGGACGGGTCGATCCATTAGGTCTAGACCAAGTCTGGCCGGATATTGTCCACCCCAACATTGATTTCTGAGCAGATGGTGCTTCCTTTGGGGCATTGTTAGATGACGATGTTCCCCTTGGCGATTTCTGCAGTTGCTTTTTTCCTTCTTTCTTGGGGAATGCCGTAGCACTCCTAATGTGGGTAGTAGTGACGTTTTCTCCTGGATGGACCGTTTGACAAATTCTGTAGCTCTAACACTACATTTGAGCTTCTTAGTGCCTCCACAGGTGGAAAGGTAGTACTTCCATTTGGGACCTTCAGCGTTCAGCTTGTCCACTACCTTGATGCAAATAACTCTTAAAGGGTTACTTGGATTTCCAACAACAGCGTACACGCAACGAACTTTGTTGGGATACCCATGCACAGGAAAAAATAACACATTCCCATTTTTGGATATTTTAGGGTATTTAAAGAATACCCATAAAAATCCCAAATTTGGAAGAGTGAGACAAGTCCCAAGCAGGGAACTTGGTTGAGATTTCCCTGGTTGGGACTTCTCTCACTTTGCCAAATTTGGGATTTTTATGGGTATTCTTTAAATACCGTAAGATATCCAAAAATGGGAATCTGTTATTTTTTCCTGTGCCACTAGCACTATCTTGCTGCAAAAAGGTCCACCCAAAGAACCTTCACCTTTGCATATCAATGTGCACTAAGGACCAATGGCCTCTTAAGTTCTCTCTTAAGTTCCTCAATGGATGAGCTCAGGGTGTCTTGAACTACTACAGATGGCACACTTCATTTTCTCTCTGCACACGCTGGCAATATGGTTTGGCAGGAAACAGCAGAATTGGGATCTTTTTTACTCCATAACCCACTGGTCTCTCTCCTTGACCGTCATTTTGTTCAAAGCTTTACACTCTGTAAGCTTGTGGCAGGTTTGTTAGTGAAATTGGAATTCAGGGGTTGCTTAAGATGACGCCAGGTTAAAGTGGGGACTTCCGTTAATTTTCCTTGCGATGACGACTTTGCTATTTGCCATAATGACTCCTGCTGAAACATTAGGGTGATTTGTCTTCCTAGCTTGGTCCTGGACCACGGTTGAGAATTCGAGTGTAGGATAGGCATTGTTGTTTGCACCTGTTTAGCATACTATTTCCTTCTCCCATTTTGTCAGTCTAGTACTATCTATGCCTCCCAGGCTGGCAGTTGATGAGTCTTTAAGGAGAGTTTGTGTTACAAAAACGTCCCTCTAACTCTCCAAGGGTTCTGCAAAGGTCATGGTGGCATTGTCACCGTGTCTCTTCCTAAAGGTATGTACTAGCTGCTGGGGATCATCGCCTATGTATTTCCTTAGATAGTCGAGCTCCTGGTCTGGTACTATGTCTGTATGTTTGACCATTCCCTTGAATGAAGTCTCCCATGAGCAAACCATGGCTTCATCTCCACTGAAAACATTTGGATGACACTTAGGTACGCTCTGTTTGACAAGATTGGTGACAAGTTCGTAGTTGCAGTGACCATTCTCAAGGGAACACCTGCAATCTCCCTCAAGTGTTAAGTATAATTTGGTGAGATGCGAATAACTGAAAATGCGATGTGCACACATAGGCTCCAGAATTATTGGTCGTATCACTGACTGAGAGGTCCTAACAGTGGTAGCTATATCTACGGTATGCCCTCCGCTTTTGGTGCATCCTATTCTAGGGGTGTGTTTTTCTCCACGTGTATACCCTTTGGTAGAAGAATTTGCTGCTCCAGGTGTCCATCTCCAATGCTTCCCGCTTCAGTAGTGTGTGCACATGTAGTAACATGCCCATTGTCAATGACGTTGGCGTGCTCAGGGGAGTGTAGGACTATGGATGTTCTCATAGGAATAACTGCTGCTATCTTATGTAACAATATCAGGGAGTGTCATTCAGTCGTTTAATTCCCTATCTGCGGTACATTCCTGGATTGCTTTTTACTTCACATTTACCCTTTCATTCTCGTTCATAATAGCGATATCCTTTTCGTTTTTGTGCATGCCTGTCGTCTTATTTTCTCCTCCTCTGCATTGTGCTGTTTCATGTCACTTTCCACCTATGCTATCAAACCTTTCTACTCCACAAGCTCTTTGGCTGCCACTGTTTCTGCTGACGTTCCCATTCTTACAACAGAGGAAGGTGAGGACGCACATGACTAGCAGCTATGACGCAAATTATTAGATCGGATAGACATTACTTCTAACAATTTCTCAGTTTTTTTGACATTCTTCATTCTTGTAATTAACTCAGGTAGATGCTTTACGATCATGTTTTCTGATACTAGAAAAGCCCGACCATTGTAAATCCCTTATTTATCTTGTTTGTACAGGTCTGAGTGCTCCTGCTGAATTAGCTCAGATTCCTGCGTTGCCGTGATGAGCTCAGACAGGGATCTCTATTAGTTGTACAAATCTTTCTTCTGTATAGACATTCTTTGCTTTCCAACAAGAAACGGTCTTACTACAGCTTACCTCCAAAGGCGTGTGGTTCTCCACGATATATTCGTTTTATACTAGATATTTCTCAATGTCCCAATCCTGGCTTGGACGTGGATTCAGCTTCAGCCGAGGGATGCTAATTCCACCCCTCGCTATTCCAAAATGAACATTCACTCTACTATCTAACATTGGCTTTCGTTCACATGTACCCTAAGCGAAGGCAGCCTAACCCCTGTTTCAAGGAAAGGGTGTAAAGCAATAGACCTTTTTACTGACGTGGCGCCCATATTGAATTAATTGGCTTTAAGGAGTATTATGGGATGCCCAGGGGGCACTCACTTAGTATTAGAAACATGTTCTTTCACAGTATATTTCTCGGAAAAAGGCGATCATTACTACATCCTAACACGGCACAACAATCTTTTTCCCATTACAACCTTATTCTTCGAAAATTTTAAGAAAAAATGCCCTGAAAGGCGCTCATAAATACTAAACAAAATGTGCTCATGACTCATGCACCCTGGGCATCCCATAATACTCCTTAAATCTAACTTATTCACTATGGCCACCGTACTGGTAAAAAGATCTATCTACATGCCACAGGTGACATGATCATTGTGCTGGATGCGCCAGTGTCGTGACAAAGACAACTGTTAAAAATAGACTGTATAAGGAACTTTATACTGACACAGGGTTCGCACAGATTATTAGATCCAACATTCAAGCCTTTTTCCAGACTTTTTTCGAAAAACAACAGTTTACGAGCAAGCTGAATGGGATTTGACTTGGAAAACATAACACTTATTCAGCACTTGCTGTAGCTTTGGAAAAAAAACTCCAGATTTTTTATCACTTTTCCAAATTTTTTTTTTAAAAATTCGAGAATCTGGACGAACCCTGCTAACATCTGCAAATGGTAAATAACATTAAATCTAAACTTTCCTTCATGGAAATGAATAAGACTTACCTGTGACGTATTCCTTTTAACTTTGATGTCTGTTCGTAATTATACTGGATTTTTTGGCTCTATTCGATAACCTCTTTTTGTCATACACAGGGAGATACAAGTGGTTATGCAATTAAGCCAAAAAGTTAAAGTAAAAAGACAGTCACTAACACAATGTTCATGCGTCACCTATGGAATGTAAATTACTTTACACCTTTTCCTCCTAGAGCGTTCTTTGCCATAAGAGGTTCTCCTTTGCAGCTGAGGTACAAACGTGGTATCAACTTTGTTGCTGCAAAGACTAAGATAGATCAAGCCCAAACAGAGATGGATAAACAGTCAGTGCCAAGGTACTTACCAGAGCAAAGACCAAGTGCTTATTTAATCCTCCCCACACATCCTCCTTCGGTGGTGCATTGGAACGACAGATGGAACAATCGGACGCACACTGGATGCCATGCTGTTGGAGTTAGGGTCACAGCAGCTGACCCATGAGCAACATGATACCCTGACGTCAGAAGTTGCAGCAATAGTCAACGCTCACCCGATCACAGCTATACTTGCCGATATCAATGAACCCCACCCACTGCCACCAGCAATGTTGCTGCCACAAACGACGTGCCGACTTGACACCCTCCTAGGAAGCTTTACATCGCAAGATCTCTGACCAAAGGAGATGGAGAAGGGTTTAACTTCTTGCAGACCAGTTTTGGACTAGATGGAGATGTGAGCATATCGACAATCTGCAAACCAGGACAAAATGGACCCAGGAGACATGGAACTTAACAGTCAGAGAGGTCGTGATGAAGGAAGAGCAGGCCCATTAAAACAACACGCCCCAGGCCAAAGTTGAGGATGCAGCCAAAAGCAATGACAGAGGAGCTAGAAAGGCAATTAAAGAATGATTGTCATGACATGGTAATTGTAACTGAACTATTGTAGAAAACGTTGTTCTAGCCCTAACACAGCACATATCTTATTGCAGGTTACTGATGTAAATACTCTTTAAAATGCCCGGTGGAAAGACCCATTTCAAGAAGGACTGGCTTCTTCAGACAGATGGACTGGGTCATAAAATTTCTAGTTGGTGCCAGCCGAGCAATGAAGTGGGAAAGGCTTTTTGCTCCATCTGCAAAAAAAACTTTTCGATGCGACAACCAAGGACTCCCACAGTTAATTCAGCATGCTAAAGGCCAAAGTCACAAAACACTGGCAAATGAAATACTCAGTGGCTCCCAAATGGTTTTTGCACCCACTCAATTAACAGAACCTGGCAATACCTCGAACACAGCTTCTGTTTCAACTGCTAGCATTGTTTTAAAACCGCAAGATTCTCAAACTGGAAAAAAGCAATCAAGTGGAACATTGCAGTGTACTCCTCTTAAGGATGAAGCAACCACGGTAAAGTTGATTTGGGCTATGAAAGTGGTTGGTTCTCACTACAGTTATGCCTCTTGTGATAACATCAAGGAGATCTTAGATGCCATGATTCCAGGTAAAATCCCCAACAACTTTACAATGAGCTCATCAAAGGTATCATACTTGATCTCTGAAGCGACTGGGCCTTACTTCAAGAAAATTGTGGCTGATGATGTGAAGAACTCGGGATCACTGTTTACCCTACAGAGAGACGACAAATGCCCAAGTAAATAAGCAGCTAGATATCAAGATTCGCTTCTGGTCGTCAGCTCAATCACAAATCGTTGTTCACCATTTACAGACACACTTGATGGGTCATGCAACAGGTCGTCACCTTGCTGAGATAATTTCTGCAGTTCATGATAATGGAATAGCCTTAGAACAGCTTCAAATGCTTGAAAGTAATGGGCCAAATGTGAACAAAACAGTTTGGAACATTGTAAATGATGCTCTCCTGAATTTGCCCAGCAGGAACTATGGTCTTACTGATATTGGCACCTGCAATCTTCACATTTGCCACAATGCATTCGCCAATGGTTTGGTTTGGTAGTAGCATTTCAGAATTTGTCATCGACTTGCACTGGTGGTTTAAAATGCCTTATGAAGCAGGGCAAGAAGAGATGGGTCTTGCTAAGCACAAGTTCCTCAAACATGTAGAATGCAGATGGCTTTCCCTTCAACCAGCAGTGCTGAGAATTTTGGAGCAGCTGGAAGGGTTAAAGAGGTATTTCCTTACAGTCTTGCCTGAGAAGCAACCGTCTGTCAAAAGCATTCAACAGTACATCAGAATCACACGTCAGCTTCAATCAGATGACCTGGTGGCGCAGATGCACTTTTCAATCTCTGTTGCTGACATTTTAAACTCATTTCTAAGTTTTCCAGAGTGAAGAGCCTCTCATTCACCTACTTTATGACTAACTTACCACTCTCCTGGAAATGCTGATGGGAAGGTTCATCAGGAAAGAACCTTTTAACAAACAAGCCTGCCGAAGAATTCTCAAAAATCAACTTGGAAGTCTTTGAAAACCATTTGGCATACAAAGAATTGGGAATTGGTAAACAAACCCGTAGAGAAATTGGAAAGTTTTCAGAAGAAAAACAAAGGAAGTTGGTCCTGGGAGCCAGATCTTTTCCGTAGCTGCAACAAAGCATCTAGTTAGCAAGTTACCACTTGACAACATTATACTGAGAAGCAGCAAGACACTAAAACCTGATGCCCGTTCAGAAGATTGGTCACTAAAGGCAATTAAAATACTGGCTAAGAAGCTGAAAGTAAGTGTGGATCTGGACAAACTGTCTGATGATCTACCAACTAGAAACCATAACAGAAGACTGGTATAAAGAATTTGAAGAGGCACAGAAGTTCATCCGCTTTGACCACTTCTGGAGAAAGATTGATGACCTGAAGGATGTCATGGGTGAAAAGAAAATTCCCATCAATTATGAAGATTGTGTAGACAGCCCTTATTCTTGGACATAGTAATGCTGAGAATGAAACGGGATTCCCAGAGAGTGGAAAAAGTGTTACAGATGACAGAGTTCATCTAAGTGAAGCGTCAATCAATGGCATCCGTGCAACAACTGATGGGCTGAAGGCTTTTAAAGGTCCTGGTTCTGTGCCAATCACAAAGCAACTCCTTCAGCTGGGTCGTTCTGCACATGCTCATTACGTTTTGCGTCTAGATAAGGACGAGAACGAGAAGGAAAAGGTCCAAAAGCAACTTACTTTTCAGAAAGAACAATCAGCACAAATGGAAGCACAGAAACAACAACTTGCCAAAGAAAAGAAAGACCTAAATAGCAAAGAGAAACAGTTAGAAAGGCAAGAAGCAGCTCAGCAGGAGTGCATGGAAGATGGGGATACAATCTTGAAGGAGTCAAATGCAAAGTTGCGAGCTGCCGTGAGGAATCAAGATTTTAAAGAAGTATCAGTTGCTCAAGCCATGATTGAAGCTTCAGAAAAGAAGATCAGTAGTGCTAACAAAGCGATGCAGCAGACAAGGGAGCAACAGCAGTCTGTTTCAAAACGAAGGCAGACCATCATAAACACCTTTCTGTCACAGCCTAGCAAGCCAAAATTCAAGACAACGTAAACGTGTATATGCACCAATCACCAATGCTTGGCCAGAAAGGGGTGCAAGTGGGGTTAAAAGGATTAAAACACGATCAAAACACGACTGAGAAACAGGCTGAAGAATGACATGCTGAACTCGTTAACACATGTGTCAATCAACGGCCCAGCTGTTGCAATGCCAGAAGCAAAAGAAGTAGTAAAGACAGCAGTTGCAAATTGGCTGCAAAAGAAAAACCGCAAACTACAGAGGCCTCCTATTTCCACCAAAAAAGACACCACCTCAGCAGCTGCCCTGAAACCTGTTTTGGTTGACCAAGGCACCAAGTGCGATTCTCCTGCTGCCCCATTGAATGCAGAGCAATTGAAACTTGCTGAAGAACAACTGCAAAGAGAAGTGTACGTGGCAAAGAAGGCCTCCTTCTTGCCTGACCAGGACTCGGATTCAGACAGTGACAGTGCATGGGACAGCATGAGCGACGCTGAAGTTTAATATGCAAAGAAACATTTGTCACTTAAGGTATCACCCACCCTTAAAATTGCCATTTTCCATATTTGAGGTTTCAACGTTTTCAAATAGATATGCTTGGGAACATTCTTTAAAAAAAAAATCAGAAGAAAATATTATTTCTGTCCAAAGATATCGGGGGTAAAATATTTTTTCTTGTTAATTATCTTAATTGATGGTTGACAAGATCTGTCATACCCGTGTCATATATCAATTAACTTGTCTGTGAACTAGTAACGTGATACCGAGTGCGTGCTTCAACACAACACATGCAAATTGTCTTCGCGTTGTTTATAGCCTTTAGTATGCTCCGTGGATATTTAGCGTTTGCTTCGGTGAAAAAAGAAAAGGTCGTGTCCGTTTTCGTCACCGAACCAAGAGCGAAAAAGAAATCGAAGAGCGAGTTTGACAAAGAATGGGCCGCAAAATTGGCAGAGAGCAACAAAGACTCATTTTATCAGCAAGAGAAGTGGCTCGAGGAGTTGGATATTCAGAAAAGCGAAAACGCTGCAGTTGCTGAGAGTGCAAGCCGCTCCAAAATCCAGCTTGGAGAGCCAGATGTAGAAAGCCAATTAAGCTCATCGACCCTGTCTGCTGATGGAAAACAACAAGCGGTCGAGCTATCGTATCAAGCGAAAAGCCGCTTGAGAAACTGGAAGAATCTGTATCTTGTCTATTTTGCCAGGGAAGAGTCCAAGTCATGGAAAATGTAGCGACTAAGCATGGACTTGGTTCTACCTGGAGAATCCAGTGCGAGAATGAAAGCTGTCTGTCGCACAAGACAAATTCTGTTTTTAATTCTTCCAAGAAGAGCAGAGCGTTTGAAATAAACCGGGCCTCAGTTCTTGGCCTTCGAGCAATCGGTGGTGGACATTCAGCGGCTTCAGAGCTTTTTAGTTTCCTTGGCCTGGTGCGGATCAACAAAAACGCTTGGGCGGATCATACAAAAAAGATCGAAGGAGAGGCAAAACTTTAGTTCGAGAAACAATTAAACCGTGCTTCTCGTGGTGTAAAAGAGGAAGTTTTTCAACGGAGAATTAAACTGTTCACTTGAAGATGTTGATAGCAATAAAAAGTTTGTTCCTGTTACATGTTACCTGTCAAAGTCCTATTGTTAGAGATAATTGATCCCTCTTTGATATCAATCAGAATAAACATTTAGGTGTTATAATCTCATTCCAGGTAGGATGCCGCCAAAAATGTATTTTCTATTTTATCTCCGAACGCAAATTTTGCCGATCGACTCGTACGTTTTGAACTCCAAGTCGGCAGCCTTTCAATCAATTTGGCTAAAATTTGGCCAGGGTGATGCCATATATCTCTTCTACAAAAACGTGTCTGCGAATTTTAATACTCCTTTTCATTTTAAAGCTAGAGCTTTTTTTCCACAGGGAGTGTTGACTAATTGCCTTCCCCAACTTCATTTGCTAATAAAAGAAAAACAAACCCACTTGTCAAAAATCTGAGACACGGTTTTTTAGTGGAACGTGTTGAGAAGCAAATGCGGTGTTAATTGTTTTCTTCCGTTTATTTCCGGCGGGAGTGGAAGATGATTTATAGAGACGTGTACTTTTACACAAAGCGTTCCAATTTCGAAACACATTTAAGCAAATCGTTTTTGTCAGTTCAAATCCATAATCTGGAATTATTAAACTTTTAAAAAATATATGGTTTATAGGGGTTTTTATAAAAACAACTAACACTACAGCAATCCGCGCGCGGACGGTCCTGAAGGGTGGCTGATACCTTAAGCTACCTTAAGCTTTCAAAGTTGTTGATTTTTGTCCAACATGAACCCGTGTTTTAAGTAATATGTATAAGTCAATGCTCTCACATTAGATTAGTTCACTTCTCCTGTGCCGGAGAGCAGTTATGTTCACTACGTAATACTTGAAAGGGTGTTTTAAGATCAGATATTTGATTTGTAAAACAATGCAAAAACAGAGAAATTGTACAGAATCAGATGTAAATTTTATTGTTCATCAGTTCTTTAAATTACTTACGGGAAAAATTGAAACACATGTTAAGTCTTGAAACTATTTGCTTATTAACTTAAATATCATTCTGGGTTTCAGTTAACTAAATATTTTTTATTTTTTATTTTTTTATTGACAAGAAAAAAATTAATTACAAATACTTGTTATTTTAACTATGAAAAATAATATATATATCTCTATGGCAAAAAATATATTTTGTAACGTTTTGTTAGTTTCACAAGAGTATGTATATTAGGTTGCATAATACTGCTGAAGTATTTAAGGCGTGTTTGTAAGGAGTCTCAAGGGGCTAGTACACTATTTAAGATTTGTTAAGTTATGCAAGAGCCATTCGAGGCATCTTTTTCAACCCTAGTTTTTTATTTTATTTACGGTTGTAATTTTCTCTGAGTTTGTAAAACTAATCATGAAATGCTGTTTTTGTAACGTTTTGCGCTCGCTTGATCAATAAACGAGATGCCTGCTCCTATTCTGTGTTTTGTGATTATTTAGATTAGTTACAAAATATTTTATAATCGTTTCAGTGTGATTAGAATATAAACAAACTAAATTTGTGAAGGAAAAAAAAAACAAACAAACAAACAAACAAGCAAACTAAATTCAAAGGAAAAAGACGCAAACCTGATAAGTGAAACAGTATAGCAGTAAAGTGTAGCTTGAAGGAAATGACACTAGCATTCACGTATCTAAAGAAGTTTGTCCCATGTTTTTTTGAATTGCGATAGGCAGTTAGATCTAAAAGCTATGGTGCGAAGAATATCAATTTTGTTGTTGAGACGCAGTAGCAGTTAACTAAATATTAATAAACAATAAAAAAAGTCAACGCTTCAGTTCATCATAACTTTATTACCTGTTACCTGATAAAAGTCTGTCCTGAATGCCCTTGATTTTGCCCCCAAAATCAAGGAAAATGCATCTCTGAGAGTATGCATTTTCAACATTTCCTGGGGAGGCATGCCCCAGGACCCCCCTAGGTATAGCATGCCAAAGGCATGGTACAGTGGGCCTTCGGCCCAAATACCCGCCTATCATTGCTAGATTCCCGCCTGTTAAAAACTTCAGCTACATACCTGGAAGAACCATTACAAGTCAGAGCCAGCCCCCTTTGTGGTGTATGCCGACTTTGCTATCACCCCAAAGGTACAAACTGCTCAACCTTTTACCTCTACAGAAGTCTTACAAATTCATCAAGCACGTGGCTATGCCTACACAGTGGTCTGTACAGATCCAGACTACCCCTCCCGTACCTGGCATTACCGCAGGGAGGATGCAGTAGATCAATTTTTACAAGATATGATGGAATTAGAAGAGGACCTCCTCCCCTATATGGATTTAACACAGGAGGAAAAAGATCGGCACCGTCGAGCAACAGTTTGTTACATCTGCCACAAGCCTTTCACCCAACAAGATTGGAAAGTGAGAAATCATGACCGTGCCACACGAGAGTATCAAGGGCCAGCTCATAACACCTGTGATTTACAGAAACGACGTAGGACAGTCATTCCTGTCATCTTCCATAATTTGAGAGGCTATGACGGCCATCTCCTTACGCAGCAACTACACACAGTGGAAGCTCGAAAATAGGAATGCATCCCCCAACAACATGGAAAGTACATCTTCACTATAAACCATTTACGGTTTATTGATTTTTTCCAGTTCATGGCTTCCAGCTTAAAGTCATTGGTGAAGAATTTATCTGAATTCCCCCACCTGAGAGAGTAGATATCAGACATCTGGAGTCTTCAAGCGTCGTTAGAAGAGACACTACCCCTCCTCACCAAGAAAGGGGTATAAGGGGTATACCCCTATTCCTATATGGACAGCTACGAGAAATTTGAAGAGACATACCACCTCAAGAAGCGTTTTCAACGACCTCACTCAGAAACCCACTACAGAAGAGGAGTACCAGCATGCTCAGCGAAAGTGGGAGACGATGGGGGACTACCATGAAGTCTATCTGCTTACCGATACTCTCCTCCTTGCGGATGTGTTTGAAAACTTTTGCAAAATTTGCTTAGCAACATATGATCTCGATCTCGCTCATTATTATAGTGCACCTGGTTTGGCATGGGATGCCGCCTTGAAATCTACCCAGATCAAACTGGATGCAGAAACAGGCTACATCCTAGAAGTGGATTTAGAGTACCCTCAACGGCCTCATGACACTCACAATGACTACCCTCTAGTACCGGAAACCATGAAGATTTCTCAAGACATGTTAAGTCCGTATTCCCAACTGTTAGCGGTTGACTTACAGTACTGTCCTGGTGGAGTAGAAAAATTTCTCCCCAATCTCCATAACAAGACAAAGTACATCCTTCATTATGGCAATTTGAAGTTGTACTTGGAATTGGGGATGAAGTTGACCAAGATCCAACAAGTGCTCCAGTTTAAGCAAGCAGCCTGGCAGAAGCCCTATATTGATTTGAACACCCAAAAGCGGCCCAAGCGAGTAATGCTTTGAGAAGGATTTCTTCAAATTGATCAATAACAGCGTGTTCGGCAAGACGATAGAAAACATTTGAAAGCATGTCAATGTGGAGTCAGTAGCCAGTTCCGCCAAAATGGAAAAGTTGGTCGCCAAACCCACTTTTAAGAGTGCAAAACGGTTTAACCCCCTTCTCGAAGCTGTTGACACGATACAGGAGAAATTGCTACTCAACAAGCCGGTGTATACCGATTTTGCTGTGCTAGACCTCTCCAAAGTCCTGATGTACCAATTCCATTACCAGTACATCAAGCACAAGTACGCTGAGTGAGCCCAGCTGTTGTTTACTGATACTGACAGCCTCTGTTACCAAGTCAACACAGAAGACTTTTACCACGATATCCAGCCTGATTTGGACCTGTTTGATACTGCCGACTACCCCTCATACCACACTCTCCACAGCACAGTGAACAAGAAAGTCATTGACAAGT
This sequence comes from Porites lutea, assembly GCF_958299795.1. Lineage (NCBI taxonomy): Eukaryota > Metazoa > Cnidaria > Anthozoa > Scleractinia > Poritidae > Porites > Porites lutea. The sequence continues at coordinate 13,776,116 of NC_133204.1, forward strand.
TTAAAGACGAAACCGCTGGTCATCCCATTCGAGAGTTTGTGGGACTACATCCGAAGATGTACCGTTCTGTGTTGAAGAAAAATGGAAGGGAAGTGGAAAAGGAGACTGCCAAAGGAATAGAGAAGAGTGTGCCAGAGCGTGAAATTCGTCATGTAGACAAAAGAGGCTGTTTATTCAGTCTCACAGATGCACTCTATGATACAGATCCGCAGTAAGAACCATCAACTCCAAACTGTGAATCTAACCAAGACCAGTTGATGACCTTATGATGATAAAAGATTCTTTTTAGAGGATGGGTTCACCACCCTCGCTCATGGACACTACAAGACAAGAGTGTAAATCGGTTGTTCCAATCTTTATTGAGTTGTAGACCTTTTCAATGTTTGAAGATGCATGTGGTTACTAGGGCGAGTGGTTACTAGAGCGCTCCTATGTCCCAGGTGTGGCATGGAAGAATGGGTATGATAGCATATTCTTCATACTAGCAGCCATGTTTAATTGCCTTACTGTTAACGCTCTGCAGGAGAGGATAACAAAGGGATTCAATCAATGTCAGGAAAGGTTGTGCTGTATTGCTGTGAAAGACTGCACCACTTACAGAGGCTCTAATTCTTCGTGCTCAATGTCAAAAAAATCCTTGGCCCTTAGCTAGATCCCTAGTTTCAAAACTTAGAAGACTCTAATGGGACCATTCAGGGGTAAAGCACACAATAACATCACACACTTTGCTCGATCTCTTTGTCACCACAACAAAGGATCTTATCAGCTCTTCTAGGGTATTCCCACTAGGGATATCAGACCACGATTTAATTTACGCAACCCTTTAGCTTAAAAACGAAAGACTACCATAAAAATTCATCAAGACAAGGAACTACAATAGACTGGACACAGAGAAATTTAAACTGCTCATCAAAAAAAGTTTTCGGACTACTTTAAATTAAAATTACTCTTGGGCTAGTACATGTTAGTGGCAGCTTGCCCGAATGGCACCCTGCACATCAAGAACAAGATATACCAAAAACTCTTAGAGGTGACACATGTGCAAATATCACATCACATGAAGAGTTTAAGAAAGACATAGGCTATAAGGAAAACAGCTGACCAAGAATTTGTTTGCTGCATAGTGAAATAACACTACAGACAAATTGATTTGTCTAGAGAGTACACAAAACCAGGTTAAGAGAGAGATCTCGCAATGATGGGAAACTGGCAAGCTGTAGTTCAAACTAGAAACCACAGGGCATGTTAGATGACTAGACAAACCAATATAATGACAAGCACCGATATAATCAAGTTAGCATCAGGAATCCAAGCTAACTTGGATGATGGGGGATGATGTCAAGACTTGTAAATGCTAAGAATACACAAAGAAACAAAAAATGTCTTCTGTCAGCTCCGACAGGTACAGTATTAGGGTAAGAGTTGTTTTGTTTTACAATAGTTTATTTGAGGTAACAGAATTGTTTGTTAAAAGAACACAACAAAAAACTCTTTTAATTTAACTCTACCCCTTATTTAGTAAATAAATAAAAATAAACTTAATTAACATTAAGTTTTATAGTCAAGATTGACCTGCTGTAGCATTATTCATTGCAATATGTTACTTATTAAAATAATCCTGTCATACCCAGAGGTTTCAATAGAAGGTGGCTACCGGCGATGGACCGCCGGCTATTTTGCTTTCTCCTGCTTCCCACTTCAGACAATAGCTGAATGTTTTGGACTGACTATGTGTAAGACTTTTCCAAAAAACTTTCAACCGCTCTCTTTCTTGAAAGTAAAATAGCCTTTCTGGCTTCACTAATCAGGAATTTTAATTCCTAAATCTCCAAATTATAGCAATTTTGTTTAAAAATTTACTGAGTTCGTATACAAATTCGAGTAAATTACAGAGGTTTACCTTACCAAATTAATGAAAGTCGCATCTACTATTGCATCAAGCTTCATCGCGCAAGTTGCAACTGGGAATTTCCTGTCACAGTTGTTATGTAACATTTGCACGACACTCCATGTGAACTCAAAGCACATGCTTCACCTGTTTTGAAATGGCAGCAAAAAGACAATGCGTTCTCGACAGTTTTTTCACCGTCGTGCCAAAGAAAGCAAAAGGTGAGTTATTAGTAAATTTATCATTTGGATTTTCAACATAACAGATTTGCACCGACTGGTGTAAATGAGATAGCAATTCGCATTTCAATAGAGTCAGCGACCTTTGAACTCGCAGAATGATGTCATGAGACCAGCAAAGTCTGTTTTTAAAATTTTCTTTGTCCACAGAATTGTTTGGTTGTGGAAGCAACTTCATTACTAAGCACTGTAATAAGATAGTTGATAAAAGGCAAAATGGCGAAAACAACACTAACAGCGACTCATTGTCTCATGTTCCTGCCACTCTTTTTGCTCAACTCTTTTACAAATCATTCAGGTTAAAATGTTAGGGAAAAATTTCACGGTTCTTAATCATGAAATATTTTTCTAGCTAGTATTTTATAGTATAAAGTGTTTATGAGTTTTGGGTATTTCTGAACTTTCTTAATTAAGTAGCGAACCTTGGCCATTATTTTCTGCTCATTCGTGAAACATTGGCGGGGCTCGTTATCCGCAAGTCTCACCGCTCCACTTAAATAAAAGTCTGTGCAATAAGAAGCATAAAAAATTCAATATGAAAAGAGATCAGAAGGTTGGCAAATTCTCTTGAATAATTTTACTTTTACTATGCCTACGACTTTTAGTTTTCGTGATTACATTTGGTTTCCGCTGGAACTGACTTTTCTTTTTTCCCAACCTGTACAACGGAAAGTCACAATTGTATCAGTTCCCTTACATTCTCATAAATCCTCACAGTGCAAAAATCAAGTTCTACAATGGACCCACCAGCTAATTCGGATGAGAGACTGAGATTGAGACTGAAAGTGGCCAAGGTACAGTAAATGCTTGTTCCAGTACTACACAAGCTCCCCAGGCTCAACAAAGTAAAGATCCAAGCAAGGACAAGTCCTTTCAACTATGGACTGCAGAACAAGAGTTAAAGTTTTTGACAACAGCATTTGATTTGGCTGACACATGCTATACACAGTTACCACAAATGCAAAAATCGAACACCTCACACCCTTAGTTCCCAGGAGGTCAGTCGTCTGAATAAGGAGTCTGTTGATGGTTTTCAACATCCCTGGATGATGGACGATAACCTTACCTACTCCAGTAGTACTGGTGTGGACTGGCTCATACACGAAGAGGGGCAGGGAATGTTCTGTTTATTGTGCAGAAAACATGGCACATCAAATTACCAAAACAAAAGCAAGAAGTATAGCCTAGAGCCAGCAGTTAGGTTCAAACGAAAAGCAGTCGACGATCATGCAAATTCTCAACAACATGCAGCTGCTGTTACAGCAGAGCTTGTCAACAGAGTTTCGACACGAAGAAGTGAGAAAAATTCAAGATACTAGAGACGAAGTTTACTATAAAACCTTGCTGGCTATGTACCGGATTGCCAAGGAGGAGATCCCAAACAAGAAGTTCACGAGTCTTCTGGCAGTTCTTCAGCAACTAGGGCTTGAGGACATTAAGTATTTCAAGCATCGTTCAGCTGGTTCAATCAGAGAAATGTTTCTTCTCATTGGCAGTGTTTTGAACTCACAGTTATTAGATGATATATCAAGAGCCAGGTGCTTTGGACTCCTGACAGATGAAGTTTGTGATGTTTCTAACAAAGAGCAGCTTGTAACATTTGTGAAGTTTGTCCATCCCGAAACTGGCAAAGAAAAGACTGCATTCCTAGCCTCAAGCAGTCTGTTGGAGAATTCAAGCTCAGTAGATGCTAAAACAACATCAGATGCTCTCGTTGCACAAGTAGAAGATGCAGGGATCGATAAAAGGAAGCTTGCAAGTTTTTCCTCTGATAGAGCTTCAGTAATGACAGGAAAAAGAAATGGTGTGGCTTCCAGATTGCGAGCTGGTAGCAAGACCTTAATGAATGCGCACTGCATCTGCCATCGTTTGGCACTGGCATGTGGCGATGCCAATGAAACGATTTCCTACATCAAGTAAATACAGAAAGTTCTCCTCCAGGTGTGGTCTTTCTTTGACAACTCTGCTAAAAAAAGTACTGCTTATGCAAAAGCTGTCTTGGCTGTCAAACAGCTTAGTGTTAGCAACAGAGGAAAGAAAAAGCTAAGAAAGAAGGCATGCAGAAGTAAGTGGTTATCAACGGAAAAAGCAATAGGAGTTTACGAGGATTATGAATCATTGCTCTAAACACTTCCTGAGTATGGAGATGCAATTACTACAGCAAACAAGCAACTTAAAGTTTCTTGGCACAGTATACTTGCTGCAAGAAGTACTCCCTATTCTTGGCCACCTGAGCAAAACTTTCCCACAAGGGGAAGTTTGTTTAGCATCCATTGCTCCAGCGATAGAGTACACTGCTGATCATCTTGATGAAGTTGGTCAACAGCGTGAGCACTTGGCAAGATTGAAGGAAGATTTGTCCAAGAATGGGAGACTTCAGAGATACAAACTACCAATCATATCTCCTCACATGGAAGAACAGCTTAAGAATTTGACCATTTAATATGTAGATGCATGAAAAGAAAACATCGAAAATAGATTTGAGGGAAACCATAAAAGTCTTAACTGCTTTTAGGGTGTTTGACCCAACTGCTGTTCCCAAGAAAAACCGAGTTGGCTGTAAACAGTATGGCATAGCAGATGTTGACTTGCTGAGAGACTTCTTCTATCAAGACAGGGAGGACAAGGTCGCACTGAAAGAAGAGCTGTTATCTGAGTGAGCCAAGTTCAAGTACAACCTGCTAGGTATGCAAAGCCAGCTACCTGAGATGTCAAATTTCACAAAATTTCATCTTTCACATGAAATTTTCAGAGATTTACCTGTGTTTTCACAATTCTTGTGAAATATGACATTCATTTTCTCGGACTGCCATGAGAATTAAAATTACTCAATTTCCTGGTAGATTCCGTCTTAAACTCACTGAACTAAAAACACCTTTCTTCATCCTTGACAGAAATGGACCTTGTAGAATTTGCAGACTTGTTTGCACTCATTCCACTACTGATTGTATAAAAGAGTGTGCTTTTCATGGAAGGCATTGGAAAAAAAGATAAATCTGAGAGCTGAGCGTATGTTTACACGTTTACAAGGAAGCAGAGTTTAAGCTGAAAAAGTCACTGATCAACTTTGAAGATGACATCCCTCTTTTTAGTGATCAGTTCCCATAGGCGGGCACTATTTTCTGTATTTAATTTTTCTGTAGGTGTGACCAACTCATCCCAGTCCATTTAAAAAAAAATGAGTCTCTACTTCGGAGCGAAGTTTTCCCGCTCTGAGATGCCTCCAAACATACCTTAGGAACACGATGAAGCAAAATCAGTTAAACAGCTGCATGCTTGTTCACTGTCACAAGACATTGGCTGACACAATCACAAGTGAAAAAAGAACAAAGGAAGGGGCATTTTGGGAAGTTCAAGTTAACGTTGACTCGTTTGTTTAAAACAAGAAACATACATACAATGTACGAAGACAGTTGGATTGGGACATTTTTTTATCTGCACTCCCTTCCCCCACCCCCATGTGGAAGGCTATCCTTTGTAGTTTTTGTTGTCGGCACCATTGAATATTGCATCTGAGTGGTCCAAAATGAGGGTCTGGATGGGGGAGGGAGGGGGGGGGTAAATGTCAGTTGCCTGTTAACATTTTGGCCATTTGTAAGTTAACCCCATCCAGACCCTCCAAAATGTAAAGGACAGAGGCTGCCTTTTATTGCTTATTTGTAGTGGGACAGTTTATGCTGTCATATAAGAAGTAGAGAATACTAAAAACCAGTCTGAACTGCTCCTGGGAATCACACATGCGTAGCTTCTGTACCAGAATAGATTAGTCTGTCTCGTAGTGATTAAAGTGTTGTCTTCTCAGTTCTACTCATCAATTCCTTCTACAAAAGTGGTGGAGAATCCATTTCAAGTACAAATGCCTGCTACTATTGAAGAACTTCAAGGCGTCGCTGCCGGCCTCAGGGAAGTTGTCATAGGTTTAGTTAACACCATCCAACAATGTGCCCTGCTGCAAGCTCACACTACAGCTTCAACATCTCACGCGAACTCCGCCGATACTACTTCTGGTTCTAACAATCAACACCTGTCCACCTTACAATTGCCGACCTTACAACTACCAACCTTTCGCCAACATAAAACCGCGCAAGATGATACTGCCGAATTTTAGGAGCGTTTCCAAGAGCAAACATCTCACCTTCCCCCCAAAATTCGCCTGGCGCTCCTGGAACAACAGGTTGTCGGTGAGTGGCCGCGTTCAGTGTTATCTTTCTGCCGTGGCTCGGAAGGGTTTTCTGATAAAACCACCGAGGAGCAATTGAACTCTTTTATCTCAAGTTTATGGGATGAATGCCAGGAACCTCCGGATGCAAAATGTCGCCGATTGGCAGCTGAATTAAGTGCTATGAAACAAGATCCCTCTGAGACCGTGGACGAATTTGCATTCAAATACAAGAACACTATTCATCAACTTGATAAACTGGGCGAAAGCCTGACAAAATCTTGTCCCACGTATGTTACTTCTCAGTTTATTTCCAAGTTACAACCGCATCTTACCCAACACCTCGTTTTGCAAGCTTATCAGGTGACACAACTTGATAAAGCTGTCGAAGCCGCTCATCGCATCGAACATTCACTAATTGCTGCTGCAAGTAATAGGTCTTCTTTGCCCTTAACAACTGATTCCCCATCGCCATCTACAGTTTTTAATGGAGTTCCTCAGCCAACCACCTTGTTTTCATCTTCACGTCAATTTGTTAGCAAAAATAAGCAAAGTTAGTGTTGGATTTGCGGAAATAATCAACACAAAGCTCATGAATGCCCACAACGTTCAGCAGCACCAAAAAAGAAATCGCCTGAGGTCTGCAGAAATTTTAATAAGTTCCTCTCAGCAACTTGTGAGCAATCTAATAACAAGTGTTCAGCTGGCCAGCTTCACAAATGCTCAGAATGTCAAAAATGGGCTTGTAAAGCTATTCGTCATACGGAACAGCGAATGTAGTCCTTAGCCACAGGCCTACCAACCTCAAACGAACCAGCTGCTGAGAAAACAACCACCGAAAATAAAGAAAATGTTGTGTTTGGCCTACCAGCTGTTACAAACACTGCCGGAAAACTCAAAGAACGTCACATCCTTTGGACACCTGTTGTCTCTGCTGGGGAGAAACGTCCACTACCTCTTGAAAGTTGTTGCTCAGTTTCTCTTGTCAGTCGCTCTCATGCTGATTACGTTGCTTCCAAATGTCCACACGTTAAGTACCAGTCACTTGAAACACGTGTTACAGTTACTGTTGGGATGCAAAGTCTCAGTTAAAGTCTGTTGGCACTATGGAAATTCCCATACAGTGGAGAAATGATAGAGAAACAACCTTTCAGATGCTTGTAGTTCCACGTCTGTCCTGGCCTATCCTATTTGGAGAAAACCATTTGCACTCTACACAAGCCTTGGTGGATCATGGTGATCCCAGTATCCTCTTTCGTCATCCCAGCATGTCTTGCATGCCTGCTTCCTTGACAGTCCAATCAGAGGTGGCTTATACCAAAGGGACAACACCCATGCTGGAGTAACTTGTTTGCTCACAGGAGCCCCATCACCTGGTATTCATTTACAAGCTCCAAACTAAACCGTGGACTTAACTTTGTTTCTGTTTACCTCACCCTTGGTACATCATTGATGGCTGTTTCACCATCACACTTGCGGGTTGATGGTTAGGAAATTCAGCCTGGTGTTAAAGTTATAAGTGGTCCTTTTCACATGCCTGCTATCACAGATTAGCACCAACCTGTTGGGTCTTGCCACGTATCACTCTATACTCTCCCTCCAAAAACCTGGAGAAAAGTGTCAATGGATTCTACACCAGAATGCTATGAATGGCCCTGAATGTGCACTGGCAACAACATATTATGAACCAAGAGCTTTACAACCCACAGGAGAAGATTAAGATTAGCTGGCCATTGTGCTCATCACAATGAAGAGACTGCTTCCAAAGTGTTGTTTTGGAAACCCTAACAAGCTCACATAAACCAAGGTAGACCAAGAAGAAAAGACAAGACATCAGGGCCAACACTGGACTGGACAACACCAAAGAAATAAGAGATGCAATGCTCAATCAGGGTGTGTGGAGAGATGTTATTAGGACAGTTCAAATGATTCCTGCCCCAAGTAAGAACTACATGTAAATAATTCAAACACTCTTATTTTGTAAGGTACAATGAATTTAAAATCTTACTCCCCAAAGGAACACATTTGCAGACAAGATTGGTTGGTGATAAAGACAAGGGCGATATCCTGAGATGATACTGGTAAGATGCTCTTTAATCTAATTCAAATCCCTTCCAAAGTGACTCTGCAAGACTCAGGAACACAGGTGAATAACTCAATTCAGCTAATACAGCATTCAGATTCCCCGTGGTACACTACAAAACAATTTGAACATGGATACAAATACACTGAAGTGTTAGCTTTTAAACTGATACCCTGCATGCCTACAGGAGTGCCATACTGCAAAATCATTACATCTGTGTTACTGTGAAGTGCCTTAGAGAAATAAGATAAAACTTGAACACTGTGAATGAATGATCAGTGCACTTGAAGATAACATTAAAGATTATCAGTACACGTGAGAAAGAAGAATAGCAGAAACACTGACAGGACGTAATGATGTCAACAGCAAGAAATTTAAATCTTTCTATTTCCCACAGCTAACTAAGGGGGACAAGGAATGATCATTCCATCTTGTTCTGATGGGCTGCACTTCCTGTCAGCTCAAACATTTTAGAGCTCAAAAGGTGAAGCAAAGTACACAAGAGCATGGGCTCTACTACATTCAGCACAGTTAGCTTTACAAAGACAAAAGTTGATGTCACAGAGACACAAGAGACTGGTCTGCCATGTGAATTGTTCGTTTTTTTAGGGCGATTGCATTGAGGAAAGAGCAATGTCGCTTGTTTATATTAAAGTAGTTTATATCTACTACTCTTCAGAAAGAGTCACTCCTATATTCCTAAGCGAAAATTTGTTGGAACCATGATGCATTCAAGAATAGAATCGTTAACAAAATACCACATTTAAGAAAAAAAACGGATATGACAACGTTGCGAGCGACTCACCATGTTAGACCAACGCTTCAAAGTAGATATATCAGATTACTTTTAACCACAAACAGGCTAGGCTAGGTTATCTATGGCTAGGTTATCCTTTCCTAATTTCCTTACGTTTACTTATATTTAAATATTATTATTACTATACGGTTCTGTACATATGTAAACATTCAGTATGACTCTATTAATAATATGCATCACAACATCAACATTACCTAGATTATTATTTATGTTGTAATTTTTTTACTTATTCGCAGACATTATCACACATTGCTAAGAGACATGTTATTAACCATTTACAGCAAGAAGACTATATCTCAGCCTATTATTTTGATTTAGCTACTATTCAAAATATTTGCATTTTTCACTTCACAATATTACAAAGTTCTAATGTAATTCCTAAAATGATGGAAATTGACCCCATAAATATTTTATAAAATGAATTTCAGCAACTTCTTGCAGCATTATCATTACAATCTGTAACCTCTTGTATTGTATTATTTTAGTTCAATGAAAGATTTGACAAAGTTATCCACCACAAGCTTAGGGGTCTCTGCTGGTGTGAGGTCAAGTTAAATAGGGTAGGCTCACATGGAACGATGTTGCTTTGACACAACCAGAATCACTGAGTTTTCATTTTTCCTGCGAGGCTTTTTGGTGGCTGGGTTAGCATGGAGGGGGTTTAAAGCTATTGTTTTAGCGTCTCTTCTGGCTGTTCTCTTCTTCCTTTACATTTTAAGCAACAGCGTTTTAGCCTATGCATCAGCATTTTTTTTTGAAGCATGCAAAATTAGGTTTTAATGAGGAGACAACAACAGCCCATCAACCATGCCTTTGCCTGTTGATACTACATCCTTGAGTTTCAGCAGCAATTCTACCTCAGCACCTCAAGATAACTCAACAGCTTCTCAATCTAATCAAACTATGCCTCTTCCAGACAATGACCTCTTGGCAAAAACAATCTCAAGGGCTGGATGATAAATTACACTGGATCTTTGCAGCAACAAACTTGGACGGTGTGTTTTAGCGGCTGTTTTGGAGCTCAACGAATGCTTTTAGCCATAAATTTCAATGGTAAAAGTAACACAATATCAATATAAACCTGATATAATTTTTTGTCTGTTGCACATGGATTCATACCAGCTATTATCAATGTTACAATTTTATTTATTATCATCATTATTAATCTTAACTGTTTTGCACCTTTATCTTTCGAAATTTTTTTGACAAAAATTGTTCCAGTCAAGGAAAATAATCATAAGTCTTCCACTAGGAAAAAATGTCTATAGCGAACAGTGTTTGGCTTATTTGTTAGCATTGCTTAACACACATTTCAAAAATACCACTTTGTCTAAGGGAGTGGGCACAAACATATATCTGGTTTCTATCAACAGAGATGCTGAATTGCCCTCCATATCCACAGATTGCCACTATAGGGGCAAGCTAAAAAAGTGGGCAAGATGGCAGGCGTAATGTTACCAGCAGAACCAACTCAGGTCAGAGAAGGATAAACAAATTGTTTACATGTCTACTATTGTTGGGCATACAAACGAAGCACCAAGCAACTTACAGAAACCTAGAATTTGTGCCCTGAGCACAGCAACATGCATAAAATTAAGAATGTTACAGCAGGGAATCTACAGTACATCAACAACTGTTCATGACATGAGACATTTGGTGAAGAGGCATTTGGTGAAACAGCTGTTTTAGCTTAAAGTTTAATATTTTTTCGTTCTACATCTGTAGTGCTGCTAACATTGTATATAAAGATATGCAGTATGGTTTTGCGAAGTACGTTTAATCAGAGCCAACACCTACAAAAACCAACAAGGGTCACGCTAACCAGTAAAACTTTCATTGATCACATACACTGTAGTTTCAAATAACCCAAAACGAATCTCCTACACATACATGTACTACCATGTGCAGAACAAACAAAAGTGTCTAAGTCTAGCACATCAACAGGCCAAGCCCAAGCTCCTTGGTCTCCACCTTCATCAGCACCTGAAGTAGGAGGACAAAGTAAAGGCAACTGCCTAATTATGCTTTGCTACTTTTAGCAATACTCAGAAAGCTCAAACCCAAGCTTTGCAAAACCATTGTCCAGTCACCTGTGATATCGAAGCTGGTGAAAAACAACAACATAATTTATCATGTCCTCCCAGAATATCTCAAGAAACCAGGCAGCCACCAGTTTAGTAACAGGGAGATAAACTTCTGTATAATATGTTGTCTCTTGATTGATTATCAATGCAATAGCAAAGACAGTTGGGCTTACTTCAATTAGCACTCAGAACTCTTAACAGCCTCTTTTGGCCTGAGTATTTGAACTTAATTGTGCACCAACCAGTGGTATTCAAGTAGAAATCCTGCAAATAACAAATGCTTCCTGAGATCAGGCCACTATAACATTTTTAGTAGGGAAGCAAAGCCCTTTCTACTGTCTTAATAAAGCTAAGGCCCCAAGATTTCAGTATGTTAATCTGTCAAATTTGCAAGTCAGAAGTTTCCTCCTTGATTATTTATCTGGGCTAGTATTGAGTATAGTATAGTGTCTAGCATATAGTATATTGTATAGTTTTTGATGCATGGTTTGAATAAATATTGGTAAATGTAGAGCTACACTGTAGAGAAGTTACCAATGAACCATGATTATTACTAATTCTGTTATTAGCATTATTTTTTCTCGCAAAGCAACAGCTAGCTGTAAAGCCAATGAGTTAGCGAGACTTATTTTCTTGTCAGAATTCACATCATATGTAGCTCGCATGAGAATCGCTAAGAGAACTGTGACCCTGCTTTGGTCATGAATATCTCTTTCTTTCTATCCCTTGGGCATCTGCAGTTGCCTAACAACAAGCCAGCGTGTAAACAAAACTGTCATAAACTTGGCCCAGTTGCTTTGGTGGCCATTTCAGAGATCAAAAATGTTTAGGCATTAAATTTCACACAAAGCATAAACACAAAGAACAGGGCAGTTCAGACCAGGTAGCTTACCAACAAGCAGAAGCCAATGACCAACCAACCAATTATGTCAAAACTATTAGAGAGGCATGCCTGTGATTACTTGTGTAAGTTTCTGAGGGACAACGCTTTACTTCACAATTTCCAGTCTGGTTTTAGGAGAGATTTTTCTACTGAAACAGCACTAATACAGCTTATGGATCAGATTCTGTTTGATCTCAACACTGACAAAGTACTGGTCTTGTCTTTGTTGATTACAAAAAGGCATTTGACGTCATCGACCATAACTTGCTGTTATCAAAGCTTGAGCTGATAGGCATTGGAAAGGATTTTTTGCCATTATTTACTGATTACACAAGAGGTGGTAATCAATATGTAAATGTTGATGGATCTCATTCTAGTACAAGGGATATAACTAATTTCCCTGAGACTAAGATTACTAGATACAACTTAAGGAATAAATCTCCGGCAATGCCCGCCATTCACACGGACCATTTTAAGAATACATTCTTTAATAGAATTGTCTTTAAGTATAATGTAGCTTTGTAAAAAGTGTACTTTCTGTGTTCGATTTTTGTATTTGTTTCTATGTATATACTAATCTAATTTACAGGCATACTTTAGCCCATTAACATTGTTATATTTAAATGTAACATAAGATATGTAATTTTATCTTTTGAACAATAAAGACACTTTATTTATTTATTTATTATAACTGGGTGTACCACAGGGTAGCATCCTGGTTCCGGTACTGTTTCTTGTATTCATAAATGACCTTTCCTTGGCACTACAGAGCACCGTAGCAGACAAATCTGCTGATGATACTACGATTAGTTATTCCACTGATTACTGAGTAGCACCTCAGGCTACCAGTGATGTTCCCCAATCAGATTTGGATAGAAATCGCAGAAATGGTCAAATAACAACAAAGTGATTCTCAATAAAACGAAGACGAAAGCAATGCTCGCTACCAGTAAATGGATTGAGAAAAGAATGAATGACAAGCAAATGCCACTGAACTTAAACAAGAGAGCTCACAAAAACTCTTATAGGTGTCACAATTGATCACAAACTCTCTTTTGATGACCATATCGACAAACTCTGTAATAAGCTCTGCCAACAAATTGCCGTGCTGAGAAAGATTAAGCAAACAATGCTGTATGTCTCCACTATATGGTCTGCGTGCTCCACTGGGAATTTGCAGACCGTTTTTGTCTCCAGAAGCGAACTTGATGCCGACAGGTAAGCAAACAGTGTTGAACTATTTATAAAATTAAATGAGGGCAGCAAGATCATGGAATACAATACCAAATTCTTTAAAGAAGATTGAATTTGCACATAAATGTGCAGTCATAAAAAGGCCTCAACTGACTTTTATGTATGTTCTTAATTTTCTTTGTTGCAATTTTTATTATTTGATTACTTCCTACTTACAAATTTTTAGTTGCATTTTTAATTTACTTTAATTTCAGATTATTCTATGTATATTTTTAATATTGTAATTGTTAACTGTTGAATAATGAGGGCCGCAGGTTTGTCAGTTTACCGTTTAACGTTACCCTCTTTAAATAAAGTTGATGCATACATAAAACAAGTCGCCAATGGTGCAAAAGACAGCAAGAAAGTCCAAGAAAGGCAAAGCAGTGGTTGGACCTGCCCCCAGGGATGCTACTACCTCCAATTTAATAGACAACCAAGTTGATGGCTGGAAGGATATCACTCACATGCATCCCAAACACAAGTAAAAACTGTGTCTTGCTGTGGACTCTCATTAATTTTTCTAATCATTGTGGGAAAATTATCTTTTTCAAAAAGTATTCCCATTTCATACAGAAGAAAATTAATCTATGGTTCAAGTCTTTTCATGGCTGGTGTTTGATAAAAAGGAAAACTACATGTCCTGCAAAGGTTGCACAGAACACAAAAAGAAAAAAATGATATGTCACATGGTAATCCAAACTTCAATAGGGTCTCATTGATTGGGTTTAGCACTGCTCCATGTTTGTAGATGGATCACTGATCTGATCTGATCTGTTCCTTTTTCAAAAGGTACAAACAAAGTAATGAAACAACATTTCTTTTCCCAGGAAAAGCAACAATTTAAGTAAAAAATGAAACCAAAAGAGTCTTCAGTGAAGCAATCATAGGGCAGGGGCACTACATGAAAACATTTGCCAACCTAGGAGAGAGAAATTTACCTTTCTCTTACAAGTCTTCGTCCACGTTCAGAATTATCATTGATTGGTACATAAAATGTTTAATTTCTGAAAATTAAAAATAAATGAACAAATTAAAAGTGTGAGCTGAAGCTCGGTAACATAAAGAATTGTCAATACAAGATTACCATTAACCATAAATTTATAAAATTATTACCAGCCTAATGCAGTTTCATTATATTATCAAATTGACAAGGAATACCACGACAAAATACAGAGAGAAGAATAAAAGAATAAAGAATAAAATTTCTGTTCCACTTGTATTAAAGTAACATCTCACGAAAACGCGGAAAATGATTCGTTTATTGCAATTTCATCACTTCATTTAAGCTTATCTTGATAATCAAGATTAAGTTATTTTAGGGATGGGCACATAAGCTTGTTCAATTTGAGATATGGTAAACTCGTGTCACTTTTCTAGGATATTTCAAAAGCTAAAAATCAACTTTGTAGGAGAACATATTCCTCGGTCAAGCAAATTAACAAAAATAGTGATTATTTTCGCTTTAATCTCCAACTAACGATTAGAAACAACTCAAAATTTAAGGTCGTGTCAAGCTCACCATGCATGTATGCGCAACGACCAACGACGTCACTTGCAGAATTTCTCCAATATCTTTCAGTCTTTACACCAAATGAAAGTTTAGCAACAAACAGACACTAGGAAGCAACCAAAGAACTAAACCTACTACCGAAAACTTACCATTTTGACAAGCGCCAGTGCGAAAGCCACTCCGTGAATCATCGAGTTGAAATTAAAAAATCGCCGCGAATGTTTGAAATACGCAGCATGCATTTCGCGCGATGGACCCACGTGACAAAATCAATCTCCCGTCCCAGGATTTTTTCACTATGCAAGCTCACCGCTGGCAGTATATGTCGGCTCGACTGAAGCTCTTATTCAAAGATGGCGGCCTCGTCTCCTTCAATACCTCAACTTTTTACTGAACTAGATCGATTTGGAAAGGATGGAAATTTCGAAAAGGCCCAGAAAATTGCTAATAAAAGTAAGGGTAATTTTTCTAGCCCACCATAGATTATTTTCTCATTCTTATTAATCCTACTCTTTGTTTTATAGTTTTACAAGAAAAACCAGATGATAAGGAAGCATTTCATTGTAAAGTTGTGTCGCTGATTCATCAGTCTTGTTTTCGAGAAGCTGTGGATGTCATCAATTCGGCGCCCAAAAAGGGGTATGTACATGTTTAGCCTTTTTTCAGTACTATTTCATAAAAAAGGCGTAGTTTAATGTACTAATCCTTTTGAAAATAATTTATAAGCCTAGTAATAAACGTAAGCTTATTTAAAAGCCACTGGCTATTTGTATAGGACCCGTGCACCGATTTGTATTTGCTATTCATACGGGATTAAGTCTCCTCTTGAAATCTGTATGACATTTCTAAGTTTCTTGAACTTTCTGCTCAACAAATGTTCATGAAAGTGTAAGTTTCCTCCATTTTTAAGCAAAAAAATCAGTGGCAATTTTTAAGGAAAAACCTTCAGTGTGGCAAGATTGAGTATCGATCCCAGGATGTAGCATCTGCAGCCGACTACCTAAACCACCATACCACTGAGTACTCGCTACTAAGTAAGTCTTTGATTTCATCATTTATATGTCAACAATCCTAACCCTAGATAGAAGCCAACCATTATGAGTCAGTAATTAACCTTAATCAGTACGGTCAGTGCTTTACCCTAATCGACATATTCAGAATCCCGTAAGAGTCGCAAATACAAGTTGGTGTACAGGCCCCATACGAATAGCAACTAGGTATTTTAAAAATTAAAAGTATATAATAGAAATTAAAGAAAACTTAAGACTTTATGCACATAGTCATCTACATGTATCTACGTACAAATCCACCCCTTACCGCAGCAGGCTTTTAACCAGACATTGAAAACTGGCCGTCCAGGAGGCATGTTTTCCCATAAAATTATAAGAGATTAAGTGATTTTTCTTTGTATTTCTTCCAAAAATGGGTGTTCATAGGATGGCTGGATTCTCTTCTGGCTAAAACCTTGACCGCAAGGGACATTTTGCAGGAGAGACACTGTTGCACTTCAACAACAGAAATTCCTTACTAATAGCCTAAAATCTGTCTTGAATCTGGTCAACAGCTGCAATTGTTTGACAGAGTAGTTACAAAGGTTAAATGTAAAGATGATGAATTTATAACAAAAAAGTCAATATTCTTAGAATATATTACACCAATAGACCGGGAGAAACATAAACTCAAAGGAAATTTATATTTGGAACCCCATGACTACCAGATCAATATTATGCAATCATTGATTTACATTGTCAGTCTGGTATTTCTGTCGTTGACGTGTAGAGATATCTGAGGATTGAGGAGAGATGGCCATATTTGCAGGCTAACAGATGCCTGATTTAATTTGACTTTAAGGGTTATTACAAAATTAAATGCAAGTATCACTTTCATGTTTAGCCCTGGTCATATTATTGCAAGCAACCCAGGTTTCCCTCCTCCTTTGCTTGCGCATACCGATTTTTGTGTTTTTCTTCCACTTGAATGCCTGTGACATAGGGAGAACTTTTGTCTTTCTCGGTAGCAATTGCATGTTTATGTTGCCATTAATTTTTGTATATCAGGTAAGTTTTGTTTTTCCTTTGTTTCAAATCATTAGCATACATCATCATACCCAAGAACAAAAGAAAAGGTAAAAAATTTTAATGAGCAACGCCAAAAATAATTTTCTTTCTCTTTCTTACTTTGGATAAGGCTCTTAGGAATTCAAATCCAGGAGAGTTTTTATACATTCAACAAAGTTTTACCTGCCATCGCCATCATCTAAAGGTCCCTATTATCTAATAGATATAAGTCTTGAAATGAAACTGGTATTTATATTAAGCATCTTACACAAAGATCGTTATTCATCAACATAGTATAACAAGACACGAAAAACTTCATTCTGGAGATACTTAAAGTCTATTGATCTCTGTAAAATTCAACCTTTTTTCTTTATCCCTTAACAGGATAAACATTGAACTCCGCTTTGAGAAAGCTTACAGCCTTTATCGCCTTAACAAAACCCAGGAGGCTTTGAATATATTGAATGCTATTGATGAGCCTACACAACAGGAGAAAGAACTCAAAGCACAAGTGGTATGGATGTTTTGATTTTTTTATAAAAATGGTGATTCCCTGAAAGGACACCTCTTGTAACTCTTACTTGCACAGTTATATAGAGAATTTTTTCATGATGTTAAGCCATATATTGATGTTCAAAAAGAATGACATGCCAGCCATGTTGGTGTTCCGAGCAAGTCTTGTGGTAGTTGAACTTTTTCATATATAAACACTTTGATTTGTTCTGGAATGAATTTGCATTGATGCTGGCCATGTGAGTGATTAAAATAAAATTAAGGTTAATTTGTTTTAGTCTTGCTTGATTCTCAATGTCCTTTATCTCCTAGCTCTAGGTTATGAATACTTGGGGCTGGCAAACAGTCAACCCTAGGTTTTTAACCTGAATTTTAATTTTGACCTGTAAATAAAATCATTATGTACAACATACAACACAAGATGATAATTATAATCCAAAGGTCATTGTTCAACCTTGTTCCCTGACTCCTCTTCTACTCATCATCTCTAACTCACTCTGGGGATGAAGAGGAAAGGAACCTGGTACAAGGCATGTGATGCCTGAAAATATCATTTTTCTTTTCTTCCAGATAAAATTTTACATTTGCTTATAACCAATCTGCATACTATTAGGGTGTAGCTCAGTCCACAAAATTATAGTTTTATCAAAACCATTTTCTTCTGTCTTCTCACTTTTCTCTTTTTCTTTATCTATTTTTTATAACATTACTTAAAATTTTTTTTATTTTTTTTTGTTATAGCTGCTATCTATTTCAGCAATCTATGTTATATAACTCATGATAATATTATCTGAGACAAATTATCAAATCACTAAGCTTTGAACTGTTGAGGGGCTAAGTTCAATCCACAACAAAATAATAGAGCGGTTTTCATTTGAGTGTCGAAAAGTAATTGGTTTTGCACTTTCTACACGATGCGATTGGCTTAAAAGATTCACGCGCCACCTTTTCATCCAATCAGAAGTAAAACCAAAGCCAATTGTGACGCGCTCGCATGCATTTTCCCGCGCTTTGCGTCAACCACATGTAATTACTTCGAGTTTTGATTGGTTCAATGTATTGTCTGTGTCCTATGTGATTGGCCAGAGTAATTACTTTGGTTTTGGTTTTACGACACTCAAACGAAAACCACTCTAATATCTCCAACAGTCTATGATCTGAATTCTCTAGTTTGCTCATTAATTTATCTCACATGTTCTTTTTTGTTTTTATTTTAGCTATACCGACTTGAAGACTACAGGGCATGTTTAGAATTGTATAAGGACTTGATAAAAAATTCCCTGGTAATTGCTGAAAATTACCTTTTATTTTTCTTTCCAATACTTTGCTTCATTTTATTTTTGTATAGCACTTGTTATTGCATGTTTCTAGCAGGGCTGTCACTAAAATTTCAAGTTGCCAGGCGAGTATATACAATCAGTAGAATGGGAAATGTCCAGCAAGGAAGTTCTTTTGGTGCCAATTTCCATTTTTTTCTTATTAAAGTAGGCAGGGCTCTAGCTCATAGCAGCCAGGGGAAATCCCCTTTCCCCCGGCCCTTAGTGACAGCCTTGTTCCAGTGTGTTTGTCCTGTGTTCCTACATATGTTTAAGATTGGGTTGGTAATTCTTGGTTTGCAGGATGACTACGGCAATGAAAGAGAAACTAACCTAGCTGCTGTTATTTCTGCTGCAGCTCAGTGGGGTGGATTGGAAATGGTAATAAAAAATGGACATACAAACACCTACCATTGATTACTTTTATTTGTCACTAAGCAACTTTTAGATAGGATTTTGATAAGTCATGTTAAATATTATCTCTTGTTATGTGCTGTTCACATAATGAAGTGCTGTATCTGTGTCCTCAAAGTGATTTTTGAGTGGATTTGTTTATTATGCTCAAATTTGATGTCAGAAGCCCTGGTTGTTTAGCTTAACCCACAATCAATCCAATAGTCTCAATACCGCTACATCTACAGTGTATATCTTCACACTTCAAGATTTTTTCTTGTTTGCAGCGTGTTAATTGATTGTTTGTGTTTATTAGGATGACCCAGGTTTGCGGGAAGATACATATGAGTTGTGTTACAATTCAGCCTGTCTTTCCTTGGGACAGAATGATGTAGAAGCTGCTGAAGTAAAATTAAAGAAAGCAGAAGGTGTGAAAGACAATTTCTGAAAATTATCTACAGGCCATTTTACTTTATAGTATAGTTTAGAAAATAAGCCTTAATCTAGAAGGGTCAGCTTCCCCGTGTAGGTGGTGTTTGGTTTGATAGACAAAGTAATGGCCACAGACAAATCCTGGATAGGACAGGAATACCCCATAACATTAACCCTGACCTTTTGTCATTTAGTGAGTTACAGGGGCTGATCTGATCCAGTCCAATCCTGGTTTTGTTGACACCTGGCACCAATCACGTATCGTGATATTAAAAGGGAATCAGCAGTGCACTGTGAAATTCACATGTTTGTCAATTCTCAATGAAATTAATCATTCTATTAATGCCCAATTTGGTTATTTGTAGAAACATTTGCCATAAGCCCTTAAACAAAGTTCTAATTGAAAAAAGGGTTTGCTAGGCCCGTAACACTTTTTCCTGGATTGGCTCCGTAATTTTTACCCCCTTGACTGTGTTACTTGATTCTCAAACACAAGAGTCTGACGAATTATCAGTTTCCCAAAAGCGGTCAGCAAGTAGTTAACAAACATCACGTTTCATACATGTATTTTCTGATTTCTGGTGATTTCTTTGAAGTAGTGTAAAAACGTTTGTTTTCCTTTGTTTCAAATCAAGGCAATGAATATGAGACACAGACACAGAGACAGAAATTTTGCGAAATTAGATTTTGAACCACCACTTAAATGCTAACCTAGGTTAGATATTACAGATCATCCACAGGTCAGCCATTTACAGTGTATGTGACAATGTATGTCACCATATTATCCTTTGAAAATTGCTGATTCATTATTATTATTTAAACTTTTTTGTATTTTTTAGAGTTGTGTGAGACAAGTCTTCAAGATGACCCTGTAAGTTTTGTAAATACAGTGTACCGGTAATAATATTCACTGTTTTTAAGTGAATTGTACCTTTGAAAAATGTTGATAAGAAAAAAATTATAATTAAGTTATCCTTTGGCTTAAAGCGATTAAAAAAGGGTACAAACTTTTGACAACCTTTCTACAGTCTTCAGGAAGTAAAAAAATGAAAAGGCAACGAAAATTCTAAAATACCCATAATCTGAGTATTGATTGTCATATAATAAAACTATGTATAAGTCAGTAAATACCCTGAAACACACTGCATAAAATTATCAATATAGTATCCATGGTAAATTTTGTTCTATATGTGGATATTTGATAGAATTACAAGTACATTGATGCGATGGTTGTATTATTAATAAGAAATTTGGTAAAATGTTGTGAAAAAATTAACAACTCTCCACATCTGACAGTGTTGGCCAACAACTGAATAACAGTCAATTGAGAGTAGATTGCAGGCGTTGTTCTTTAAAATTTGCCAGAAATTAAGGGCCAGTTATTTAAATGGAGTTTAGCCAGTGTTTAACAAAACCCCATTCTAACTGATTTGTTTGCCGATCGCTTTGCTGTAAGCACCATTTATTGTAAAGAGTTTCATGAAAGCATATATATGGCGTAGACTAGAAAAAGATTTTATCTTCTTAAAATGACCCACTAAGGAAGAGATCTGAAGGTCCAAAGATTTCCTAAACTGCAGTGTATAAAGTTATACTTTGTTTTAATAACTTTTTCAGGATATAGCAGAAGAAGAGATAGAAGCTGAGATGGGGGTTGTCAGGTGTGTTTTTTGTCTTTTAATTTCAAATCCCTCATGGCTTGAAGTTTTGTTTTAGCCCAAGAATGCAATGTAGTTTTCTTCCAACTATGGTACATGCACATAGTACTACATGTAGATCTAGAGGCAGAACACCAGTGTACTGTTCTTACTTTATAAAGTTGCACTTTGTTGTTTGATTATAAGTTTAGTTGCTGGTTATAGTGGATTGTAACTGTGGTTTAGACACTTGGCCAATGACTGTAGGAAAAATAATGAGCCTAGAAAACAACGAACATTGAACACCAACTGTCTTCCCTATAAAGCACAGCCCAGTCATCAGAGTTATGTTTTGTACCATTGCACTCTTTTACTTACGATATTGTTTATGTCATGTTATCAGGACACAGCTAGCTTATGCTTACCAAGTACAAGGAAAAAATGATGAAGCTCAGAAGCTCTACAATCAAGTTCTCAAGTCAAAGTATGGACATCATTCATTCTTGAGTATTTTCATACCTATAATTTAAATACTGCAGCCATCCAAAGCACTTCTCAGAACTCTTCTTTGAGTAGCAGTAGCTATTACATTATTTTTTTGTTACTTTTCACTTGTGACAGACCCAATGACCTTGCCTTAGCTGCTGTTGCATCCAACAATATCATCACACTGAACAAGGTTAGCTATGTACACGACATTTTCATAAGAATGTTGTCATCAACTCAGTTTCCAATACTAATAATACCTCCATGAGAAATGACGAACAAGTAATTTGTTGTTGTTTTGTTTTTTTTTTTTTGGCATGGGGGATTGGAAACTCATTTGAAATTCAGTATTAGGGCTAAGAGACAAAGAAAATATTGAGAATCAGCCTGCTTAGGTTAAGAAATTTTAACATGAATTTAATTTTGCCCTGTAACATATATAGTCAACCCTCGATTAAATCTCTCTATGAAACATTTGGAAGTGACCAAAGTCCAAACAAGACAAAAATTCCAAATTTCATCTTATAAAGTGCTGGAGCACAATGAAAGTAGTGCCAAGGAAGTGAAAGAGTTTTTATTTAAATGGTCGCATCATGGGATTTCCTCCACAGACTCAAAATTTAGAACCACCCAGGGGCAGATCTAGCGGTGTAGGGGTTGCGAACCCCCCCCCCCCCCCCCCCCCTCACTACCTCTTCAGATGAACTGCGGCTTATTGTTCTTCTGCCAAAAAAAGACTTTGTTTATGGTTTATTGGTTTTGAGGTAAGACATGGGACGAGGTTGAAGAATTTGGGTTAAACGCCGTAAAAGTGGTAGTTAAAATGGTAGGTCTTTAGTGGTGTAACCCTCTTAAGAAAAATCCTGGATCCGCGCCTGCCACCGAACAAGAATTCATCATTCCCTCTGGGATCGAAAAGGTTAAGCCACAAACTTTGAGAAAGCAACCCAGAGACATGTGGCTGGTTAACGAAGGCTGGAAGCGTAATAGAAGGATAACTGTATTCATCTTTCTCATTTTCATTACTAAGCTTAACATTTACCACCTTTTTTCAATGAAATACGTTTTAGCCAGCGAACACAGCATTGTACCAAAAATGGAAAGTTTTTTTTTTGACTACGTTTTAGGACCGTGATGTATTTGACTCAAAGAAGAAAGTCAAGGCAACCACTGCTGATGGTCTTGAACACAAACTGACAGCAGCTCAACAAAAATCTTTACTGTTTAACCGATGTCTTTTGTCCTTTTACTCGAATCAGGTGAGAAAAAGTCTTCTTCGGTTTAAATTTTGACCTCCCAAATACCGGTACGTCACCTTAGAACATGTCTTAAAGGCACTCTTCACCAGAGAACTGTTCGACGTACAATGTATTTTAATGGCATTAATAACGAAATGTCCGTACAAAAGAACTAGGCATTCTCTGTTGTTTCTTATCTTTGGAATGAAGAGAACATTTTATATTTTAGAAGCAAGGTTTGCATGAAGTATGGAAAAACATACATGTATAGCTAGACATTTTATAAGTTTACAACTTCTTCACGTGAAAGCCCCATAGAAAGCGATGCAATCAACTTCAACTAAGTTGTGTGTTTTCTAATAGATCTTTCTCGAATCTCAATACCCTCAGTATCCTCGCACCTTTTTAAAACTTATCATTTCATTGGACCCCTGTATGTTGCATCTCTTTTGTTTAAGGGCTGGGTTTCATTGTTAACAAAATGTAACAATCGAAATCACGTTGACTTCTCTTTCTAAACAGCTTGAAGCTTGCCGTAACCTGATATCAACTCTTGAGGCAAATTACGCTGATAGCGACTTTCCTTGCCTTATGAAAGCTTCTCTTCTTCATCGAGAGAAACACTCAGACAAAGCTGTGGAGCTGCTTAAGGTACAATAAACTCTGTACAGGTACTTGTTATCATCAAAGAACCTTTCATGTTTACGTTACCAAAGACTCAACAGCGCTAATCTCTTAACACTTACCTCATTTGGGACAGAAACTCTGACTTCTTTTGAACCTGTACATCAATGTGGCTTTACAAAAGCATGCCATTAGAACAATTTATCAGTTATTTTTACATTCGTGAGATTTCCATGTAACGTTTACCCTTACCCTCAACGCAAATTTATTGGTTGTGCTCTTTTTTATACTCCCATGGTTTTCCAAGGTTGGGGATTCGCGTAATGTATACATGTAGTTAGCGGCAAATTTTAAGGACTTCCCTTGGAGATCCTTTTATGTTAATAGCCGCATTGACTATACTTCATTTGTCTTAGCTTCCTGTAAATCTGATCGTTTCTTTGTTTGTTTGTTTTTTTTTGCAGAAGTATGCAGCGGATCATGAAGATACTTCAATGAGTGTTAAGCTTACACTTGTGCAGCTTTATCTAGCACAAGGTTACTGGAGTTATTTTTTTCCTATTCTTTCTTTCTATTCTTCTTCTTCTCCGGTGTCAGTTCTTTCTCTAACTGTTTTATATAACAGTGGGCCATCCAGGTTTTTTTCCTACTTGTCTTGAAGTGTTGCTGTCTATAATTCATGCAAATTTGAGTTGTTTTGAGCAGTCACAGAGATAAAGAAATTGTCTGAGTCGTGGCTCAGTAAGGAATGTTCTAGATATTTTGTTGGTAGTTAATTATTAACTCACTTCAACTCTGAAGATGACTCACTACCGCAAAGGTTAGACTACGAGCAGTCTCTCTTTTTTCTTGGTCCGTCGAGCAAAATGCCCGAGACACGTAAATGACCACGCGCGTGACTGAAGGCGCGAGACGAGGCGCCCTCGTTTCTCGCCTCTCGCGGCTTCTCCGCTCATCGCGCGCGCGCGCGTGCATTTCCCTTACTAAATCTGAAGAAAAAGAGAGACTGCTCGCAATCTACGCAAAGGTTTGTCGAAACTTCTGTCACTGTGTGCTATTCAGAAAAACGATCATCCGGATGATCATAGTCTAACTACTTAATAATCAGAATATAGCCTGCGAACAGCAGACGCATTTCCGGTCGTCGCTTCGACCGGAAATGCGTCTGCTGTTCGCAGGCTAATCAGAATATTGCTCGGTCAAATTGCGCTGAATCAGTCTCTATTGCTTTTTGATTCATTCTGAAGTTGCGATCTTTTGAACTCTCAGGAAACGTTCAGGATGCTTGTACAACGCTACGTTCAATCAAAGACATTGCTCACAAACCTGGAGTGGTAAGTCATTAAACTTTCTTTGCGTTCTCTCAAATACGACAAAATGCCAGCCTTTTATTTCAAGACAATCACAAATGTTTAGATGTTTAAAGAAGGGACGCGTCGGAGACAGTTGCCACCCAAATAAATAGTCATAACAAACAGAAAGCTGGCTCCAAGACCTTTGAACACAGTTTTTACTTCATGGTCATTTGGTTTGAAAAACAAACAAGCAAGAGGAGATTTAGTGAAGATGGTGAAAAAGACGCTAGGTTTTGCGCCCTGTTGATCATCTTGTTCCTTATCCTGATGATTCTTATCCAACAAACCCACACACAGAGTGCGCAAAGTTCAGCTGACTTGTTTTGTTCCTTTATAACAAGGTATCTTCTCTAGTGACAATGTATTCCCATCTTGGTGACATCAACGCTGCTGTTGCTGTCTTTGATGATGCTGTGGAGTTTGCGCAGAAGAACAAGGTAAGCAAGGAAGAATATTCCTGAGTAGTGCACCTATCTCGGTCATGGCAACCCTTACGATTTTTTATAAATGCTACTGTATGGAGGGAAAAGCTGTCTAAGCGTAGAGTGTGGCCCAGGTAGAACACGCGAGATACCCCATTACAATCTCTCGCGGATCGCTTGAGCGTGCCACTCGTGCGTGATTATTCGCGATACCACCAAAGGGGGGCATGGCTTGTAGACTAGAATTCAAGAACGATCAGCAGACCTTTTCGTACGTACTAAATGACAGTTTTTTTATTTTCCAGCACACGATGCGTCAATCTGAAGTTCTCACACTGATGAGGGAGAATGTAGCGTACAAGTTACATCATGGTAAAGCGAAAGAAGCTGTAGATATGTTGGAGAAGTTACACAAGTAAGAACGACTTTATTGTTTATCGGTTGAGGTGTCGCTATTTTGAAATAACAGCTGATTAATTGACGACCATTCCCATATACTATCCAAACCCCACCCAACACCCCAAAGGTGAGATTTTCCGAGGGGGTTGGGGGGGGCTTCCAATTGTCTTTTTCTGAAGGGCCTGCTACCTCGCACCTTTTATCTTTTGAATATTTTGAACGGATATGGCGAATAGGTCTTTTCTTTATGAAGCGAAAAAAACAAACGGGATATTTCTCATGTCTCAGTGGGCAGGTAACTGTGTTGGTAACATAGATGGGGGGGTTGGGGTAACATCTATAGCGGCTGGGAATATTAAATAGAATGTCTGTGATAACGTTCAATACATACGTCTTAGTCTTGAGACCATATCCTCACTGTTCTTCCGGAAGAAACCTACGTCTTTGACTGAGCGTAACTATTAACTTTTTTTGTAAATCGAGTCTTTAACCGTTAGCTGTATTTTATTTTATTGTTTTTCCTGCATTAAAGGGAAGATCCAAGAGATGTGAAGACATTAGCTCAGCTCATCAAGGCGTATTCCCGGGTGAATCCAAAGAAAGCAGAACAGTATCCTTTTTTTATAAATATGATGCGTCTGTTAGGAGTCTAACCTCAGAAAACAGCCGACGTTTTTGCGACGCCATCCCTGGTTTCCAAGCATAGTGACGTCTGAGAAACGAGCGCAGAAATTTCATACTGATGACACGTCACTACCCAGATCTGGGTTGTGCTTCTGATTGGTCGAGCCTTGAGGGAAACTTGTTTCCACCAATAAGTAGCGCTACCCAAATCTGGGCAAGCCATTAGTATGGCATTGCTGCGTTCGTTCCTAAGACGTCATTTCACGGGGAAACCAGAGATGGTGTCGTAAAATGTCGGCTGTTTTCTTAGTCTATAAGGGGCCTTTTGGTCTTGGTGTTCCTCTAAAATTTGTATTACTGTGGTTTTTATGTATTCTCAAATGAAAGAATGAAAGATAGCTAAAGCTCCTTAACCGCTGTTATGAAATAGTTACAGTGAAAAGCTGACACCTCTGGACACGAGTTCCACTGATGCAGCGCTTGACGTTGATAAGTTAGAGATGTCCCACAATGCCTTTGGGTCTCGGTATGGTCGATCCAGGGTTAAGCAGGAAGGCCGTGATACAGAAATGGAGAAACTAAGGTGGGTTTTGTGAAGACCGCGGACTCAGCTTTTAGACCGGTTAGCTAATCTCCAATATCATAAAAAAATTGAGTTTCATGTTCCAAAACAAAGTAACAATTGGAAAACACGGATGTCTAGATTTCTGATAAATTGAGGAAATGGAATAATGATAATGGCTTCACCGTGTTGCCATGGATTCTTCGATATCGAAAAAAACTGGTGCAATCGATTTCATTGTCAGTTTGAAGTATCTTTTTCGTGTTCAAAGGGAGTAGGTTTCCCAGAAACCTAAATTGTTTTACTGTAAATGATCGATTAAGCGCCGCTACTCGAATAACTGCCGCGGCGCTAATTTGGGTATTTACAAATTAACGCGCCACCTTTGTTACGGCGCTTGATATACTGAAGAAATAAGACCTCGACCAACTCGTGAGTTCTCAAGTTGGAAACTCTTCAAACGGGGTTCATATCGCAGTTCGAGGTGTACATATTTTATATTGAATTAAGCGCCGCTCTCGTATAAGCGCCCGCACCTATAACAGGGAAAATGAAATACGATCATTTACGCTAGTTTCAGTGAGATGTTTACAGTGGTATTGGGATAAAACTGTAATAAGATATTTGTTTGGTGTAACAGGCAGGATATTATCGTGAAAAGAAGAAAAAGAAAGCGAAAGAGAGGTATGTACGCTATATAAAGCCTGTTTCCTTACGATTTGGTAAACAACCGGCGACATGACTTAGTCACGTCTTAGACAAGTCCTTCAATTAGCGTTGACCTCCAATCCGATACGAGATCGTTGAAGCTTATTGAAGTGGTTTTCCCAAGGAAAAATGAATAATGCGTTGAAGCTTAGCATCACAAAATTAACTACCTCGTTTTTATGGAACAATAGGTTCATGCTTTAGCTGTGCGCATATCGAGATACGAAACACGCGAAGAGTTGGAAGATTAGAATCTTCGGAGTTCCTAAATAGCGACATTTGACTTTGCTGTCTGGGATCTTTTGAACACGTCCAACTCAAGCAGCTTCCGATCGTACTGTAGGGCGTTACAGGTTACACCATCATTATATGGAAACTAAGCTTAACTATCTTAC
Organism: Porites lutea; assembly: GCF_958299795.1. Lineage (NCBI taxonomy): Eukaryota > Metazoa > Cnidaria > Anthozoa > Scleractinia > Poritidae > Porites > Porites lutea. Next base: position 13,804,176 of record NC_133204.1, read on the forward strand.
CCTGTTTATCTTGCTTGTTCACTGTTGAGAGTTTCATAAATCATATTTAAGGAAAAGGTTTGATCCCCATGTCATAGAATAATGATTAAAGGAAGTTTAGATTAAAGAAGTGTATTTCAATGGTTAATGGTTTTGAAGTTATAACTACACTATATGTTAGCGTGCTAGCTCATTACTGATTTGCCCTCGTCCTCGCTATTAAAGCAAGGCCTTATTCATGTGAACATAAGTGAAATTTGCGCCAGTGCGAATGAAAAGTTATGGATGAGCACCAGGAACGGGTTGCATCTTGAGTGAAACAAATTCCTTTTTCCGGGAAAATCTCTTGCACGGTATTGCCGATAATTCGGCGGAGGGTGGACTAACAACGTTAAGATGCGCAAAGACAGCACGAAAACATTCTTCGGAAAACAGGGAACGGCTAGAGAAAAAGGTTCTTATATAATCGTTATTTGCCTTATATAACCGGGCCCGGAATTCGCTTTGAAATCAGAACGGACCTACTGACTTGGGGAGTAAAGGGGTTCAAATCTATGAAAATGTTCCTATCTTTTCGCAGGAAAACTACCGAAAAACTACAATTCCGAGGTTGATCCGGACCCCGAGCGATGGATACCTAAAAGAGAAAGAACTTACTACAAGGGAAAAAGACAAAAGAAGGGCGCGTCTGTAGGTAGGTGACAGGTTGAGTGTAATAGAGACTTTTAGATTCAAGGATGAGGACGAGGACGACTAGAAAGTTGAGATTTATAACATTTGACAACACTTTGTTTATTTATTTGTTTGTTTGTTCGTTTGTTTTTAAGTCACTTCCATAAAAAAACAATAAGGCGTTACAAAAGGTGTTAATTAAAATTTAAGTTTATGTGACAGGGAAACCTAAAGAAGCTGGGAGCTTATATTGATAGGCTTCCTTAAGCTAGATTACTAATTACTGACTCGAGTGCAGAGTGTACAGAAAAACATAAACCTCAAGAGACAGAATGGGTATCAATGAGATAATTTTTCAGATTTTTTTTTAAAACAAATATGGAAGCAGAGCTGGTTAGTGAAATTGGCAACGAATTCCTGATTTATGGTCCTCTGTGAAGGATACTGAACTGCTTAATATTACCTCTACAAAAATGAGGTCTACACATTCTCTCTGCAACTCGTAGTAGAATGATGAAGACCATCGTGTTTTCGCGCCAAAATGATTCTGATTCACGCGCGCTACTCGGTATTGAGAAAATCTCATACTGAAGTCTTCCTCGTCGTAAAATCTAAAGGTCCCTGATATTCAGTAACCTAAACCCGTACATCATGGACTCAAGTATACAGTGTATTTATCAGGCTTCCTTGTATTATGGAGGTGTTGTTTGAACTTTTGTCATGTCAGCGTTCGGTACGTTAGTAGTATAGTACGTACCGGTTATGCCCTCTTTCTTTCCTTGTAACTCCCTCTTCAAAAAAACGACCCCATATGTTGGTCGAGTTTGTGGTTGGTTTTCTTTTCTCCGAGCGGTTTTTCTCCAGGTACTCCGGTTTTCGCCTGCCCTTGAAAACCAACATTTCCGGTAAATTTCAACTCAATCAGGAATGGTACTAATGTGGTTAAAGAACCACCAAATGATGATATGTCACCCTTAAAAGTCTTCATTTGTTTATTTATTTATTTTATATCTAGTTGGCCTTCGCCCTCATATTTATGCAATAATTTACGCACAGCGAAATTCAGTACACCAGAACCGTTAACACCGCAGCGAGATTTTTGATCGAACTTAGATTTCTATGGTTACCCCCTACACTAGCTCCGTAAATGCAAACCCCTTAATATGGACCACAAAGAGTCATGTGCCTACTTTACAGAAGTGTCCGAATAATAAAGGTAGGTTTTTTGTGAAGCTGTCCTTTGAAACTGTCCGTCATTGAGAGGTGTCCGTATTATAGAGGTGTCTATAAGGACAGTTCGACTGACACTCCAATCTTACTTGGTTGTCCTGATGCAGTCGTGACTGACGACGCTCTTCAGTAAGGGTGCTAAACCAATGGCTCCCGTCTTTCTTTAATAGTTTGTCCACCAATTAGGATACGCTAACGTGTTTTAAGTTACCTTATCTTCCTTTTTACAGGTAAAGGAACGCAAGGTGCCGCTGCCCCCACAGAATCGTAAGTTCTTCTTTCAAAGCCAAACCTTTTTAGATATATTTTGTGGGGCTAATAACATTTTAATGTACATGACCACCTTCTGTCGAAGTTCAGACAAACGGCATTGGATTCTTTCCTCATCTCTCCCTCAGAGTAATCAGAGGCTGCTTCTTAATGCTAGTATTGGAAATAGTTCTCAATGTTGGCACCGTAGGTAGATAACCAGGTTTTGGTATCATCGCTCCCCCGATATTACAAAATTTGACCATCTCAAACTGATCAACGAGCTTTAATTTTTGCAATCGTCGGGTGATCCCTAATCACAATCCTTCTTGGCATAAGAGTCATACATCTTTGGCTACAATTTCGTGGGAAGATTTAAAGTATAGTCAATTCTTTCCCACTCAAGAACAACGTTATACTGTAACAGGAAAGCCAAAGTCACCTTTTGAAGAATATCTTCCGTGAAAGGTTTAAACCCAGGAGTCATTCAATAAGTGGGTTGAGTTTGATCGTACTAGGACTGTTGTTGTTGACAGTGACTGACGTTTCGACAACCTATGCGGTAGTCATCTTCAGAGTCAAAGTATGTTGTATCACGTCAGTCGATGGTATTAAACTCTAGATATTGATCTGATTGGTCAATTAAGTCGCGAAGTTATTCGTCGTCTGTCAGTTAAGTAAAAAAACATCTTCTATTAACAAATTTGCGGACACCTCATCATTACTTTTATGTGACTGTCTACGATTCTTATTTTTCTATTTCTTGTAGGTCATCTAGTCCGAAAACACCCGGAAGTCCTAAACCCGCGTCTCCCCCGGGAACGCCATCTTCAGGAGGTGCCGCCACCAATGTGGTGCCACCCAGACAACAGCAGCCCCAGGCAGCGAAGAAGAAACAGCGACCCAAGAAGAAGAAAGGGGGCTGGTGAAGTCAAATGACTTGGTTAATGTATCAGGAAAATAAAATAGCATTTAATTTCTGGTCCCGTTTACAAGCATGCATTATCTATGTATTTTTCTGAGTAGGGTACTTCTGTGATCTCTACACCAAAAGTGGTTAACTGTCTACTTTGAAAAAAAAAACTATAAACAACGTCTTTGTAAAATTCTCAGATTAGCTTAATTCACCATTTTCACACAGACCATGATTTACCTTGTTTACCCCCCATTGTCTTCGATTTCTCCTGGGACGACTCTGATACCCTGGAGAAATTGGAAACAATGGTTATGCAAAATTTTAGGGGGCAAACAAGTTACATTATAATCTATGTGAAAATGGTGATTATAACACCCGAAAAAATAAATTAAACACAATGCAATAACGAGTCTCCCTATTTTAAACTTTTTTTTCACCTCGAAGCCAGAAAGGGCATTTTTTCCTGCCGCACATAGCGAAGGGCAATAGCCGGTAGCTGTAACGCTAACCCAAACCCTAACCCAGACCCTAATTGATTCCTGTTGAAAATGCCCTCACTTCAAGCACAAAATAACCCGACTGACTATAAACTGCCCTTACTCTCAAATTTTCTTCGGGAGGGTCAACTTTGAAAAGCCTTAGATACCAATTTTTTTTTTCATGGAATTCAATCATTTTTGACAGAGTTAACCACGGTTATTAAATGAAATGCTGTTTAGAATGTTAGTGAAATGCCGGAACTTTCTTATCTGCTGTGAAAGCAAACGTAGTGGTATCGTTATTGAAATTTGCGCATTAACCCTAGCCCTAGGGTTAGGGTTGGGGTAAGCTCCTAGCAAAACGAGAATGGTTAAGAATCTGAAACAAGGTGCAAAAGGTGAGTATCAGGAAATACTTTCTGGGAAGTATATTAAAAACGGGATAGGATAAAAATCCTTCCATTTTTTAAGTTGCCCCAAGCCAACCCTAGCCCTAACACTAACCCTAGCCCTAGGGTTAGGGTTAGGGTAAGCTCTAACAAAAACAAGAATCGTTAAGAATCAGAAACAATGTGCAAAAAATGAGTATCCGGAAATACTTTAAGGGAAAAATATTAATAACGGGCTACGATAAAAATCCTTCGATTTTTGATGTTACCCAAGCCGACCCTAGCCCTAACACTAACCCTAAGCCTAGGGTTAGGGTTAGGGTAAGCTCCTAGAAAAACAAGACTCGTTAAGAATCTGCAACAAGGTGCAAAAGGTGAGTATCCGGAAATACTTTAAGGGAAAAATATTAATAACGGCCGAGGATAAAAATCCGTGGATTTTTTATTTTACCCCAAGGCTACCCTAGCCCTAACCCTAACCCTAAGCCTAGGGTTAGGGTTAGGGTAAGCCTAGGGTTAGGGTTAGGGTTAGGGTAAGCCCTAAGAAAAACGAGAATCGTTCAGAATCTGAAACAAGCTGCAAAAGGTAGGTATCCGAAAACATTTTACGGGAAAAATTTAAAACTGGGCTAGGATAAAAATCCATTGCTTTTTGAAGTTACCCCAACGCTATCCTAGCCCTAGCCCTAACCCTAACCCTAACCCTAGGGTTAGGGTTAGGGAATGGTTAAGAATCTGAAACAAGGTGCAAAAGGTGAGTATCAGGAAATACTTTATGGGAAAAATATTAATAACGGGATAGGATAAAAATCCTTTGATTTTTGATGGTACCCTAAGCCTACCCTAGCCCTAACCCTAACCCTTGCCCTAGGGTCAGGGTTAGGGTAAGCTCCTAGAAAAACGAGAATGATTAAGAATCTGAAACAAGGTTCAAAAGGTAGCTATCCAAAAATACTTTAAAAAATATTAATATCGGGCTAGGATAAAAATCCTTGGATTTTTGAAGTTACCCCAAGCCGACCTTAGGCCTAACCGTAACCCTAGCCCTAGGGTTAGGGTTGAGGTAAGCTCCTAGAAAATCAAAAATCGTTAAGAATCTGAAACAAGGTGAAAAAGGTGAGTATCCGGAAATACTTTAAAGGAAAAATATTAATAACAACCTAGGGAAAAAATTCCTTGATTTTATAAGTTACCCCAAGCGAACCCTAGCCTTAACCCTAACCCTAGCCCTAGGGTAAGGGTTAGGGTAAGCTCCTAGAAAAACGAGAATCGTTAAGAATCTGAAACAAGGAGCAAAAGGTGGGTATCCCGAAATACTTTACGGAAAAAATATCAATAACTGGGTAGGATAAAAATCCTTCGATTTTTGAAGTTACCCCAAGCCGACCCTGGCCATAACCCTAAGCCTAGCCCTAGGGTTGGGTTTTAGGTCGGCTTGTGGTAACTTATAAAATCCAAGAATTTTTATCCTAGCCTATTATTAATATTTTTCCCATAAAGTATTTCCTGATACTCACCTTTTGCACCTTGTTTCAAATTCTTAACCATTCTCGTTTTTCTAGGATCTTACCCTAACCCTAACCCTAGGCTTAGGGCGAGGGTTAGGGTTTGGGCTAGGGTTGGCTTGGGGTAACTTATAAAATCCAAGAATTTTTATCCTAGCCTATTATTAATATTTTTCCCTCAAAGTACTTTTGGATACCTACCTTTTGCATTTTGTTTAAGATTCTTAACCATTGTCGTTTAGCTAGGACCTTACCCTAACCCTAACTATAGGGCTAGGGTTAGGGTTAGGGCTAGGGTTGGCTTGGGGTAACTTATGAAATCCAAGAATTTTTATCCTATCGTGTTTTTAAGATTTTTCCCTTAAAGTACTTTTGGATACCTACCTTATGCGCCTTGTTTTAGATTCTTAACCATTCTCGTTTGCTAGGACCTTTCCCTAACCCTAACCCTTGGGCTAGGGTTAGGGTTAGGGCTAAGGTAGGCTTGGGGTAACTTCAAAAAGCAATGGATTTTTATCCTAGCACGGTTTTAATATTTTTCCCGTAAAATATTTTCGGATACCTGCCTTTTGCACCTTGTTTCAGATTCTTAACGATTCTCGTTTTTCTTAGAGCTTACCCTAACCCTAACCCTAACCCTAGGCTTAGGGTTAGGGTTAGGGTTAGGGTCGGCTTGGAGTAACTTGTAAAATCCAAGAATTTTTATCCAAGCCTGTTATTAATATTTTTCCCTTAATTTACTTTTGGATACCTACCTTTTCCACCTCGTTTTAGATTCTTAATCATTCTCGTTTTTTTAGGAGCTTACTCTAACCCTAACCCTAGGGCTAGGGTTAGGGTTAGGGCTAGGGTAGGCTTGGGGTAACTTATGAAATCCAAGAATTTTTATCCTAGCCTATTATTAATGTTTTTCCCTTAAAGTACTTTTGGATACCTACCTTTTGCACCTTATTTAAGATTCTTAACCATTCTCGTTTTGCTAGGACCTTTCCCTAACCCTAACTATAGGGCTAGGGTTAGGGTTAGGGTTAGGGTTTGCTTGGGGTAACTTATAAAATCCAAGAATTTTTATCCTAGCCCGTTATTAATATTTTTCCCTTAAAGTATTCCCGGATACTCACCTTTTGCACTTTGTTTCAGATTCTTAAAGACTCTTGTTTTTCTAGGAGCTTACCCTAACCCTAACCCTAGGGCTAGGGTTAGGGTTAGGGCTAGGGTTGGCTTGGGGTCACTTGAAAAGTCGAAGGATTTTTATCGTAGCCCGTTATTAATATTTTTCCTTTAAAGTATTTCTGGATACCCACCTTTTGCACCTTGTTTCTGATTCTTAACCATTCTCGTTTTTGTAGGAGCTTACCCTAACCCTAACCCTAGGGCTAGGGTTAGAGTTAGGCCTAGGGTCTGCTTGGGTAAGTTCAAAAATCGAGCGATTTTTATTTTAGCCCGTTTTTAATATTTGTCTCTTAAAGGATTTCCGGATACCCATCTTTGGCACCTTGTTTTAGATTCTTAACGATTCTCGTTTTTCTAGTAGTTAACCCCAACCCTAACCTTAGGGCGGGGGTTAGGGTTAGGACTTTGGTCCGCTTGGGGTAACTTCAAAAATCGAAGGATTTTTATCCTAGCCCGTTATTAATATTTTTCCTTTAAAGTGTTTACGGATACCCACCTTTTGCCCTTTGTTTCAGATTCTTAACGATTCTCGTTTTTCTAGGAGCTTACCTCAACCCTAACCCTAGGGCTAGGGTTAGGGTTAGGCCTAGGGTCTGCTTGGCGTAACTTCAAAAATCGAAGGATTTTTATCCTAGTTTATTATTAATATTTTCCCTTAAAGTATTTCCGGATACCCACCTTTTGCACCTCTTTTCATATTCTTAAGGATTCTCGTTTTTCTAGGAGCTTACCCTAACGCTTACCCTAGGGCCACGGTTAGGGTTAGGCCTAGGGTCCGCTTGGGGTAACTTCAAAAATAAAAGGATTTTATAAAACTGTTTGATGTAAGGGGTCTATTTTGGCTGTAAAGTTATTGTACAAAAATCCAACTATAGATATATATTTTTCACCCATGTAGCTAACAAAAATCTGATAAAAAGGACCATGGTCTTCCTGTGCAATAGCCAACTGTGTTTAATATTTACCTTGTTTGAAAACCAAAAAACGTCCTTTTCAGCACCGGAAACTGGGTAGAAGTTATGATTTTTTCAGTAAGTTTTCCGCAAAAGTAACAAAAACCTTTTGCGCATTTTTTGTTTAAACGTATAATGTCAATTACCATGGGTGTCCTGTATTAAAAGCTCAAAATGTTTAATGCTTCATGTTGACTTCATGTTGACATGTTCCACCGAACGGAATTTGGCGGATATTTAGTATGTTGGTAGTCCACCCTTACTTAAATGGCGTTGAAAACAATTCTGTTGCAATTAGTTTGATTTTGAGATTGACTGGACTATCATTTTTACTAAGTTTGTAATTTTTCATTTCATTTATTTTGTAATGACATTATTACGCTCGAAAGTATTTTATTAAGACTGTGCACATGTTATAAAGTATGTAAGTTTTGACATGTACTAATTAACTTTGCATTCACTTCATTTTTTGAGTTTGCCGGTGAATTGTTAAGCCTGCGCACGTTATATTAATTTGATGTACACTTGATTAAGTTTTCGCACATTTTATTAAGTTTGCATACACTTAATAAAGTTTGCATGTGTTCTGTTAGGTTTGCATGTATTCTGTTAAGATTGCATTCTGTTTTTATTAAGTTTACACGTGTTCTGTTAAGTTTGCATTTTTTTTGTTAAGTTTACATGTGCTCTGTTAAATTTGCATGCTATTTACTAAGTTTGCATGTGCTCTGTCAAGTTTACATGCTTTTTTACGTGCATATTATTAAGTTTGCATGCTCTATATTAACTTTGCACGCGTAATATATTAAGTATGAATGCTATTTATAAGGTTTGCAAGGCCTCTGTTAAGATTACATGCTCTCTATTAAATTTGCACGCGTATTATTAAGTATGCATGCTATTTCTTAAGTTTGCATGTGTGATCTGTTAAGTTAACATACTATTTATTAAGTTTGCACGTGTTCTGTTAAGATTGCATGCTTTCTCGGCTATAGTAAGTTTGCGTGCGTATTAGTAAGTTTGCATGCTCTACATTAACTTGCACGCGTATTATATTAAGTATGAATGCTATTTATAAATTTTGCATGTTCTCTGTTACGTTTGCATGCTCTCTATTAAGTTTCCACGCGTATTATTAAGTATGCATGCTATTTAATAAGTTTGCATGTGTTTTGTTAGTTTGCATGCTATATGTTAAGTTTGCATGTGTCTATTTAGTTTGCATGCTTTCTCGGCTATAGTAAATTTGCATTTGCACGCGTATTATTAAGTTTGCATGCTCTATATTATCTTTGCACACATATATTATTTTGAGTATGCATGCTATTTATAAATTTGGCATGTCCTCTGATAAGTTTGCATGCTCTCTATTGATCTCTATTAAGTCCACACGCGTATTATGTTAAAATTATTTGATTCTACTTACCACTTTAATACCAAGTCATCAACTGATTGTAATATCGCCACGTCTGTTCGTCAAGAGAGAAGCAAGGATAGCCTTGAGGTTCTGAGCTCTCTTCGCGATCAGAGTCGACGCAAGATACATTTTCAGTGAGTTCATGAGACTTAGCAGTAGTTCAGATCTTCTAAGTTGTTTATAAAGTCATCCTGACAGCTTGACTTTTTTCAGTTTTCATGAAACGCAAGCGATCCGCAATCTTTCAGTGGAAAAGTGGGACCTGACAACAATGTCGTTATTTAAAAATTTTCTTTCGGCCGAATTTGCGCAGGGGTGAATGAATTTGAATCATTGTTGTATTCTCTCGCAAGCATTCTTGAGAATCTATTGTTAGTACGGAAAATTAAGAACCTACACAGAAACGCGCGTAAAATATTTATCTCATTAGAATAGCATAAAAGTTGGACCACGCTAGTGAAACTATGACTGTATGGGGAGTTAAACTAACAACCGAGTCAAGAACCGAGTTAGGAACCAAGTTGGGAAGCGTTTTAGCAAGCGAGTAGGCAAGCGAGTTGAGCAAACTTTGGGCGATTTGGTTATTGATTTGACACAAGTTTTTGTCACTTTTTAAGGGAAATCATCTTCGATTAGCCTAGCATCAGTTCCCAGCAGCACCTTACTTCTAAATTAGGGCCGGTTTCGCTTGGTTAGAAATAGAATGCCCGATTTGAAGGTGAACCCAAAATTTTGAAGTCAGTCAGGTTATAGCCGGGATGACCACACATTGCTCAACAACTTTGTCGTAATAACTTTGTCGATCTAACAATGAATCAATGAAGCAGTTCACAACCAAACTTAAACCATGTTTCTCTAAGACTAGAGTTCAAATGAGAACGAGAAGGGCACGGGAAAGAGCGGAAACGATACTGGGACCCCCGAAAAGAAAAGGACCGCTACGCATCCTATGGCGTTCTGCATAGGTGCTGGCGTTTTCATCCATTCCCTCTCCTCTGATCTCATTTGCTTCTTCTCGCACCCACGCTGTTGCGGAAAGATGAGGTTTTCTGAATTCAAAGGCATTAGGCGAGTTAAGGCTACAATGTACTTGAAATCTGGATCATGGCCAGAAATTTCGGACATCGAATTTATCTTACATCTAGGCTGTCATGCAATGGTCTCAACCGCTGGTCAGTCACGGGCTCATAATGTTAGGAAAGATCGAGAGGTATTGTCAAAACGAGCAATGGAGATGAAATATTCATGAAACAAGACGCTGTGTAAATACCGTATTTGTCAGCATTGTGAAGTGAAAACGAGCACGATGACCCCCACTTTTTATTACATTTTTATCATCTTCTTGACTTAAAACATCAGTGTACCAAATTTCATCTACAATCTGTTAGGTTAAGCTAATCCTAGCCCTCAATATCTTCAACGGTCACTTAAGATCACTTTTGAAAATGTATGTTGAATAGCATACGAAACGTCAAGTTTTGTTTTATAAAAATGCGAAAACTCACAATGTTTATCACCGCTGTTTGTGTTTTATTTTTGATCAAACTACGATGGCCCAGGAGCCTATAAGTCTCTATAAACGATTAGCGTTGAGAATATGAATTCAATTGCAAAGGACACGTATCGTCAAGAGCCCATTATGGCTCTTGGTATCGTCGAGGACTTCCAGGGAAAAATGTTTAAAACTGGTGTCAGTGCCCTTTGAACATTTTTTGTGTGTTTTGGGTTGATTAATTGATCATGAGTCGTCTCCTTGACGTCATCAAATATTGATTGACAGGTGTTAAAACGAATATTTTGCAAAAATTAGGAAAGAGACGAAAAATACTTTATTTCCTACCCTCTGTTACCCGCTCCCTTTAATAAGCCTCATCTTCTCGACTTGTTCAGAGTTTAGCATTGCAGTTTTTAAGAACCTTCTTCACTCCTGCACTTGGGACACGGGAGAAAATCTGGGAACAAGGCTGGATCATCCATAACTTTTTTCAGGTCTTAGAAGTCGAAATGGTGGATATTGAAATTTCTCATTTTTTCAATATTTCTGGATCGGAGTAAAAATAGCCTCTTAGAGGACTTATGAATAGTACCGTAAACTGCCGCTGTAAGAACCCCGTTATAGCAGTAAACAAAAAATGCGTTCGATAATAAGCCCCCCCCCTCCCCCATTGTTTGAATTCGATGACGTTAGGTAGCTGGTGTACAGCCGCCCCCTCCCCTCAGAAGAGCCAGGCCGAGGGCAGTCTATACTATGGAGGAACCAAATTACGGTTAGACCATTAAAGTAATCCTAAGGGTAACGGTAATGCTAACCCTAGCCCAAACCTTTGACCCTAACACTGACCCTCCTTTCCCTTATTACCCCAAGGAGATGTTTATATGATACCGGAATGACTTTCATTTCGGAATGAGTTTAGTTCCAGACTGAAGTTCACACAGCATTCACACTGAGATAAAATCCAACTTCTCAGCCTAAGACGATCTCACTCGCGTGGTTTTCGACCCAGATCAGATACGCGTGCGCCACTCGCCCCAGATTGCGCGATTTGCGATTTTCAATCCGGAAAGAAGTTCGTTTTCAGTCAGTACATGATACCAGAATGAAATTTCGTACCAGAACGAGAATTTCATTCGGATTGAAAACCGGAATGACTTGAACAGGAACGAAATGTCGCTTCCGAGGTACTGAGAAATACATGGAGGAGGAATGAACTCGTTCCAGAATGACAGTCATTCCGGTATCATGTGTATAGCCCCCAACTCCATCCTTAAACCTAACCCTAGCCCTAACTATTGACCCCGATTACTCTAAATCTAAACCCAACTATAAACCTTACGCTGGCCCAAAATAGAACCCCGACTCTCAAGACTTTTTCCTGTCGTCTGTTGATACTTACGACAAGGACTTGGAAAAAGTTGGGCCAACTTTTTCAAGATTGGCTAATCGTGCTGCACTATAACGTCAAAGCGAAGTATCGATTGATTTTTAAGAAAGTTCTCGGCCCGTGAGTTTTTTCACCCGAGCGTTCGCTTAACCAACCAAAGGCCACGCGCGTTTGTGTCCGTTCGATAAACCAATCAAATCGCTCTATTTCGATTAATTCGTTGTTTCTGTTTTGTTCGCGTTTTCATTTCAAGGTCATAAGAAAATCGTTCTAACCCCGGGTTAGTGCTAATCGGCCTTCAAACGACTGGGCCCTGGTTAACTCGGTGAATCACTTGACACAGGAAAAAAGGAGCATACTTAGTAACAAGAAAAGGGAGAGTTATAAGGATTTTTTTACAGGAACCATTTCTGCTTGTTATCATTATGGTATCGATTGGCTTCTCTTTTGACACGCTTTGATATCGCAGTTCATCCCAATAATAACAGTCGCCACTCAGGAAAACCCAGCCCATCTTTATTGTTTAACATGTACCCTTTGGTAGTTGCACATATAAAAACAATAGTAATATTTCCATTACTGGAACATCTGCCACTTTCGCACCGCTCACAATACACTTAGTTTGCCTCACAAAATTTTGCCCCTTCAAAATTTCACATAGGCATAACAAAAGGTTTAAGAGAAATTGAAGCCACGCTTATGCAAACTTTTGGGGCAAATAGGCTATAATTATTATGGGCAACGCGAATGTGGAAACTCTCACACTTGAACAGGACATACGTGTTTTGGAGACGAGATCATTACCGTATACGCGTCTACGAAACTGCCCACCTACCAATCCCCTAAGCCAACATTAACACTTACATCTCTCATAGGGCAAAATGTTGGCTTGGGGGACGGGTAGGTGAGCAGTTTCTCAGAAACGTATGATTGTTTTTGACCAAGCGTGAGCTCAAGATGGCTGAATACAGGTCATCCGCAGGTACCGTCATCACAAAAGAAATAAAGGAACCCAACAACAGAGTTCTCCTGAGGGCTCTATTGTTTAGCTAAATTATTTCCTATGTTGTAAGTAATCTGTGCCACGGTACCTACAGAAGGAACCGGGTATTGGTTAAGTTCTTTTTTTGGACCATCTTTACGGACTGAGACGAAGTCGAGGTCAATAAAGATGCAAAAACGAACAAAAAACACATTGTGTCCTGTTCAAGCGCGTGCCGCCACAATAGATTTGTTTTTATTTTTTCAGGACCAACGCACGAAATCCCGAGTAGGCAAGGGGCTTACCTGCTCAGGTAGAAATTTGACTCATTTTGCCCACCCACGGATTCACACATACAATAATATAACGATCACTAGTTACAGTGGTACCTCGATATAACGAACCTCTATATAACGAAGTCCTCGGTATAACGAACGAATTTCTTCACCCCAGTAATAGTAAAATATATGGAAAAGAACCTTGATATAACGAAACCTCGTTATAGCGAACAGATTTTTTCGAGGTTCCACTGTAACTAATTGCATAGGTCATCACGAAACTAGTAGATAGAAGTAGTGTGTTGGGCAACTTGAGGAAGAACTATCCCAAATTTAAATTTCACAAAATAAGATACCTTTCAAAACAAATATATGTTCCATTCTTTTTAGGTATGATAATGTATGCTGATATGTTTGAAACAAAGGGATAACAAAAATTAACTGAAATAAAAATTTAACTGCAACATATACATCTGTGTATTGCAGGCATGAATCATTTCAATCATTAGTCTTTTTTAAGATTCAATAAAGATTTATATTATTTTTCGCGAGAAGAGAATTCAACCCCTTAAGTACTCAAGAATATAAAAAGCCAATACAGTACATTATTTTAGGTGAAATTCCCACTTTTCTGTTTCGCCACTGTCGTCCTTTAGTCCCTTCCACAATTGAAATATATTTGAGGATGACTGACTTATCATATTTTCTTCAAGTCTTGTCCCTCATAGTCAGTTGATTAAAGTTTTCTCTCATCTTTTTCTGTTTTTTTTTTCAAACTTACTATACCCAACACTTCACACTGTACACTTTAGACAACATGAACAATCACAACAACAATTTTTTAACGTGGCTTTTCGCCACTGTTAAACCTGACACAAATACTCACAGTGACCATAGACATTTTTAAATTAATCGTTTCTATTTGTACTTAGGTGTTTCATATGTTAAAAGATATTAAACACTTAACTACAGGAATAAATGATTTTTCAAAGCGTTCTGGCAAAGATCATGGTGTCGGGTGGTGGTTGCTCTTTGAGCTGAATATTGTAAAATCCTAGTTTGCTGTAGAAGTCAAGAGCATTGTTGTTTGTGGGTGTAATTTCACAGTGGACACCAGTGCAGTCTTCAGCTTTTAGGGCAGAGAGAACACAAGCTAAGAGGCGCTTGCCAAGACCAAGGTCCTGTTGAAGAATAAAAAGAATAAAGAACCGTAAGAACAAATGTTTACAAACTCAAAAAAAGACTATGTAGGGATAGCGAAATTACTGGTAACACAGTAGTTATCAATAGGGCCATTTATCAAGGAAAAATAAGACGCGTCTTACATAAGACGCGTCTTAAATAAGACGTGAACTTTCCGTATAAGCGGCACATTTCGTCTAAAATAAGACGCGGCTTAGCTAAGACGCGTCTTATTAGATAAGACATGCTCGTATAAATGGTACAGTAAGACGCGTCTTATTTTTCCTCGTATAAATGGCCCTATTGTCGGCCACAAATAAGGACAGAAACATAAATGAAATGAACTTTAACAAGGTTAAGATTCCCAACTGGCCGGAGGCAAATCAGTTAGCCATTTACAAGCATGGCCGAGGAGTGGAGTCAGGACTACCGAGGACAAATCCACAGAACAAATCTGAGAACAAATCCAGCTAGCGGTTAGAGCAGGGATTGAACTCAGGATCTCCGGAATGCAATTCCAGCACTCTGACCGCTCAGCCGCGCTGAGGCCCAACGTTTTCTTCATTAAAATTTTTGCTCCAAAGACTCTTTATTTTTTATTTAAGCAGGAGTCAAAGTAGCAGCCAGCAGCCAGCGGCAGCCAGCACTTTGACCACAATTGTCGGCAACTTTTCACCGAAGGAATAGAAATGTCATGCTTTGAATGGTTAACTGAAATCGAAGTCACTGTAATGTTGTAAATTAAACATTTCATATCAAACAGTAAACCAGCCAAGAAACGTTTTAAAAACTCTTTGGAAACGTTGGGAATTGATTAAATGATCACCTGAGTGAAAATGCTTTGATCTTAAAACAAATTCTCTCAAGTAGTTTTTCAAGGAAACGTATGGAGACCAGTGTAGAGAATTTTTATGTTGATATTGGGGCTTAACTGAATGCAAATTAACTGTGACATACCTGTGCACGTGGCAGGAGATAAATTTGAACATGAGCGCTATACTTGTTACACAAGTCAGGAGGAAGAAAGATACTTGGATTGTGGAAACTATTGGCAAGTTGTTCCGCATAGGTCCACTCTGATGGATTTCCCTCCGGCATTTGGTATTTCTTGCACACCTAGAAATGAACCTAAGATCAACTCTCACATTCCTTGTTGGTAAGATTATGGAAAATTTTATAGAATATTGGTGACCATGGGTTAACACAAAACTGTATTTACAAGGTTGAGGGACATCTTGGTGAAATAAAAGGGTAATTATTAGGAGAATTCTGGTTCCTAACCCTAACAGGCTACACAACAGTACCAGTAGAGGTTAAGCATCCTTACAACTCATGCTACTTCTTAGCACATTATTGCAGTCAAATGACATCAACCTATAAAATGTCCTATTACCCTTTTCCAAAAAGACCATTTGCTTTTCTTGTCAATGATGTATTAAAAAAAACCCCCCAGAAACAGTGCTTATACATGTAGGCTAGTTCCTCAGAACTAACCCTGCAAAATAAATAAATATATACATATACACGTACCTCTGGAAGCCAATGTTTTTTGAACTGTTCATAAAAGTGTTTTGAATCAGATGCTGCAACTGCAAAACCACAAAGGCCATCACCATCCTCAACAACAAACACATGCTCAGGGCAGAGCTTCAAATATGGACCAACAAACCTAAAACAAAAACACATAGCTTAGTTGTCAATAAGAACAAAGTCCAATAATTCAAGAAATCAACTACACAATTGGGCCCAATTACCAGCCATTTTGTGTGTGCCTGCATCCTTGGGTGGATTACTAGTCTTGCCTATTGTTATCTTTAACCAATCAGTGACTTGCCTTCTGGCCCAAGTTGTTCAAAAGCTGGATAGCGCTATCCACCGGATAAACCATTATCCAGTGGATAAATATTAGGGAAACCAATTTGCACTATCCACTGAAAAGAGATTTATCTGGTGAATAGCGCTATCCACTTTTGAACAACTGGGGCCTGGTCTAGTAAAATGCCGAATGGTGTGCTCCTACCAAGATTGCAGAGAGTGAGGAGGTGATGGGTCTCAAAACTATTAAATCAATTGATGATGCACCCATTGTTTTTTGTCTTTGAATTTTATTTTCTCAGGTTTAGCTCATAAATTTTACCTCCTGTCAATATTACTTTATAAAGGAATATGTTACTAAAAAGGAGAGAGTCACAACTACACAAATGTAAATGTAGGTTGAGAGCAGACTAGCCCATTGTTGGAAAGGGAATGGAAATCAGGTTCCCTCAAACAGCTGAAAATCAAGCATACTGAACAACAGCTGTAAAGAATAGACTTTAAACCTTTCTGCAGACTCTGGAATCAGTCAATACAGTTTGCAATGTACATAAAGGATCTTCTGTCTTTTTTCTCTCACCCTTTTTTCTTATGGCTCTATATTTTTTTAGTTTCCAAAACATGACTGAAAGAAAATGACATACACCAACAAATTTGGAATCAGACAAAGTTGATTCAAATTGTAGTAAGAGAGCTGCAAATGACTTCTTACACCACTGTATCACCAACCTGTCTCCTGCCATGTTGAATTGTTTGCAAGGGAATAAATCATGTCCATCTTGCCAATCATCACAAGTTGACACACAAATTTCATACAGTGATTTCTGATTTGGAAAAAGAGAGAAAAGAAATTGCCATTAATGTAAAGGTCTTTCCTCTGTCATGCATCCTTTTTTTCTGTGCAAGTAAACCACTTTTTTTTTGGGTTGGAAAAGAAAAAAGCAAGTTGATTGGCACTGAAAATGGTTACTGCAAAATGATTGAACAATCTCAGCCTTTGTGGCATTTCGGTGTTCATAAGACATCATACAATCCAAATCAATAAGGCTGAAGGTTTTTTTGTATTGTATATAGGCAACGTGTGTGGCCTGTGTGTTTTGAATAAAAGCAAAGCAACAACAGCTGCACCGGTAGTAAAAAAGATGGCTCACATAAAGGCTTTAAATTGTGACCCTTCACGCGAAAAGGTGGCTTATCTAAATTTCACGCTGGGGCTATTTTCACGCTCAAAGGCGTGAAATGGAAAAATATTATTGGAATGTGAGTGAAATTTCTCCTTCACGCCGTGAACACGCCGTGAAAAAAGTCACGGCCAGAGTGAAATGTTTCACGCCGTGAAAAAGTCATTGCCAGAGTGAAAATTTTTCACGCCGTGAAAAAGGTCATAGCCGCCGTGAAACATTTCACACCGTGAAAAGTTCACGCCATGAAATTTAATCCTTGAGAGAAAAAATGACTCTGTTGTCTTTGCTAATGTGAATGTTATCAGCTTACAAAAACAAGCAACCAGCAATTTGACAATAAAAAGTTGGAGAAAACGCGACACTAAACTAAACAGTAAAAAGAAAAAAAGGAAGTAATAACCAGAATTTCTATTTAAGTGATATTCTGCATGAAATCGATGCACTTATCTGTATCAAATGTCAGACTTTTGATATTTGTAATAATTGGTTTATTGCGTTTCTTTCTAGGAACACGCAACGTCATAAATTATTTCCGTCGTGTTTCGTTTCGTCGATGACAAAAATGAAATAATAATTTCAAAAACTAATCATTAGTTTTTTGAAATTATGCAGTGTTAAATTTGTCACGAAAAGTTTGTCTAAACAACTCATGCAGGAAAAGTGTGAACTGAGTAGTTCAAGTTACGAAAGAAAAACTAAATCACGACTTATTGAGTCACGAATTTGCAAATATTTATGTTTTATCGGGTATAAATAAGTCAGTGTATTTTTTGAGTATTTTTACCAAAATGTAATCTTTTTAAACGGAGCTTGTAAGTTTTTATCCCTATAATATATCTGATTTAGCTCTCTTGTACAAGCAAATAACGAAGATACAGAAAAAAATGTCTACGTCTACGCTATCAACTTAATTAATGTCAGACTGCGTGGTACCAAAATAGTCTGCTACACCGCCGTTTTTTGTGTCATCACGCAACGCTCCTCCGCACAAATGGTTTCTTTCAAAGCATTCTGGCGGTCCGGACGGCATAGTCTTGCTTTGCCAGCTGTATTTTCCACATCATAAGCATCCCATTTAACTGTAGTGAAACAGCTTTAAGAGTTACCGATGCTAAGATAGACCCGAAAGTTAAAATTTTTGTGTTTCGCTATGTTTGTTTTGTTTCCCGAATTTGGCGCCAGAACTCGTCCCCAAGATCTTTGGCCTTTTCTCATCTAGCCCGAAACCGGGCTAAAATTTCTCATATGAACCCAAGGAAAAATTCATCCCGGTAACCGAGCCAGCCCGGTCAGCCGGGCTCATATGAAGAGGCCCTTAAGACGCGGAAAAACATAAGGTAAGATTTCATAGCGTGAAGCTTCTTTCATCACCCCAATCGATTTCACGGCGTGAAAATTTTCACTCCTATATTCACGGCGTGAAAGTTTTCACTCTATCTTTCACGGCATGCTAGTTTCACGCCGACAGTGAAATTTTTTCACCAGAGAGTGAACACGGCGTGAAATTTTGAATTCACGCCGTGAAAAGTCCAATTCACGCACCGTGACCGTGAAAAAATTTCCCGGTTTTCGGTGAAATCCATAAGCCCCCTTTTCGCGTGAAGGGTCACAATTTGTTTATAGTGAAAAGCAGTAAAGTTTTCTTCAGTGAGTTTATTTCAGGCACTCAACTCAATATCATAGATGCATCAAAAGGCTGTGTACCTCATCATTAGGTTGGTACGGTCTGATAGTAGAGATACATGTAGTAGGAACTTCTGGGGCCCTCAAGCTGAATACTTCATGTCCCCCATCAATGGGTAAAAGCCGCTGTAAACAAATTAAAAAAAGAAAACACATTTACATTGTAAATTACTACAGTGGAAGCTCTCCTAATGGACACCCACGTAGGGTGCAAAGGAAGTCAGTTTTACAGCTTGCCATTCGGGGAAAACCGTAGCTGGCATGTACTTGCCCAAAATTCATTTCAACTAGCCTCCCAATTTTTTTTGATAAGCAGGATTAATTACACAGTTCTTATGTGATTTGAATTCCTCAAAAACCTTCACTTGCCCATCGGGCAAGTTAAGAACAGAATTCACTAGCCCGATAGCAAACTCCACTAGCCCCGGGCTATCGGACACTACTTTCTTTGCACACTGCCAATGTAAGCAGACAGCTCCACTTACAGCTTCCTTCACAAAACCCTATTTTTCACAACTCAAACAAATTCTGTATTTTTACTTTCTGTAAGCGGCCAGCTCCAGTTACAGACTGTGAGTTTGTTACAAAAAGATATGGCTAGTCTTGGGACTCATCTTGTGAAAAATTATGAGTCCCTGTCCATAACCAATGAGTCCCAGTTCAAATAAACAAGGATTGAAAATGCTTGGGCCTTTATGTAATGCACCTATCAATGTAAATCCCGTGGGGGGGGGGGGGGGGGGAGTGCGGGCAAGGGGTGGGGATTTGATGCCTGAGACTATCCCCGTGTCAGGCTTTTACTATCCCCGTGTCAGGCTTTTGATCGTGCGAAGTGATCCCTGGGTCGGGACATTTGACTTTCACCGACAGAAGCCTGGTATCAATTCAGAAGCGGTTACCAAGTCGGTCCCTTGAGGCTTTCTGAAAGTCACGCTGTTGGAGAAAGGTATGAAGTTTTCATTTGTTTTAATCGCCATAATCGGATACTTTTAACTGTCATCTAAACAGATAATGTCTATTTTGAGAAAGTTTTTATCTTCAAGTTCCCATCTGATTGTAAAACTTGATTGAAATCGAATTCTACAATCAAAGTCAAAGGATTTTTTACGGGTCACTGACCCGACCTGTTCTGACATGTTGAGCAGATGTTATAAAGCATTTTACGTTTCATTAATATTATAATAGCATGGTCAATCTTCCTGTTGTTCAAAATAAGAGATGCTAGTGGAGAGAGAAAATACCTAATTACAGCAAGTAACTTAACGGAGCTTACGTTAACCTTAAATAAAAGTAGTAAGAACGTACTTTTGAAATGTTCTTTTATTGGTTTTATATAGTATTATAGTATTGTTTGTTTAGATTTTTTCCCCTGGGGTGGGGCCTTTTTTGACACTTTTAATTGACCTTTCGTTTCCCACCCTGGGGAATTTGATCAAAAAATTTTAAAATTTGTCAAATCCCCACCCCTTACCCGCACTTCCCCCCCCCACGGAGTTTATATTGATAGGTGCATAATCAGACAGTTAATCTGGAGACAGAGGCCAAAACTCTTGATTACAGTTAACTGAGATTAAAATATAGTCCTTCTACATTTTAAGCACAAAAAAGGACTAAAATAAATATGCATCATTAAACAACAGGCACAGAAATCACATGAACAGGATATTCTACCAAAAGATCTTCAAATTGATCAATCGTTCTTTGCGTCCTATGGCACGCATGCCATGAATTATTTTGCATCTTGGGGAATTTTTTTGCTTCAGGGATGCAGGACGCAGAGGTAACAAAATCACTGAACAGACACCTTTTTTCGCGTCGTGAGGGTGTCTGCACATCAGAGCTTCCACTGACTGTATTATCTCAAACACAGCTATTTTGAGAAAGGTTGTCAGAAAAAGTGTGCATGCGACAAACCCAAAAGGTAATATGGGATATGACTGATACACTTTTCCTGACCCTGTAGCTGTCAAACTCACTTTTTCAGCTTTCCTTTAGCAATTGCGAACACAATTCCATGGCTTCTCATGCCATTCTTGTAAATGTATTTGAAGAACAGTGAACTCAAAACCACCCACAATACCTTTCTGGATTGTTGCGTGCACTTTTTCTGACAACCTTTCTTGAAATAGCTGTATACATGCATACACATGTATGACTTCTGATTCTGGCAAATGTCAAGATTTAAATAACAGGGCTTCTGATATTTCGCACGGTCGCGGACCTGCAAAATTCAGGTATTTCCGCGAAATCACCCGAAATTTCCCCCAAAACGCGAAATACCGCGAAATTCGCCAGAAATATTTCCAAATACTTGTTGGCAAGACATATTTAATACTTATCTTGGCCATTAGACCTGTTTTATTCAGCCCAAACGTCCAAATTTATCTTGAACTTCGCCACTACGAGTAAACAACGTCCCAAAACTACCAGGCATTCTTAGATTAATGTTGTGAAAGACTGGGCACTAACAATAATGTTAATAGCTTTAGCATACACTAATTTCTCGAGCGAACTGTTGTTGAAAGAGAAAATGATTATCCCTGTTCAAAAAACAACGTTAAACAACGCTGGTCATATCAACACAAAATTGATCGATTTTAGCGAAATTTGCCAAAAAAAATCCAGCGAAATTGGCTGTTTTTTACTGATTGTCTCTTGGCGAAGTTTCCCCCCAAAATTTCCCGTGAAATCGGCCGATTTTTCTAAGAATTTGCTCCTGAAAATCCTTCGAATTT
The DNA here is from genome assembly GCF_958299795.1 of Porites lutea. Taxonomy (NCBI): domain Eukaryota; kingdom Metazoa; phylum Cnidaria; class Anthozoa; order Scleractinia; family Poritidae; genus Porites; species Porites lutea. Next base: position 13,825,879 of record NC_133204.1, read on the forward strand.
GACTTTTTTCTGCTAAAATCCCGCGAAATCGAACGATTTTCCCTCGAATTTTGACTTTTCTCCCGCGAAAATTCCGCGAAATCAGCCAATTTTTCCGCGAATTTTGACTTTTCTCCTGCAAAATCGGCCCATTTTTCCGCGAATTTGCCCCTGTAAATCCCGCGAAATTTTGCTTTTTTTTTTCCGCGAAAGATCAGAAGCCCTGAAATAAGTAAAATTGTTTTTCGCTGCTCCATATTTAGTTAACCACCACATACCTGCAGCTCTCCACACAGTCCTCCCCTGAACACCCATGCTTCAGGGTCTTCAGGGAAAAAGCTTTGTTCTTTCTGCTTCTTTTTCCTATTCTTGGTGCTCAGCCAACTAACAAATGTATCCAGCAGCTGCAAGACTTCCTTGACATCCCACACATATGGATAAAGGTCATACAGCAGTGCCCTGTTGGATGTCTCTGTCAGTCGCACAAACATTTCTTTAACTGACCTACAGATTTCATGGAACTTCTCAGCTCTGTCATTCCACTCAGTCAACTAGGGTTCATAATAAGATTTAACAATGTTTTAGTAATCAATGAATTTATCTAAGTATAGCTTGTACTCATCAAAATAAGATATTGCAACTTACTTCAAAATGTATTATAATGTGCAACAGCTCAGATTAGCGTATATATTTGTCATCACAACTTTAAATATTGTATTTGAAAATCATCACTGCTGTTACAGATGTTATATTACATCCAGATGTTACTACATTGCCTGTTCTTTCCCCTTTGAACTTCATAATCTCGGAAACCCGGGAACTCTTTTTTTTGACCTAACATTTTTCAAACTGGTTTAGTTTTAATAATTAAAACTAAACCAGTTTTTCAGTTTTTTTTCTTTGTCTCAGATCAAAATAACAATTAAAGTGGTATTGAAAACTTTAAACCACAGATATCAAGATTGGTTTTCTTAAGAGATGGGGGGGGGGGGAGGGGGAGGGGGGAGGCTAGTGTTTTCCTGCATAGCCAGTGGTGTTAAGCTAATACTGTTTGACACCGGAAATTTTATAAAGGTTAGTAATGCAATTTAAAAGTCTTGATATGTTATTACAAAAAAAAAAAAAATTGCCCAGGGTTGTCAAAAGTAGCCGGCTGCCGGCAAAAATCGCCGCCTACTTGGTTAGTATCAGCCGGCTAGTCTGCTAAGCATTTCTTTAGGGATGGTGTTCTTTAAATAAAATATCCCTGGTCTGGCCGCTTACTTTGACAACTCAGCTGTCTGCTTCAAAATTTTCTGACAACCCTGATTGCCTTGGCTATTTGGATGTGCACCACTGGGGATCATACCTTAGTTTTCTGCTCTTGTTCAGTAAGTTCCATAAACTCCTCTGAATCTTCCTTAATAGCATTAAATTTGAGCCACTTAAAATCAGCTATGATCTGCTTGGCCTTCTGACCATGGTTGTAGGGTAAGTAGAATAGATCTACCAACAGCAGAAGGTCATCAGCACTGAGCGGTGTCATCGCAGGCTTGTCCTTTTGTTCAATTATATCCATTGGCATCATCTCCTGCTCTTTCTTTTCATTCTCTTCGACTTTCTTTTCTACATGATTTTGAACAATACAATCTTAGAGCATTTTAATGCTCTAAGATCGTATTAAGTTGTATTGTATTAAGATTGTATTGTAGTAAGCTTGTACCACTGAAAAGTGGTGCTACAAAGCAAAGGTATAGTGAAAACAGAAACCAATCTGTACATGATACAGGCGTAACATTTAATAGTTTTCATAGTAATACAGCAGAACCTTATAAATTTACCAACATTGGGCAATAAAATCCTGGTTGAATAACAAGGTGGTCCTATTAACAGGGTCTTCAAAATAAAAAAATGGTAACCCAGTGGTTTTTACATTTAGTTTGAAAGAATATGGTTGCAATAATGAGGTGGTTGTAACAAAGGGGGGGGGGGGGGGGGGGTTGGTTCCACTTAAATCATACATGTGTGTAGTTGTGGTGAAATCATGGAGATGCAAAGAAGAAACATACTAATAATAATTTATTAGTATGTTTCTGCTTTGAACTTAAAATTCTAGCATGAAGAACCAGAAGGATGCCACATGGATGACTCAACCCACTGTTTGAAAGAGAAACACTTCTTAACATCGAACATAAATATTTATGTCGGATGAACTTATGAAGTGGCTTGTCACAGAATCTTTGAAAATGAAAAAATTGAAGGGTAGACAACCCGTGCTTCCAAAACATCTCACTGACCGACTGATGAGTACATGCACTGAAATCACCAAAAACCTGACACAGTGCTCAGGTAATCAAGGGAATTTTTAGTCAAGTATGGACACGTTGATAATATGGACAACTTTTCTATCACAAATAGTTTGTTGGGTCCCAGAAAAGCCAAAAATCATACATTCTCTACCTCTATAATACAGACACCTCTGTAAAGCGGACACTTGGTTCTGTCCCTTTGGTGTCCGTATTAAAGAGGTTTAATTGTACTTATTAATACTCCTTCTTTGAATCTTTTATTTTCTATTAAAAATCATTTTGCTTGGGAAGTTAATCAAAAAATACTCAGAACACAAGTCTGGTAGGTGACATGAGGACACTTACATGTATGCAGGGTTTTTCTAAAACAGTGGCCTATAGTGACTGTCATATTACCAAGTATCAAAATCTTAGTCTGACATGCAGTAAGATGCTACCTTACCTGGAGACAATGAGCTGTTAAGTTTTTTTCTGCTATTCTCTTTTGCAACCTTGATAGGGGAAGGAGTTACCACAGGGGAACACACAGGAACTGTAGCACTTGTAGTTTTTGTACTCGTTGTAATGGGAGCTTGTGCTTGAACAGGCATGGGTTCTGGGGTCATACTATAGGGACCGCTCTTAGCATAGGTTCTGGAGGAAGCACTCTTTACTTTAGAAAATTCCTTAAGCCAGGCAGACACCGCTTCTTGTAAAGCACTTTGAGGATCATAGGATGTGCGACTTGAGACACTTTTACCCAATGAAGCAACACTTTCTGTGTCCATTTGACCTTCAACTTTAACAACCTCACTACTTGTTCCACTAGCAGCACCATCCTGAGAATCTTCCTGATCAGTCTTTTCACCAGAAACGCTATTAACACTGCCTTCAACATTAGACAGATCTTCTTCCATTGGTTCCATAGAACCACTTGACTTAGGATCAATATTCATTGGTTCCTCTGTAGAAACTAATGATGCATCCCTCAGCCATGATGCAAGAGTATGGACAGCAATAAAGTTACTTTCAAACTCGCAATTAGGGTTCGTCAGCACACCATTCAACATGGGGAAAAGCTCAACTGGCCTGCCATCATATGGACCCAAGAACACTCGTCTCTGATCATAATCATTTGCATGGATATTATCCCAAATGACAGGTCTTCGTTTAAGCACATTTGTCAGGGTCTCAATAGTTTGAGTGCTAATTATTTTGGAGACTACCTTTGGTCCTAAAAATAAGTGAAGCAGCATGATAAGAGTAATATTGTGATATATGTGATTACACACACAGAGAGACACACAGGCTGCTATATACAGGCACGTCTAGTCTTTCTTTCCCTAAGCCAGCACTTTGTTTCACATCAGAAAACTAATTCTTGGTAATTGGAAATTGGAAAAAACTAACCAACTCAATTCATTCCCTGCAAACAGTGAAAGTAGAGCATAGAGCCAATGGAGTTTGTTGCTGGTGGATCACAATTAATAGTTTCACTAAATCATTACTTTTATCAGCTACGGTAAGCAAAGACTTCGGAAAATGGTCAAAACTAAGTTCTCTGACCATGAATGACAACCTCCATCAAGCTCAAGCTTTAGTTTCCTGCATTGAAGGCAAGTGAAATGAATTCTCTTGATGATCTTTAGCCTGCAAATACAGCTGTCTCTCATCACACCTTGCCACTTGGGACAGTTTGCAGGAGAGATTTCTGAGCCTCAACAACAGAAATGCCATACTGATGACCTAAAGCCTGTCAAGAATCTGGTCAGGAGCTCTGATTGGTCGAAGTAGTAATAATATTTTGTTGAAATTTTCACTTATGACAGTCAAAAGACAATTGAATGTAAATGTGACAAATCTACTGACAAAGAGTATACTCTTCTTCAAAAGAAGCATTTTGCATTCAGCTGGTACTCATTCACAGTTAATAGAGGAGGAAAAATATAAACTTGAATAAATTTACATTAATTTTTAGAGCCCCATGACTACCAGATTAATTATGTAAACACTGATTTATGTCATCAGTATGGTAATTCTGTTGCTGAGGTGCAGAAGACACTCCAACCAAAAGTCCCAAGCAGGGAGGAGTCAGGAGAGATGGCTGTATTTGCAGGCCACAGGTGCAAAGAAAGTCATTTTTAAAGCTTGCCATTCGGGCAAGCTGAAGCTAGCATATAATAGCCCAAACGTCATTTCAACTAGCCCCGAAGCATTTTGATGAGCAGAATTGATTTCAAAGTTCTTCTGTTATTTGAATTCCTCAAAAAACTTCAGTTGCCTATCGGGTAAGTTAAGAACAAAATAGCCCGGTAGCAAAATCCACTAGCCCCAGGCTATTGGACACTACTTTCTTTGCACTCTGCAGGGCAGTTGATATTCAAAGTTGGGTCAGTTACAATGCAGTCTAGGCTCATGAGATGATACCATCATGAAAAATGTGTAATTTTAGATGGACATGGCCATTAGACAAAACAAAGCCTTCACTCTCTTCATCTGGGACTAACCTTGCAATATTGCAGCCCAGAAAAGTAGAACATTTGTCACTGGGTTGGTTTGTATCACCATTTACCACACAAAACAGGTAAACACTACACAGAGACCACAAAACTACAACCACAACACTGGACAATCACAAGACATGTAAAAAGCATTTATGCAAAGCACCACGCTGCAAAATGCAAATAAAAATGATATTGTATTCAATCTTTGTTCTTCTGTAAGTGGAAACAAAGAAGATTAGATGTAGGCAAATCTCTTTCTTCTACAATCAAATTTACTGACAGAGGAATAATTTTTAATTTCTCTGCCATTCTGGAGGAATACATTACAGCTACATGTACATTGTATATGAAACAAATGTCTCTTTCAGGTTGACTTTGCCACTCTGACCCAATCACAATTTTTGAAAGAGAACAAGATCTGGATCTGTCTTTGTTTCCAGCTTTCAAGGGAAAACAAACACTGAAATTGAATTGTGTTTCAACTGTTCTGTGACACAGAGAAGGACCAATCTTTTGTTACTACATAAAACCTTTCTGCCACCATAATCAATTATGTTGATACTTATGTCAGTATACATGATTGGGTATGATAACCCACTGTTACAACATTCCATTCACATTTTTGTTCAGCAAAAAGGGTTTCATTTAATAAACTCAAGATAGCCTTCTGCGTGTTAAAAGAAGCCTATACTTTCACTATTATTTGCCATAATGTCCATTTGCAGTTACAAAAAAGAAGGCCAAAGATTTTATTTCATGATTAACAAAACAAAACAGCTTTGAGCCAAGCATCAACAAATTGGGTCCATACGGACTGTAGGTCTCACTGATAATTAACAGTATTGGTCTACTCATTTTGCAACAACTGCAAAAAACATCACTGACAGTCAAACTTTTTTGACATAACTGACAAATGAAAAGCCATGAGAGGCTTGAGCTTTATTTCTGAGAAAATTGGTGCAGTTTATTTGGTTTAGGTTAAATTAGTCAAGAGTGAAGGTATTGTAAGACAAAATGGCGAGCCCCACTGGAAACGGAGTTACAAAAATTTGCATTCAGTTTTGGGATGATATTTAAATTAACCCTGAAACAAAGGCCTGCGATGGTAGCATTTTAAGACTGGCAGACTGCAAAGTACTAACCAAACCTGGAATATGCATACTGTGCTCACTTGATTAGCACATCAACATGCTTGCAAGACATACTTCCCCTGTTTTTGAGAAAATCAGAATAAGATGGTATATTTCATTGGAGATACTGTGGTGCTACAATTTTCCAAATAGACAAGGGAACAGTGTTTATTCATGAAAAGTGTGCCAGATATCTTCTGTTAACTTTTGATAGAAAAAGTTGCTTGAAAAGCAATAAAGGATACACAGCAATTTGACTTCAAAGAGGTCAAACCTCCTGTCACAAGGCTAGGGAAATGTAATCCAGCAGGCATGTTCTGGGTTAAAGTTTATATTTTAAGGAAGTTAAACTTCCTTTTGAGTTGGTTAATTTGACACAGTTTTTTTTTTATCTTGGTTAAGTTATATGACCTAGTTTGTTTTGTTGTTTATTGGTTCAAAATTTCTCTGATCAAACCAGTACTGGCATCAGAGGAACTTTGAACTAAAGAATGCACTGAAGCTATAAATGAAACACATGAAGTTATGAGTAAGTCAGCTTTTGGACGATTCTGTTTGGCTAGCTGGCCGGCTGGCAGGAAAGGAAAAACTAAGATGTAACTGTACCTTCAACCAAGCATAGAAGAATCAGGAATGTCCATCACCAACACTGCTAAATGAAACAGTACATGTTGACAACAATGCCGAAACACATCAACAGATAAATCAAAATGAAAGTCAAACAAAATCTATTCATTTCAAAACAGTTTACCTGTCCACATAATGTTGATCTTCGGATCAAGTTTATTTCCCAAAGTGATCAAGTAGTCTGATGTCTCAACTGTTGGAACAGCTCTTGTGCCACAGTACTCTAAATGCCAATAATAATACTAATACAGTCACTAAAATTTGGCAAGAGCACTTTTATTTATACTACACCAATAAAGTTATACACAAACAAGGTGAAAATTGGAAAAAAGGGTAGGGGAAATGTACATGTACATTTTTTTTATCAATGAACTACCAGGTAAGCTGTTGCATGAAAATATTGTGAAAATAACATGTTATCCTTATACAGCTGTACTTGGAAAGATCACTGTTGCTTTGGCTACATAATAAATAACACAACTTTTGCCACAAGAAGTTATTAGAGTGAAATAGTTTGGTATTTCATTGGTGTTAAAAATTAAAATATATATATAACATTACACGATCAGCTGGAGATACAAAACTTCTCTTTTTGTGTTGGACAACAAAAATAACAACCTCTAAGGCCCAGTTCAGAAGTCGTGCTTCTGCTGTGCCAAACTTAATTGTAATTTGGTTTGACTGTAGTACAGCAGGAAAACGACTTTGATTCAGACGTCGTGCCAGAGTCGAACCAAATTCGGGATTTACTGATGCCTCGTAACAATTCTTCTCCAACTCCCTGTGGGAACGCAATCTTGCCAAAATACATTAATATAATTTATGAATTTTGTTTAGCACGGCAGAAGCACGACGTTTGAATTGCTGCTGTGCCAGAACCGTGTAGCACGGCAGCACTTGTTGAACTTAATTGCTTGCTGAACTTAATTCAAAAGTTTGATTCAGACGCCATGCTTCTGCCGTGCCTTTGTTGAACTTAATTCCTGAATTTAGTTCGGCACGGCAGAAGCACGACGTCTGAACTGGGCCTAAGTCTCCAACTTTTATCTTGTAGAAAAACAACATCACTTAAAGCTAATTTAATGGTTGGAGTTAAGATATACGTTTGTACACCTGTCAAACACAAAATTAAGGAAAATTGTGCGATACAAAGGTAAATAATGTTGAACTTTTCACAGGGCATGCAATCAAAGACGGAATTTTACAAAAACCACTTGTAATTGAAGTAACATGGAGAGAAGTTACCTGTTGGGCAAAAGAGAAAGCTTGGACACCCCAGATGTTTATATACGTTATTGGTGACTTCCACCTGTGCATCTCCAAATGAAGAGAATGCATCAACATCAGGGCCATGTAACTGTGGATCAATATCATCAAATAACAAAGCAAAAGCCACACATCCAAGCTTCTGAACCTGACAAAACATGAAAAAAATAGTAATAAATAAGAAAACACCTGATACAGTGTATCTTTCTGTTGCTAAAGCCTATCGATCACTGAAAACTTCAAGTTGTGTCACGTAAGAAGGCAGGATTACTTGTGAGGTTGCCATGCTTTTGAAAGTTTTTAGTGATACGTTTATCTTTTGACAAAATAGGTCTTTTTATGGGAGGGAATAAAACATTTTAAAATATGAAGCTGTCCATGCTGAGAGCACAGAAAGAATGCCTATTTAAAAATGTTTTCATGACCTTTAGCCTACTTTCAAATAATGCTCAATGGCAAAGCTAAGAAAACTTAAACGGACTCATTAATCTATGACTACATGTAGCAGTAGCCGGTGGCTAGCAAATGCGGGCGAAGATGTGACCGATGAAAACCGCTTTCATGATGTGTAAGCCCTTTTAGTTCCAGTGTCAACAAAAGGATATCACTGCCGATCATGAAAACTGGATTAAACAACCCAGTAAACAAGACTCACATTTAATTCAATGATTTTATTCAGATTTGCTTTGATACAATTAGCCTGCAATTAGTGAGGAGCGAGGAGAGGGCTGTATTCGCTGGCGAAACAGTAATGCGTGACACAAGACATAGAAGTGCATGTTTACAGTCATGACTGCACAAAATCTTATTTAAATTCAATTGAATATTCAATTCATGTACAATGACCAAAGGCCGTTGACATGCAATAGAAAATAATGAAACAGCTCAAATTACCACGGGAGTTTAACGTTTATTGAAGCTTTCACTTGGATGACAAGCGACATAACATAAAATGCTTGGAAACTTATAAAAATGTAAAAACCATGTACTGTTGTAAAACCTGAATAAACTTACATCGATTTCTAGACTTTGCTAACACTCGTATCTTCTGAAAACTTGTCCAACACTAAGCCTGGATCATGCTCTACTTTCATTTTCCTGGATAAATAGATTCCAGGCTGGCATAGCGAATCGTAAAGTCTCACAGTACATTTAGTAAAGTAATTGTGTACCTGAATAATAGGACCATTTATACAAGGAAAAGTAAGACGCGTCTTAAATAAGATGCGAACTGTACCGTTTACAAGCATGTCTTATCTAAGACGAGAACAGCTCGTGTAAATGGTTCGCGTCTTATTTCTGTTCTTGACTTGTTTTCACGTGAATGTTACTCGTAGTAACGGCAATCCAACTTGGCGTGCAAAAAATTAATGCATGCGTATTATGCTTTCGTGTCTTATGTAAGACGTGAAGGTCATTTATACAAAGTTTTTCTCGTCTTAGATAAGACGTGTCTTACCTAAGAACAGGTGTTAAGGGCTGTTCTAAAATAAGACGCGTCTTATTTTAGACGAAATGTCCCGTTTATATGGAAAGTTTGCGTCTGATTTAAGATGCGTCTTATTTTTCCTTGTATAAAATAATGGCCCTAATGAGTGCTTGAGAATTGAATGTAATAACAATTGTTGCTTCATTTGCATTTGCATTCACATGATTACCTTGACATCATATGGACCTTAAACTCAACACCAGGGCCTTTTTGGCCACATTCCACGCATATTAGTCGGAAGAACATGGCAAAGCCAAGAATGCGGATAGACTGAGATAAATCTCACTATACAGTTAATAACGTGCTTCTGATCAAGTCAAGATTAGGCAGTGGGCTCCTCTTGTTGCCCGCAATTACTATTCATAAATGTACTTAATTAGTGGGCAACAAATTTCAGGAACCGCTATGCAACAACTGAAGGCTGCACGCAAGTAGCTTTACACCTGTAGTTATATATGTCGTACCTGATCCATTTTCCTTTGAAGCAATTGAATGTCTCTTGAACTTGAAAATGAAATATCCAGACCAGGAGACAAGGCATAATAGAATGTTATTCCGCATTCCTTTGAAGATGCTATCAACTGCTTTAAATTTTCTGAAAACAAGCACACAAACCATCTTACTATTTTTATGTCCGTACTCTTTGTGAATTTAAGTAACCTTAATCAAGAACAATCATGTAAAATTTCAACTGTATACATATATTTTAAAAACTCCCAGCTATGATTTTCATTCTTCTTTTTGGTATTCTTTTAACATTGTATTCACCATAATCTCATTACGGACTAAAATGAGTCTTATTCTTAATTTTTAATTGTAATTCCAAATTCTTAACTATTCTTTCTCATTCTTATTGAAACTGTGTTTCTAAGACATTGTGTCCATCAATTGTATTAAAGACAAATAATTATCATTATTGAATATAATAACTATGATTTTCACAAAATGAAGTTTTTCCCTAGTAACTACAGCTGTAAGTTAAACAACTCTACCTGTTTCTTCGGGACCATAAAGGTCTCTCCACAAAGCCCGATGTTTGAGATCATCTTTGGGAGCATACAAATAAGTATTCATTCCCAGACTTTTTATCCTTTAATAAAAAATTAAAATAAATGATTTTAAATCACCATAAAACTATGGGGAACTTGTGGATACATAGGTTACAGCTGGACATAGATTAACTGCAGAAAGGTGATCTTGAGGCATGACACATGTAGGTGGTGTAAAAGGTAAGTGTATGCACTTTTCACAAGAAATTTGGAGCTGTTTTCGAAGCAGGTGATGGTCTGAAGGCTGATTGGGCAATTATGTCCTCCCTACTCCCTACTACTATACTGTCAGATAAGAAGATACTATACTACTCAAATCATGCTAACACTTCAGAGAAAGAAAGACAACAATGTCGGGTAACAATATTAATACTTTGAAGATGATGTGAACTGCGGAAATACAAATTTTAAATGACAATATGATCATTGCAGTGGTTATTGCAATTCACGCAATTGCAAATAAACCCGAAAAAAGTTTTCAGGACTTCAACAGGATTCGAACTCATGGCCTCTGCCTTAGTGCTGCAGTTCTCTACCGTTTGAGCTATGAAGACCCCATACATTGGGAGCAAGCCAATTTGTTGAGTTAATCTTAAACTGTGAAAGAAGTGAAACATGAAGACAATGTGAACTGCGGAAACACAAACTTTGAATGAAGATATGATTGTCACAGTGGTTATTGCAATTCAAGCAATTGCAAATAATCCGGAAAAAAATTTTCGGGACTCAAAGGCCATGGGTTCAAATCCTGTTGAAGTCCCAAAGATTTATTTCGGGTTTATTTGCAGTTGCTTAAATTGAAATAATGCACCTATCAATGTAAATCCCGTGGGGGGGGAGTGCGGGCAAGGGGAGGGGATTTGATGCCTGGGACTATCCCCGCTATCGGGCTTTTGATCGTGCGAAGCGACCCCGGGGTCGGGACATTTAACTTTGACCGACAGAAGCCTGGTATCAATTCAGAAGCAGTTACCAAGTCTGTCCCTCGAGGCTTCCTGAAAGTCACGCTGTTGGAGAAAGGTATGAAGTTTTCATTTGTTTTAATCGCCATAATCCGATACTTTAAACTGTCATCTAAACAGATAATGTCTATTTTGAGAAAGTTTTTATCTTCAAGTTCCCATCTGATTGTAAAACTCGATTGAAATCGAATTCCACCATGAAAGTCAGAGGATTTTTTATGGGTCACTGATCCGACCTGTTCCGACATGTTGAGCAGATGTTATAAAGCATTTTAAGTTTTATTAATATTGTATAGCACGGTCAATCTTCCTGGAGTGATTTTGTTGTTCAAGATAAGAGATGCTATTGGAGAGAGAAAATACTTAATTACAACGAGTAATTTAATGGAGCTTCCGTTAACCGTAAATAAAAGTAGTAACAACGTGTTTGAAATGTTCTTTTATTCGTTTTATGTTGTATTATAACATTGTTTGTTTAGATTTTTTCCCCTGGGGTGGGGTTTTTTTTGACACTTTTGATTGACCTTTCGTTTCCCACCCTGGGGAATTTGATCGAAAAATTTTAAAATTTGTCAAATCCCCACCCCTTGCCCGCACTCCCCCCCCACGGGGTTTACATTGATAGGTGCATAACCACTGCCACCATCATATCTTCATTTAAAACAAAATATTTATACTTTATTTCATTCGTCAGAACGCATCCTAATCTGGTATTCCTGTGGCACAGGCGACTGCCGATAAGCCGCCCCTATTAGTTTTATCAGGACATTTTGTGTTTGTTTCACGCTACTCTGCAATTTTCATTGATTTTGCCTTCAACCTGCCCATCCCTCTTGGCATGATAAGTATTTTAGTTTCTACTGATTTTCAGTGACGGTGCTGCCGTTGCTCCACCTTGTTCGGGCACTATTCCCCATGCTCATCTATTGTTGATGAGTTTAATTCCTATACTAGTAAATAACCAAAGGTTAGGGAGTGTGGATGACAATGATCGGAGGTCCAAATGCTTTTGCTCCAACCCTGGGCTTTGTGTAGATTTCACTTGACAGATGGTCAAAACAGGTGTGATAAGAGTACAAGGGGAAGAAGGTCGAAACGTGTGATCAAATTGTGTTTTGTGTATTCCATTCACTCTTAGTGGAAGTCCAAACGAATACTGGCTACAGACATGTGACGCATGCGCAATAAGAACCTAGACTGGGTTGTTCAAAGCTGGGTTAAGATAACCCAGGGTTAGTGCGAAAGTAGAATTCAGGTATGAAAGCTTAAAAAGGTTAATTCAATTTAAATTTTTTTTGTCAACAAGTTGATGATTATAACTGAGAAAACTATCTAAAAAATTTTTGTTTGAACAAAAAAAAAAAACCCGGGTTAACTTACACCCTGGGTTAAGCGCTAATCAGCCTTCGAATAACAGGGCCCAGTTGTTCCAATGCTGGTTGGCACTAACCCAGGGTTAAATTTTAACCCGGGCTTCTTATCCTTTGCATCAAAGGACTCTCTTGGATAATTTTCTGTATATTTTTTAGAGTATCCAATCATCTAATAATAAACAACAAGAATTACTTGTCTTTAAGCTCTCATATCTGAGTTCAAATTTCACACTAACCCTGGGTAACCCAGCTTCGAACAACCCGGCCCTGGAGATTAGGATTGCGGGCTCCTCTTGTCGCCCTCAACAAACTCTCATCATTTTATTGCCCTTGGAACGTTGAACTTGGCATTCAAAGAATAAAAGTTGCCAGAGTCCACTGAAAAGCAGACGGCTTACATCAAGTCTAAAGACACTTGAGATAAGTAAATACAGAGTGAAGGATATAAATTATACCTAAAATAAAAACATAAAGTCAAACGAGGAGAATCAAGGTAGAATCATAGCCTGATTTTCATGGCTATATTAATTTGTAGTTGTATCTTCTTAATTCTATTAAAGCTTTTACCTATAAAAGAGCTCTTTTCTTTGGTCATAGGTCCACGGTCTGCCATAGAAACCTGTTAACGATTTAAAAAGAGAGAGCAAGAAATTTCATCGCCAATTCATAAAGCAAGTCTTCCAATTATGGCCGAATATTCGGTGCCGAGACTTTCAAAGGAAGAAGATCTAGAATAGCGGACCTCGAAAAAGGCTGAAAAAACAGTACTCACCTTCCACTACACCACTAAGAAACGCTTCATTCTTATCTTTAGATAAATCTGAACTCATTGCAAGCCTTTTCTTTGAACTAAGACGAAATTTTTGCTTTGAATTCTTGAGAACCCGAACCCGACCAGATAACGCCTTCATTGGTGATACCTGCTCGTTCAGAAATTCACAGCTCATTACTGATTATGCGCAGTTTCGACAAAAATCAAGTTTTTCTGGTTTCCCAATATCCCGCGAACAAGAGCTCCGCGCGTGGCCTAAGGACCAGGAAGCGTCATTCAACTGAAACTTGTAAATGGCAGGAAATTTGCGGAAGGAGTTATGTTTGACTTAAACTCGATCTCCAGCCTTGCGTTTCTCGATGCACCCCGACTGCAAGTGGGTAGCATGCGTAGCAGGCGTTTGGAAGTAATGGGAGTAGGAAAGAAGGTAGTCTGCTACACAGCCATTTTTAGGGTCGTCACGCAAAGCTCCTCCCCACAAACAGTGCGGAGGAGCGTTGCGTGACGACTCTAAAAACGGCTGTGTAGCAGACTAGAAAGAAGGGGGCGCGCGAGAAAGACACACGTCCATGTACTACATGTGTACAACTGTACTGTACCGCAAATGATCCCCAAAATGGACCGCAAATGATCCCCTTTGTCGGCCCGTAAGTGATCCCGTGAAAAGTAGAGGAATGGAATGGATCAGTTAGGCATGCATGGTGAAGTGCTGAGAATTTGAACGACGTGTTTATAGTTTTATTAAAATAAAACTATAAATATCCGAACTGTTTCTCTTGGCAATTTTTTTCTCTTTTCTTTTAAGCCAAATATATAGCCTCTTTGCTCACTCCTTTGACCTTGGTAAAGGCGAAGTCAAGTTGATAAAAACCTTGACTTCACCTTGGATCTGCGTCTAAGATGAAGTCAAATGTTTCAACGCTTTGCTGTTCTTTTAATTTCTTTTAAGGCTTATCAAAGGCGTTGTCCAATAGGAGGCAGCGTGGCCGAGTGGTTAGAGCGCCGGACTTGCAATGCGTTATCCTGGAGTTCAAATCCTCGGCCGTGTTTGTAAATAGCCAGCTGGTTTGCCTCTGGCCAGTTGGGATTCTCAACCCTGTTAAGTTCAATTTGAATTGCTTGTTTCAGGCATTTTCTCGGCCCCACTAGCATTAGTGCTATAAATAATGCCGTGGGTAAATAACGGAAATATTATTACGATGAAATGATAGCGACACAAAACTCACCAATAGGCCATTCGCACTAAGAGGTCATCTGACGTCGTTTTTAGGAAAATGAAAGTTATATGATTTTGCCCTCGAAAAACGATTAGTGGGTCATATTTTAAACAAAATAATAGTGATTTGGTTTTTCAAACCCGCACCATTTTCTTAAAATGAGTAAGTTCGTAGCTGGTCACGTGACCAAAATGTGATTTTTAAAAATTAGGAATTATCTCTTTCTGAACACAGATTTTGCCCTTAAACTTAAACGAAAATGTTGAAAAGATGATGTGGAAACGTTTACAGCACATCCTGAGCGTAACTATCAAACGTTTAACAAGATATAAGCAAAAAGTAGTTTTGGCCGCCATGTTGGAGGGCAAGAGTATGCCCTCCAACATGGCAGCCAATACAAATCGTACTACTTCGTTGACTGAAAATCAAAGTCCCATAAAATATCTCCCTTAAATGCGTTTCTTCTCAAATTTCGGGTGTAAGATAATTTTTATGTGCTCTTTCAATTTTTGGCATCAGCAAGATTCCAACTCTTTGTTTAAAGGAAGCATCGGTCACGTGACCTCTTAGTGCAACTCTAAGCGAGACACCCTGTTTTTGGCGCGAAATTGTAAACTCTCTTCTCCCCCGCAAACAAACAAACAGCGGAGATCTGCTGAATTAAAGCTGTGTTTTTTTTTTGTAAGAAGCAATCCAGCTTTCGTTAATATTTTCACCCTTGTCTCTGATACAGTTTAGACCACAAACTTGTTCAAAAGGTACGTGTCATTCTCTTCATGTTCGTGTCATGCTCTTCAGACTTCATGGTTGTTTTGATATTTTAACTCACAGAAACCAACTCTGCTATTTCACAGTAGAGTTTTCATCAGATCAAGCCCTTTTTTCAGTCTTAATAGGGCTAGTGCATTTCTGCAAAAGTAACCGCTCCCTTCAAGTAATATTTCATAATACAATTCAAAACTCCATGCGAGAACCTATGAGACTTACTAATATGTTTTTTCTAACAGTTTACTTTGACTGCGAGAACTACAGTGAAACCTGTATTAAGCGGACACCGTATTACCGAAGTCCCAAAATTTATTTCCTTTATTTACTTTAAATGAAACCTTTATTAAGCGGACACCTCTATTAAGCGGACGCGGACACCTAATTATAAAAGTACCTGAAATAGTCATTTCTATTGTTACCAACCTGTATTAAACGGACACTTGTAATCAAATTCCACCACCCAATATGTCATACACCGGAAATGCAGTAGATTACCTCGAACTGTCACCCACAACTTTTTCGATTTTTACATTAAAAAACGTGACTTGACGAACTTACTTGATTAGTTTCACAGTACAGTATTGCTTTCTATTTCGTTTTGTTTGTATAGAGCTTGTTTCACTTATCTGATTCCTTCAAATTTGAGTTGCAATCTATGTTTATGGTACTATCATGATCAATTGGTCCACTATGATAAAGAAATTAATGCAAACGTATATCGTCAAAGTCTCTGGGAGTAGTCTTAACATTTGCACTGCTCATTTGAATGGTATTTTGCATCTCATATGACGTTATCTATCGAAATTAAACCTGTATTAGGCGGACACCCTGTATTAAGCGGACACTAAAGCATTCCCTAAAGGTGTCCGCTTAATACAGGTTTCACTGTACTTAGGTAATAAAAGGACTTCAATAAAAATGTGTGTACTAGACACTGATGGACATTACTGAAGCAAGTGCATAAGCTTATCTGAATAGGATTCAGCCAGTGCATTATCAAACAAACACAGTGGGGTTATTTGAAGACTATGGATGCTGGACGTGAGTATCTCTTTCTATTAATCAGGCCCGGCCAGGGGGGGTAGTGGGATACCAATATACCTAATATTTTGCCCCCAAGATACCAATATACCTCAAAATCGTAAAATGTGTGATACTAAATACCTAAAATTATTTTGAAACAGAATACTAAATACCTGAAAATGAACAGAGTTTAAAAGTGTTGACCGGCCTGCACACTCCTGCAGTTCGCAAATAGATTGGTCTTAAAACCTTTACATTTTAGCTCTTACTTGAGTGTCTTTTAGGGATTTTCCTTTGCGATATGAAATGAGGGGAGGCTGCTTAAAGATGTTTCTCAGGTATGGTTGGTTCTGTATAAGGTGCCATTTCTAGATGAGTATGTTCTTGAGGTTGGGCAACGCAGGGTGGTATTGCGTTACAAAGGGCATGAAAGGGTAGTATTTTCCTACGTGCATTTTTGTGTCTCTGTTCTAGTGATTTCTTTCTGTTTGCGAAAAAGACCTCTGAGAGATGTTTTTCTACAGTTTTAGCTGGGTAATCTCTATTCTTTATGCGTGTTGAAAAAAATTCCTCATGTTCTCTTCAAAAGTGATTTCAGAGGAATTTGTTCTTAGAAGCCTTAAGCTAGTCTCCATTGATGAAGCCTTTTGTGACGCCTGGTGGGTGACACGAATAGAAATTTGTGTGTTGGAATTTCCCTGTAGGCTTGAAGTGTGTTCGCACCTCAAGGATAGAATCCTTGTTGAATCTGACACCATTGTACACTTTCGTGTCCAAAAATGTAGTTTCTGTTTCTGATATTTCAGCCGTGAATTTGATTGTAGGATGGAAGTTGTTTGCCTTTGGAAGGAATTCTTCTATTTCGTTTCTGCTTGTGTCCCATACTGATATGATGTCATCGATAAACCTTTCCAAAAGATGGGCTTAATGCTTCGAAATGCTGCTCTGTCTGAGTATTTCTTTTTCTTTTTTGGCCCTGAAGATGTTAGCAAAGGCTACGGTCATTTTCGTGCCCATGGCTGTTCCGTGGGTTTGAAGATAATCTTTCTAGATCTCGTTAAATTGGAACGAATTTTCTAGTACTATCAGACTGGGCATTTCGCTTAAAAACCTGGTAGGCACTGGAGGGTTTCCTTGGTGAAATTCTTCTTATGCATAGCATAGTTTAGTAAAACCCTCTCGTTGTGGTATGTTTGTGTATAGGCTTGTGACGTCCATTGAAACAAGTATGGCACTTTTAGGCAGTTTAATCCTCTCGATGAAGTAAATAAAGTCTGTCGTATCTTTAAGATACGAAGCTTGGAGTTGTGCTATTGGCTGAATAAGGTGGTCAACAAATGCTGAGATCTGCTCTGTAGGTCCGGAACACCCTGAGATGATAGGTCTTCCGACAGGTGTCGGTTTGTGGATTTTAGTAAGTGTGTGAAACACTGGGATTCGCGGATGATCAGGCGTAAGGGAGAACCATTTAGCCGTCGTTTTATCAATGTGGCCTTCTGAGAGCAGTATTTTAATAAGTTGTTGAGCTTTTTTGGTTGTAGTTTCAACCATTGGTTTGTCTAGAGGTCGGTAGTTATTTAAATCATTAAGCAGAACCTGACCTTCGTTTAGTTTGTCTTGTCTGCTCATCAATACGGTAGTGTTACCTTTATCAGATTTCTTAAGAATAATGCTTTTGTTGCGCGATAACTCTTTGAGAGCTTGGCGCTCTCCCGTAGATATATTATTTTTTGGCTTGTCAAGTTCTATAATTGCGAGCTCTAATTTTACCTCCCCTAGGAATAAGGTCTCCGATTTACAGATGGCTGGACTGGTGGTTCCCAGTCCGACTTAACGTGAGAAGGATGTGGTTCGTTTTGCGATTGGGGAGGTGGTTGGGGTGGGGGACTGGGATAGGAAGCCAAACAGTAACAATTTCGAGCATCCGCACAATTTTTAGTGAGCATTAGAGCGATAATAAAACTGAGAAATGAATTATACGTGTGATGTCTGTACCATATACCGAATACCTAAAATTCAGGAAAAACTGAATACTTTATACCCGAATTTTGACCAAAAAATACCATATACCTGAATTAAAATGGCCCGGGATACCGTACTGACCCAAAACCCCTGGCCGGGCCTCATCAATTTTCCCTGCCTAGTGTTTTCAAGCTAAATTTCTCTTCAGCGCAAGAAAGAGATTAATTTCATTATACTACTACATGAGAAATTACTGCAATTTGATTGGCTTAGAGCAGTGGTATTTCAGCTTAATTTGAAATACCTACATGTGAAAATTACAAACTTTTTGTGGGTAGTAGTATAAACAAATAATAGCATGATTTGTACGTGATATTTGGCATAAATACCACTCGTGATATTTCAAAATTGTCTCAAATTTCACTCGCCTAACGGCTCGTGAAATTACGAATAACAATTTTGAAATATCACTCGTCGTATTTATACCAAATATCACTACAAATCATGCTATTACCTATACAAATACATACGCACTGGAGCTCAGGCTGCATAAGAGCAGACAGTAATTCTGTGGTCACGTGTTGACTGATGACGTAGCAGAGCAGTCGCCATTTTGGATTTTTTACCGGAGCAAAACATTGATGAAAGTCTGCTTCTCCTTCTCCGTTTGACCTAAATTTCTTTTCAAACCAAGTACTAGGCTGTCCCATTTCCCTGCCTAGTGTTTTCAAGCTAAATTTCTCTTCAGCGCAAGAAAGAGATTAATTTCAAAATACATAGCAGCATATATTGCCGCCGGGAGAACTTGGGACACGCTTTAGCTTCAATTTCTTATGCTCCTGTTCATTGATTTTAAACGTGTCTATTATAGGGTGACAGTTTAAAAGAAGAGCACGTTTAAACAAGACATCTTGTGTATACGGTTGAAGTGAGCGTATAAATGAGAACTCTATGGGTGAAGATGGCATGGCGCTGTGGAATAAACAACATGGCGTGTGGTGATGGATCTTCAGATTTTACGAAATGATCTTATGTGGCTATTACAGCTTATGTCGTTTTTTGGCAACTTCTAGCCAGACATCAGGAGTTATCTCCAATGTCTTCCACAACAGAAGAAATAGATGGGAATGAGAATATCACCAGCGATCTAGAGGAAAAGGACCTAGGAACAAAATACAGGGAACATGAAGAAGTTGTTCTTGTCAATGGAGGTGAATGTACGGAACACGAGAATTTGAACGGCGGTGAACATCATGAATTGGTAGGAGATAGCTTGATTAATGGGAGCCCAAATCTGTCTTTGCCTTTGAATGGAATCAAACGGGAGACGGATCAGGAATTAAAGTTTATTGTAGCAGAATATGAGCAGACTAAAAGGGAACTTTCCAAGTTGCAATCGGAGTACAAATTGTCGCTTCAACGCGAAAGGAGTTTGTGTGAGAAAATACAGGATTATCATGGTAAAGAGGATTCGAGTGTGGCTGATCTAAACCGAATAAACGGAGACTTAAGCTCAAATTTGGACAGAGTTCTTGACGAGTTAAAGTGTGCTAAAGAAGAACTGAAAAGGTAGACGACTATGTAGATTTCGTACATGCATACTTTCATTTTTCCATGTATCGGGTGTTGGTACTATATTGTCATTATTTTACATAGTTTATATCATGTTGAACCTGAGATATTTTGTATTCAAATATGTTTACCCCGAATGATGTTTCGTAATATTTTCATTTTATACATGTTATATCATATGGGGCCAAGGCTGCTGTGGTTATAAGGACCTGATATTTCCTTTTTGCTAAGTCATGAGATCAGAAGATCACAGCATTTTATGCCTTTGACAACATCAAAATTCTATACATCTCTCTCCTGTTTTGTTTTCATCAGCAGTGATTTTATGGAAATATGTCTCTGTAATAGTTTTCCTTCAGAGAATCCATTAATATTGTTGGTCTCTGTTCAGTTTAGCATAATATTTTTTTTATTGTGTTTTTGTTTCAAAGAAACCTCAATAATTTATTATTGTGATCAAAGATTGTCCAATATACATGTACTGTCACTTAACTTAAGTATGCATGATATTGCAGGCTCCCTTCCCTGCCTGTGAGTCATTCACCATAACTCCCATTGAGCTCCTCTCAGAAGGTGCCTATATTGCAGACTTTTGTGCTGATCAGTTGTAATTCAATTCTTCAACATCCAGCCTGGGACAACCCCCTGGGGGTTTGCACTTTCTAAAACAGGTCCGTTCAAATGCCTAGCCCACTAGGTCAAGATAGTGGTCAAATGCCCTACCAGAAAGCCAAGTTTGTTTTTCAAATGCTTCTCCCAAGGAAAAAAAATGAATTTAAAAATATACCTCGCATATAATTTTTTCTGGTGGATGGCTTTTTTAGTGAATGTTCCAGATATCTGAAATTGGTTCACATCTCCCTGTAACACTGTATCTTAAAAAATGCGATGTTTGATATTCTTTGTGAGGTAGTGGTAACATGTTTCTTGACCGTGACCGCACCACACTGAGTGTTTTCTCAGACCTCGAGTTGGTACAAGTACAGGCGCATCAACTATGATAGTCAAATTATTCACCCTAGCAATGTTAATATTGTAATCCAAAAATTAAAGGAGCCATCACTTTTTGGAACTTTTCGGAAAAACCAAACAAAAAGTTTGACTGTTTCTCAGGTGAACTACTGACTCTACATGGTACAAAGGGTCAATCAAAGGATTTGCTCATCACTTCTGATTCAAGTTTCCACCTCACCAAGGCAAAAGTCACCTTACGTGTCAAATTCCCTACTCCCCTGGTGTAATCAATGGTCAGATGCCCTGGGTTTTGCTCTGGAGGGTGGATGTTGAAGTTTTGAATTGATCAGCACATTAGCTTTGAATGTTAACAACCTTCATTGCCTGAGGATCTAGTGTGATCATATTGTGGCCTATGTTATGAACATACTAAAAAGTCAATGTGGGTTACTTTTCAATGAAACAAGCATCTGTAAAACTTATCAAAAGTAAAACTTTTGCTTACCGGGTAAATGAAAAAAAAAACAGTTTTCTGTGAGAAATTGGTCAAACTTTTCTTTATTACTTTCAGTCCAGGGAAACATTCAACAGTTTTGAAAATATTGTGGAAACACCTTATACATTAAATCATAATGTAAATAAAGAACCAGATTGAATCCATGCAGTCCCTCTTTCTTCTATCTGTGGCTTTCAATCCATCATTTCCATCCATTCTTTAAGTCAGTCAGTTGATCAGTCAGTCAGTTAACCGTACATTTGTTGTCTATTATCAAAAAACAGTTAAAATTAAATAATAATAATTATAATTGTTATGTTAATGATGATGATGATGATGATGATGATAATAATAATTATAATAATAATGAAAACTTTATTTGTGTTTTTGAATGTACAATTGTAAATCACGCTACGTATAGGCAATTTACAAATGCGGCTTGAGATTGGATTATTAAAAAGAAAAAAAACAAAAACAAAAAAAAAACAAATCAAAAACAAAACAAAACAAAAGCCAGTTCCTATTTCTACAACAAAATAATAATAGTAATGATAAAATCTTTTCTTATGGTGGAGCCATGTTTAATATGGAACCGCCTACTTTCGCAACTACAGTTTGAGGACTTACAAGCAAAATTAGCTGGCCAAAGTATTGAATTATTTTCATACATGGCATCTTAAAAAAGCAGCTTTCTTTTGTTTGAAATTTTGTTGTTGTTAGTGTATTACTATAAATTAGGCTTGTCTAGTCAATAGTTAGTTCAGTTTTGTGTTTAATTGTTCAAATGGCTGAATGAATTGCACCACAAGTCATTTTAATAAAGTTGCCTACCTATCTTACTACAATAGTTATTAAAGAAAGGCTAACTTTTGATTTCTTTCATTTTTCTCAGGCTTAAAGAGTCAAACAATGAACTTGAAAAAGAGCGAAACAGCTTAACAGCAGAGGCTGCAAAATTGCAACTGGATGGAAGTGAGGAAATTGAAAAACTTAGAGAAACAAATAAAGAGTTGGAAGATAAACTTTGTGATCAATCAAAGGAACTGGATGAAACAAAAGAAAAACTGCAAGCACATGATCAGGCCGCAAAGAGAGCCATTGCAGCTTTGCAAAAAGAAATGGCACTGAGAGTTGATCAGGTTAGGAAGGATATTGTATTAGCACTTTATATAACAGAGAGCTTTAGATTTGGGGATGAGTACGAGTATGAGATTTTCTCAATACTAAGTAGTGCAAGCAGATGAGCCAGCGTCATTTTGGCGGGAAAACGTGATAGTAGTTGTCATTCTACACGGGTCTTAGTGAGAATGTCATAGTGGCAGGAACAAGTTATCAAATGTAAGAAGTTTTATCATTTTGCTATCGGGAGAGGGCTTAACCCTCTTTCAGTATAAATAACCTTACTAACTTTTCCTGTGAAAAAAAGGAAAATGAGGCTTTCCGAGGTGTCCTTTTTTAGAACACGTGCAAAATCTGTAAGTCAAATCTCATACTCGTACTCTTTCTTGTCCTCAAATCTAAAGCTCTCTAATAAACATGTAGATAAAGTCAAACCTCTGTTATTGGATGCCTCCCAAAAGTAGATCTTTAGTCAATGTCCCAGTCACATAAAAACACAGGATGTTTTAACCAAGGCAGACACCTCTCTTGATTCTTATTTACATGTTACAACTTTCTTGTGTGCAATGTGCTTGAGATAAGTTTATAGCAGGTTTTGTATCCTGTAAATAAAATGTCTCACTTGCAACTTTAGTTGGTTTGATTTACATGGCACAATTATTCATGTGGTAAGATTTTCACAAGCCTGTTGTATATGACAGAGTTGTACTGTGTAAGTCTGCCTTTAAGCCAAACCATAAATTGTACAGCAGGAGAACAAGAACTGGATTTGTTGTGTACTTATTAAATGTACAAGAAATGGGTGAAAGGAGGTAGAGAATGAGTGTAAGAGATGCCTGATAAAAAGGCTTCAATTGACATCTTGTTCCACACAGATTTAGCTCAATTCAGCTTCAAAAACTAGCAATGGATGAGATAATCTTCAACTGCTAGATGCTAGAATTATATTGGCAGTTAAACAAGTGCATATACGTGTATGGTGAACACAAAGTTAATGCTTGTAAAATGGGCATGAATTTCAACTTTTGTACATATTCATATACTTGTTTGGTCATATTTACTAAGCCACAATGAGGGACAAAAGTGTTGGCACACTTCCGTAAAATGGCCCCTTTTTGCATAGTAGATATACTTATCCCATTCCCCTGTCTACCCCAACCCCTTCCCCCCCAAAATCAATGTTGAATTTTGGACCCTCAAGTCTTTTTTTTACTTCAGACAACATTGATTCGGGGGGTGAGGGGATTTACGGCGTTTAAAAAGAATGAAATAATAGATGAATTAAATGTTTGCTAAAAGCACCCGTTTTAAACAAGTGTGTCAACTACTTTTGTCCCTGATTGTCTGAAATATGTATCTGTGTTTTCCGGCTAGATTTTTGACGCTGCTGAATTTTTGTGCGATGACGTTACTCTATGGACCAAATTGTTTTTTTTAGAAACAACAATTTGTAAAGTTTCGTCCTGATTTGTAGTAAACGTAGAGTAAAATGTACGAAGCGTATGTCATCACTTAATCTTGTACTTCCGCGCGTTCCTGATACCCTGTGGGGTCGAGAGGAAATCATTTGTGTTATGATCAATGCCGTTGCAGCGGATGTAATGTTTTCACAAGTATTATCAATAGTGGAAAAAGGATGGAAACACTAAGGTGCAATGGAAATTGTTCTGGTAAATGATTAACTTAAGCGAATGAAGTACTGCAGAGTAACTGAGGGGACATGCATTATTTTTGACATTGACTTGTGCCATTAGTGAAAGGACGTGAACAATATACAGGTTATGAACCTCATAAATGATGGGCCAGCCGTTTGTGCTATGTCCTATATATAGATGTGTGTTTTTTTTGGAGACCTTTTCAAACCTAAGTGATCCAAACCTTTAGCGTAGGTAGGCGTCGAACAGGTTAGACCAGGTTTTGGAATGTACTTTTGTAATGATTTTAGATGACCGCCTGCCATTTATTCAGTGGCATAATTTTTTTATTGATGTTGGATGGACAACTATTTCATTTCCCAGCTCGTAAATCACAGAATACCAAAGAAATTGTTTTCAAGATAGACACACCAGTTTGCGTCATCGCCAAAACAGCAATTACTTTTGCCCAGAAGTTCACTTGATGACAAGGAAAGCGGGATAACATGTGATCAATGACGGCCTTGCGCTGGAAAATTTTCCTTTTTTATGCGCTAATTCCTCACGAAAGGCAAAAGAAGATTCCGCTATGTAGAAAGTACTTCGCAATACGTATTCTTGGCAAGAAAAATTCCAGCGATGTGGTGCAAATAAGGAGTTTCAACGGTTAACCACGAGAATACATATGGACATTAAGAGGTCATAACAGACTCATTTTACTTTTCGTTTTCCGAAACGTGGTTAACCGTTGTAACACGAAGGAAGCAGTGTTTTCCTCAGTTTGAGCTGTCGTTTTCTTTGAGAGTCAAATACCAGTTCACGTTTCAAAGCTCTCTTTTCATTTTCTCTGCCGACAATAGACAAAAACACAGGGTTTCGCTTGAGAAATACAGTCCAAATACACAGACATATGCGCTCATGTCACGCTATTTGCGTTGCGTTATCATGTCACTCATGGTGTCACGAGGTGGGATTGAAAGTAATTGTTTTCGTGGACACTTGCAATGTTTGCTACGCTGTCCTTAGTTTTTTATTGAATTGGCCATGAATTTACCTTCACTTTTCCGTAGTTTCGATATTGAACGCAGTGACGGCCGCTCCGCACTAACGCTCCATATTTCCGTGGCCAGCCAGTGACTATCCCCACTACGTGTCAATCCTTACCCTACCCGTGATTGTTTGCGCCTTAACCATCGGATAAAGTGAAGAACGAGAAATATTCACTTTATTAAAAACATTTTCAGTACGCGTACCCTTGAAATTCATCAAAAGTTGTACATGTGCGCGAGTTTCAGCGTTAGTTTTTAGCTTGTAACCATATCGACGTTAATTCTGGATATCGCAGCCCTTTTATTACGTCATCACGTAACTCCAATTGGCCCTATAATTCGGTCGTGAATAAGTCAATGTCACCCCCACCACCAATAACATAATTATGTCTTTGATTTCTTTAATTTCAGTTAAAATCAGTGTCATGCACGGCTCAACTTGTGTGCAGTAGCACAATTTTGCATTCAGACAATGAGGGACAAAAGTGTTGGCACACTTCCGTAAAATGGCCCCTTTTTGCATAGTAGATATACTTATCCCATTCCCCTGTCTACCCCAACCCCTTCCCCCCCAAAATCAATGTTGAATTTTGGACCCTCAAGTCTTTTTTTTACTTCAGACAACATTGATTCGGGGGGTGAGGGGATTTACGGCGTTTAAAAAGAATGAAATAATAGATGAATTAAATGTTTGCTAAAAGCACCCGTTTTAAACAAGTGTGTCAACTACTTTTGTCCCTGATTGCAGTCTACCACAAGCAGTTAAGACATGAAACTACCAAAATGTGTACTTGTTACCACAAAGACATACTTGCTCATGTAAATGGTTTTCAACACAACAGCAGATCGATAATATTATTAATAGGGCCTGTCACCCCTTCCCAGTACCCACCTTTCCAATATATTTTCATTGTGTGCTGTTTATATCAAGGTGACAAAGATGTATGAAGATGTTTTGAAGGAAAAGGAAAACCTTGGAGTCAAACTGGCTCAGGGAGAGGAAGAGAAGAAGAAACTTGTTAGAGAAAATGAGTTGTTAGGGAGAAAAGTCTCTGAAAATGCAAAGGTAAAACATTTTGTTTCTTATCAGTCTGAATGCTGGCAGGTATTCCAAACTTTGTTAACCTAACTTTTCATCTAAAATCAACTTTGGTTATGACACTGCACACAGGAAATAACAAAACATACCAGATATAGTTATTTTAATTACATGTAGTTAGATTATCCTATTCCACATCAGTTTTATACTCTTTCAAGGGTAAGGTGTTGGTAGAAAGTTTAAATTTGCTCTTTATATCTATAGCTAATACAAAGCTCATTGACACCACAAAGTCCAGTAAGGCTTTTTTGAGGCTGACTTCATTGTTAATCCCTATCTAGGAAATAGAGAAGTTTCGGCAAAAGCTGAAGACTGTTCAGACAGATCACAGTAAGCTACAGACAGCATATGATGAAAGGGTAAGGCACTAGTTGTCCTAAATCCTCTTTTAAGACCACCCTCTTTATTAAGCCCCACTTTTTCAGGGAGCAAAGTTAAAGGGACTGGTTCATAGCTAAGTGTATGCTTATTACTTAAATTACTTCTTTCCAATTTTTTTTTAAATTCTATTGGTTAATTATCCCACTCACATGTATCTCAGCGATCTCAGAGTATATTTCAACGTAGAATTGTATTTCAGAGTAACCTGAAGTAGGATGGAGGAGTACTCAAATTGCAGAAAATAAGTGGATTATGCGAACACTACCAGCATTGAATTTTTTGTTCACCCGAAGGTTTAATTCCATGGTTGATTAATTTACAGCTATTTGCAAATATTTAAGTTGATCAAGTGTAAGTCACTGCTGGGGGAGTGTGCAGATTGGTTCCTTGACAACATTATGACATGATCATATTGCTTTTATAGGTGATACAGCATGTCCCGGCAGAAAAACAGCATTTTGACAAATGAGCATGTGCTGAACCGTGAACCTGTCCCTTTAATAAGTCCCCCTCTCTCTTACATGTAAGCCCCCCTTCGCTACCCTTTATTATCATTCACATTGAAAGTAATGGATGATAGACTGTATTAGTTAATCACGACTATAACGCTTCATGTGGACTGATCTTGTGTGACTTATTCACATGCTGGAAGTTCGCGTTTGTTTTTGAGCTTTGACTACGTGACCTCCAACTTCATATACTTCAGCTTTTCCACTTTGCATTCTAGTTTTTTATGTAAAATTGATGGCATCATCTTTGTTTAATCAAATACAGTTGACCCCCGATAACTCAAACCTTCTAAGGAAATCAAAAAAATTTTTGAGTTTTTTGGAGTTTGAAGCAAATAACCAGAAATAAGGAAATAAGCAAGTGGATGGGGAGCGAATTCAAATATCATGCACACTTGACTTTAAGGGGCAGCAAGTGATATTCATAGATATTTTGAAAAAGGCATTAAGCAATAAAGCTTGATTAATATACAGGGATGGACACTGAACTTGAACTAGGGTGACAAACTAAAGACAAAGAATGGACATGGTTGTGTTGAAATGAATTCAGTGTTTCGGACTTCAGTACACTGTTTTTTTTTGGCTTGTCATGTGCTTACAACATGATTCGAGTTATAAAGGGTACAATTATGTAGAAATGATCTAAAGGGAAACAAAAATGTCTTCCAGTTGCAGGAGGTTCGAGTTACTGAGGGTAAAATTACAGTACCTGTATGAAGGAAATCCAGGGGAAATTAACTTTGGTTTGGATTAGCAAGGATTTGAGTTATCGGGAGTCAACTGTAAGCCCCCGTCAAAAATGCTTGAAATAAATAGGTTACCAAACTTGTTCACAAACTGTCAAAGTCAGATCACATTTATGTCAGTAACAGTTGATTTGTTTTTTTTTTATGTTGTATGTTTTTTAAATTGTATTAATTTTGTAACTTATTGTGTTAGCAAACTGCAGTTTTAGAGAATTTTCTTCTCTGAAGAAGAGAAAAGTCCTTTGTCAGCTTTAGTTTATGAACTAGCTCAAGTGAACCAAACAATGTGGGGATAGCATCTTTTTACTATAGTCACTTTTGAAACAGTTCTTTCATACATTGCACTTGTTCACATAATTTTAAACAGGGAAAGGAACTTACAACTGCTTTGCGGGAGTCAGACAAGATATCTGAGGAAGTGAATTCACAAGCTGTTAAGGTCAAGTGGGCACAAAACAAACTGAAAGCAGAGTTAGAAGCACACAAGGTATATACATTAGTTTTAACAGAAATTCCTTGTTTTTAATGTAACACTGCATTGTTGGGATTTGGCAGATCCATTTAGGCCTTTTCCTGTTCATGTAAATGCTCGAAGTTGAAATTAGCAGCTAATATCAATAAAAAATTTTAAGAGCACGAAGGGGGTTGGTAGCAGGTTGGTGATAAGGTTTCATGATCTCACTACATTGTGTAACTGTAATTATTTATTTTAATAAAATATTCAAATACATAAACGATGTGTTTGAAAAGGCAGACCATGAGGTTCTAATCACCCTACCAAGCTCCCCTAACTAAAGTTATAAACTACAAAAAAAATAGTATCTATAGATACGAACTGATGTAATGAAAATGACATTTACAATGTAAAATAATGTATAATAATATTGAAATATGAAGTGTGATGTATTAATGTTCCTTTTTTCTTGAAATCATGGAATGTTTTTCCACTTTTTAAATTGACTTTTTGTTTTAATCTACATGTATTGATATTAATATCATTTTCAGATAGGTGCTTTGGTAAATTGTTCCAAACTTTGCTTATTCTGTTCTTACAGATAGGGGATACTTTAGGGAGTTAACTCAAGTTGATTTTGTTCAGATCTTTTACAGAACGTTTTGAACTTTATTTTCTTTTAATTTATAATTAATTTATTCATTTATTTTTTGATGTCAATCAGGAAACCAAAGCCAAGCTTGTGCAGATTACACAGAAACTGAAAGAGGCCAAGGAAGAAGGCATTCAAATCAGAGCTGATTGCCAGGCCATGATTAAACAGTATCAGGTAAAGTTGTTTATTTTTGACCGTTATGTTTCTACTGGTTATACAATGTACCTTTTGACTTGATGATTCTGTCCCTTCAGCATGTAATGGATTTTTTTGACTGATGTAAATATCATCCCCTTGTTTAAAATTATTTTGCGGGCAGTTGCTGTGAAAAGTCACCTTTTCCCATCCTCTCCTCAGTGTTGTACTGTTGGTGGGGTACTGTGGGTAACAAGAATACAACATTGGATACATGTACTGTAAAACTCCGAAAATAAGCCCCTCCAAATATAAGCTCCCCAAACTCGTAACGCAAAAAAACCCTCCATTAAATTGCCCCTCCAAATATAAGCCCCCCAGGGGCTAGTACTTGGAAATTGCCCTCAAATACAAAGTAAAACAAAGCAAAAATGGTAAATTTCCTTCCATTTATAAGGCTAGCCCAATTTATTTTGAAACGCAAATTTCCCTTTGTAGATAAGCCCCTCCAAAATTAAGCCCCTCAAAAAGGGCCTTTGAAAAATATAAAAAATTAAATTCAGGTTAAATTTTTTAATCTAGCATGTAGGTTGATTCTCAACCCCAAGCCCTAATTACTCATGGATTATGAGACAAAGGAAATTGAGAATCAACCTAGGTTAAGAAATTGTAACCTGAATTTAACCTGAATATAATTTTGACCTGTAACAGATAAATTAATGTGTGTGTGTTTGTTTGGTAGGGAACTGGCCTAAGAATATAGGAAACAACATTTTCTCCTAAAAAAGTTATTTTTTCTTTTGAAAGGAATCAGAAGAAATGAGATCCAATTCACTAGACAGTAAACTAAAAGCTAAGGAAGTGGAACTCAAAAGACATGAACAGGAAATTGCAGATCAAGATGAGGTATTTTTCTTTCTATTAATCGGTATCAAGATGACACACTGTTGATTGTTAAGCTTGGTCTAATTATTGAGTGGTAGATCTCTTGAGAGCAACATCAAGAGGGAAAAGATGTGATTCAATTCTAACCGTTTCTTATAGCAGTTAACACCTTTTAAGCGCTCTTTAGTTGCAACACTTTTTTGCAGATGTATGTGTATTATTTGCACATATATGTCCGTAGCATGGTATGGCTGGGAAATACAAGGTAGTTATGTTCTGTAAATCATTTTCTTCCAAGGTTCACAAGATGAAAGTTCTTGAGCTAGAGCAGTATAAAGAACAGTGCAAGAAAAGTCAAGATGAAGCGAAAATTCTAAAGGCCAAGGTATGAACATAAACATACATCAGAGTGAATAACATGTGTTGGGTCAATTTCATTTTCCTTTGTTTCTACATATTGTAATAGCCCGTATTATTATTTGCTTATTTGATTTCAAAATTTCTCATAATTTTTTACTATGTGAATATGTTGATTTTAAGTTTGATTTCAATAGATCTTTCTGACATTCCTGTAAACAAAGGCACGAACTTGAGGCTTTGCTGGACAAAATACAATGATCTCTATGATTAATTGCCTACCCAAGCCTAGACCTCATTTCTTTTTGTTCCCTTCTTTTTAGAAGGAGTTGAACTATGCAATGCATATGATTTTGTTTTTAACTGGGTATATATTACATCAAACACTGGTAGATTAGTTCACTGGAAGAGAAGATCACACAGTATGCCTTGAAGGTAGCAGAACACGAGAAAAATGCATTAATGAACATGAAGGAACAGCAAAATCTTAAGAAAGAGCTTGAGGAGTGTCAAGTTTTCAAAACAAAGTATGAAAGGTAGGCAAATAGAAGTAAACCAACCGCCTTGATTTTCCTTGTTCAAGCTCCAAGTAGCCAATGTATGACTGATTTTCTTTCTTTTCTTTTTATTTTGCCACCCTCTTATAGAAAGTGGTTGAGACCCTTTGTCACCACCCCATTCCTTTGAAAATATTCTCTTACTTCAGTGCACCTCAGAGGAAAAAAATCTTCAGTGTACAAAGGATTCTTTCCCTCTCAAAAAAGTTGTTATTGAAATTCATACATCTTTGATAACAGGGGAGAGGGGGTGTGAGTCATGTGAAGTCTCATTAAAGTAACTTTATGTATGTTTAGTTACAGTTTCTCTAGGCATCTTGTAACTGTTTGTAGCTCTGTTGCCTGTTATCAAAGCACCCGAAGTAGTGAGGAGCAGATCAAAATTTAAAAAAATTTTCACTTCATTTTGACAGTGAAGCAGAAGTGGTGAGGCATTTACAAACTGTAGAGAGTGAACAGAAAAAGGCCATATCTGACCTTGAGGCCGATATATTAGCTTGCCACAATAAAGAGGCAGAGTTACTGGCATTCTCTGAGAAAATGACAGCTAAGAATGCGCAGCTTCAGTCTGAAGCCAGTGGCACCCTATCCAAGGTATTAAAACTGGCAGTTTAACTGATAAAATTTAATGCTCTTCACATTGTTGCTTTAAACGTTTTGATCCTTTTGATATTATAGTAACACAGAGTAACATTTTAAAACCTAGGAGGCACTGTGGCTGAGTGGTTAGAGCACTGGAATTGCTATTCGGAAGCGCCAAATTCAATTCCCACCCTAACCCTTAGCTGGATTTGTTCTTGGTAATCTTCAGTTTAGCTCCTCAGTCATGCTTGTAAATAATCAACTGGTTTGCCTCTCGGCAGGGATTCTTAACCTTGTTATATTTATGTTGCAGTTAATTTTTATTTCTCCATTGTTTCAAATTCATTAGCATACACTGCTATACCCAGAACAATGGAAAAATAAAGATAAACTGAGATAAAAAATTAACTACAACATTTATGTTTAAATGACGTGTTTCTTTCTTTAATATTTGTGGGCCACAATATAAACTACTGGGTCGCCATTAATTGTGTTACCCCTATAACGTTAATTCTTTTTTACCTAGTGCTAATTCAGCTGTAGTGTTGTGAGTGTGCACTGTATGACTCTATTCCGATATTCTCCAGTCATAACTTGCTTAGCCTTAGGCTTAATCTACTTGGCTATCAGCGTAACAACTAGGGGTCCTCCAATATGAAATTTAATACCTCTGTTTTTCATAGAGATAGATTTAGTTTGCAAACTGAAATTTGTTGTAGTGCTACGTTAGCGAAAAGCTGTTATCCTATAATATCCTATGTATATTTTTTCTAATCTGTGCATGTTGATTTCTTCAAACACATTTAAATAGCTTGATGCAGTTCTCCTTGAGAAGTCAAAAGTCGAGGAACAGCTTGAGCTGGTAGAAACAAAACAAAAGAAACTGGTAAGTCTATTATTATATAGTTGCCTTAAACCAGAGTGAAGATGATCTCGAGCTTGAGATGTGATTGATTGTGATTATTTTCGTTTTTAGGAGGATGAGGTTAAAGAGAAGACCTTACAGTTTGAAAATGAAATTAAGTCCTTGAACGTTTCTCTAGAAGAGAAGACAAAAGTTGGTAAGATTGAAGAATAAATATTCATGTATACGTTCATGGTTTTCTTGTGCTAACTAATCTTTTGCTTTGTTTCCTTCAAAGTTTTTGAACTGACTGCATCCCTAGAGGAGTCACAGGATGAGTTTCAAGTGTTAAAGAGGAAAAACGCAGCACACATAAAGGTAAGTTTATAAATGATCTTTTAGCTTATATAATTATTTCAATCCTGACGGAAAAGGGCAAGTTTAGCAAAGACAGCGCAACTTCCAATGAAAATGTAAAAGTGAGCGGGAAGTACTGAACGTGAAACCAGATGCTCAATTTGCCTCTCTGCCATTGGTCAATTTGGTTTTCAGATGTGCGCGCGCTGCCGTCGTCACAGTCTTCACGTTGTCTTTGGAAAATTTGCCAAATCACTATTCGGAGTCTTTTTCCTTGTTCCTTGTATTTTTTCTTTTACTGTTTGTTGAAAGCACCCATGACTAGTGATATAATTTGTTGCATGACAAGACTCATTGCACTTTTTGATATAACGTTCTAACTGTGACCTCAACTCAGCCCAGATGCAATTTTCCTAAGTAGTTGTTTTCTTTTTGCTTTTTATATTCAGGACTTAACCAGACAGTTGCAGCAAACTAGAAAGTAAGTTACAGGTTTATGGCAAATTTGATGAGAAAAAAAGTTTAATTTTAACCTAATTGACTATGTTATTGCATTTATCTACATGTACGCTGCCCATATACATTCAATTATAATTTCCTCAATATAAGTTTACTTCATGACAGTGCTTGTGTAGATTTTTGAGGCTATGAAGATAATTCTCACGATCATTTGTTATTTTGTTTTTAAGGCAAGTGGAAAAACTTGAAACAAATGATTCTAAGGAGAAACTAAGTGAAGAGTCCAAATCGTCATCCACTAACTCCCTGGATAAAATAACCAGTTCCTGTACCACTCCAACATCAGTTACATCACCTGTGTCAGTCACATCATCAACAGACGGTGGGGTGCGTACTCAGATAGTTAATTTTTATTTATTAAAAACTGAATCATGGTATATGAGACATTATTCCATGCTCTCTAAATATGATAACTGTGCTCGTCTGCTCAAAATTAAAAACAAGCTGAAAATCGGTTGTTTTTACGAATAAAGTCGGGAAGAATTCTCGATATTTTGTGGGCGCTTTAATAAAACAATAATTCCACTCGCGCTTGTTGGATATGAGATGATTATAGCCAACTCATATCTAACGCGCACTCGTGGAATAATTGTTAAATATTTATCGATCAATGAGCTAATCACCATTTTGTGCAGGTTCAAACTACGTAGAATAATATATATGGGACCAAGATTTACTTTTAATACTCTCATTGGTGACGTTCCATCATGTCACGCACACGTACGTTAGTGTCGCTATAAACTAAACCAACACTAGAAATAAAATGTTTGGCCAAATACCACGGACAATTGAATAATCCAGTTAAAATGGACACATTCAGCCAACGCCAAGTAATAAAATAACTTGGCAATATCTGTGTCTGGACAGGTCTACTTTTGAAATTTTGCTCTTGATCAAGTTTGACCCTACTTTTCTGTTTCTTCTAGTGGAATGATATTTTTGTATCCATTCGTAAGGGGTAGTAATACAAAATCAAAGAAATTATGAAAATACTGTGGAAACTCACTTGGAAACTGCTCTAAACTTTGTACGTATTACCTTTGTCTTTTCAGTGGGTTGTTGTAAACAGCTGTCAGTCATCAAGTGATCGGGTAAGCCAGGCAGATTACTTAAGCCCTGAATCTTGAATAGGAAAGAAAGCGGAAGGAAAACCGGCCGTTTCGATACAAGTTTATTCAGTCGAGGTGTAAACAGATTCACGCCCTTGTCTTAAGGAGCGAAGAATATTTACACAAAATGTTTTTCTTGTTCACGCAAAAACTATATTTGAAGTGAACGAAATTTTTGTGCATTTTCACTGCTTGAGTTCGTATTGAAGCGACTTGTATCGAAACGACCGGTTCCGGAAGGACGCTCTTGATAACGCAATGTCGTTTGCTTCACAGGCATCATACGACGCCTCCAGTGGTGACAATGTACAGATTTTGCCACACAGCCAAAAAGAGCACAGAGTGAGCACAGAACTGGAACCCAACAAAGCTGTACTTGTTGAACGCATCTGCAGACTACAGAAAAT
This sequence comes from Porites lutea, assembly GCF_958299795.1. Taxonomy (NCBI): domain Eukaryota; kingdom Metazoa; phylum Cnidaria; class Anthozoa; order Scleractinia; family Poritidae; genus Porites; species Porites lutea. The sequence continues at coordinate 13,860,687 of NC_133204.1, forward strand.
ACACGCCAAGAAGAACGAGAAGCTGGAATTCATGGAGGGTCATGTATCGGCTCTAGTGGAGGAAATACAGAAGAAAAGCAGGTATGAAAGCACACTACATCAGTTTTCTGAGGCCCAATTCTACCCTTGGTGCAATATCTATTTTGCTTTCTTTTTGATATGCTTATCACAAGCAAATCTGTGATTTCAGTGGCTGGTTGTTTTGTAAAGAACAACTCCCCACAACAACTATGCCACAACCGACAATCGACCAACGGTGGGTCAACAATCTCAGTATTGAACCTGCTCACTAACAACTTTCACCATCTGTCGGCCGAAGGTTGGCTAATAGTTCGTAAATTGTGAAAGGTTTGAACTCAGGAGTCATTTCAAAAGTAGGTTGAGTTTGAGTTTGTTGGAGTTTGTAAATTGTTGGTTGACTGAGAGTGTCTGTGATCTCTTGGTAAGTTTTTTTTGTCATAAACTTGATACAACTCGCGTATTTCCTACCCCATCCATTTTAAGCTCATATCCATCCTCGATCTCCTAGCGTATTTGTACATTAATATAATAACTCCTCGTTGAATTTGGTGTATTGCTGTGATGGGTACATGTATTGTAACCTCGCCATCCTCGCCCCAACCCCCTTATTTCAAATATGTTGCTCGAACCAAGCTGTTTTCTTTTTAAATTCGCTTATCTTTATACAAGAAACCTCCATTTCCCTTAGTTGGCCTACAGTAGACAGACAGTCGGTTGTGAGGAGTGGTTATTCACAATTACCCAAATATTTATTACCGTATATCATTTTCAGAATTATCAGTTACTATGTGTTGCGAGAGCAGGCTGGAACACTGGCCCCACCTAAATCAGACATACATAAGGTACGTTATAACTGTAACCCCATAACACTGAAGCAACTTTCGATTGTACTAGAGGAAGGTGTAGTCTCCCAAGCAGCTGTTTTTGCCTCGTCACGCAACGCAACGAGGAGCATTGCGTGACGAGACAAAAACGACTGCATGAGAGACTAGAGGGAGGTGGAGATTGTGGTTGAAACTTACATAAGAAAGAAATGATTTCTCCATTGCACAACTTCCTTCTTTTCTTCCCTTCCTCCCTCCGTCCTTCCGTACCTCTGTACCTCTTTCGTTTATTTTCCTGAACAATGCACAATGCTCTGGCATGAAAAACAGTTACTGAATGTATTTGATATGTAGAATTGTTTATCCCTTTTTAAAAATTAACAAGCTGTAAAAGAGTTTTGAACTGAACGGTTCACTTTCACTTCTAGCCCCCGAACACGGCCCTCTCTCCTCGCTCTTCGTCGCTAGTTATTTGACTTTAATTTTTGAAGCTATTGAGAAATCTAATTCAGGAAGAAGGTTGTATTTAACCCGTTGAATTGCAAATTTAATTTCCTCATCTGGCTTATAATACTGATATTTGTGTGATCTATGGTTGTTTGCAACCTAACGATACGATTGCTTGTCTTTAGTAGTTATAATTTTAGGTGGTACCATGATACATTAACGCTTGCCTAAACTGATAAAAGTTTCTTTCATATTTCAACGGCCATTTTGAAAGACCAAGGCAATGTAACTCATATAAAGTCGGGATTTTTGCCTCTGTTTTGACGCTTAACAGCCTTGCCCTATTTTTGTCAGTAAGGGTGGATTTTCACTGCTCTGTAATGGTTACGAGCGTAAAGAAAATAGATGCAATAGGTGCGGTTACACTAGCCATCAAATGGCTTTTGCCCGGCACGGGGAAGCAACTTTTTGAGTTTGACCGATTTTCCCAAGGCGAAATTGCCTTTCAGAATGGCCGTTGTAACATTGCTTTCAACATAAAAGTTTTAAAAATTGCACTCTCTAAACTTGCACTTTCTCTTTCCGTGTCTCTTCCATAAAAGGCTGGCCCCGAGCGTGGAACCCGTTTTAGCGCCTCCTCCCCATTCCTCGCGCGGAATAATTCACAGGTGCCTTTGTTGACCTTACCTTCACTTTAAGCCTAAATACATCTAAGTTAGAATAAAAGGTTTTAACGGTACTTCTTCCTTTCCCTTGACTTAAGCTAGTATGTTGCTTGCGCACTGTGTTAACGGAAAACTATTGCATTCTAATGCCTCTCGCCGGACACAAAAGGAATTCGCAGGCTACAAAGTGACGCGTTGCAGTTGAATGTCGCGGAACCGATTTGCAGCGCTCCTCGCTGTCCCATAACAACTGTGATAGGAACGAAATTAGGTCGCGTTAACGAATCATTGATCGATAACTCACTCAGACAATTTTATTTTATCATAAATGACTGTTTAATCAATTTACAAGGACCTTGTAGTTTTGAATATGATGATGATGAAGTTTATTATAGTGTCTAGGCAGTGTCTAGGTTTTCTAGCTGGCCTAGTAAGGCCTACTAACAGGAGACACTAATTAAGATACCATGAATATAACGACTTAGTGGACTAATATGAGAAAAGTATTCACAAAGAATGAAATTTAAAACACTACCAACCTAACTACGTAAGATAAGGAGAACAATTTGCAGAGAATAAAAATTAATTACAAAAATATGCTTCCTAAAAAATAATATTAATTGAAAAAAAATTGATTAAAAGTTCTGTGACATCTCATACAATAATAATGCTAAGTAATTAAAAGTAATTAAAAGGTCCCTACTGTCTCGAAAATGTCCGTTAGCTAAAACACAAAAAGCAAATTTTTACAGCCCTTCGTAATTATATGTTGGAGATCTACCTTTCGGATTTTCTATTCAGGAGAATGAATACCAGTGCGATTTTAGCTTAGATTCCTTTTGAGTTAACTGCGCATTATTTTGCAGGCCCAGGTGGCCCGTCATGGGGGAATCATGGCGTCTGTTTACTCATCCAAGGCCTCGGACCCTGACATGACCTTAGAGTTGTCCCTTGAGATTAACCGGAAGTTACAGGCTGTACTCGAGGATACCATTCTGAAGAACATTACCCTCAAGGTAACAACAGTACAGGTTACCCCCAACTGTGTTTACTGTTGTAATGAAAAAAGATGTTTTAGAACTATTCTGGAAGAACAATAGGCTGTTCCAGGTATTCAAATTGTGGGTAGAGTGGAGGGGAAAGAGAGGTGACTTCGCGCCGCACCCCACTAGAGAGCTTTAGATTCTAAGACGAGGACGACTACAAGAACGAGATTTTCTCAATACTAAGGAGTGCGCGCGCCTTGTCTCCTTTATCCCTCTTTATTAGTTTGAAAAGTCGTGACTGGAAATAATCGTCACTGCTATTCGAAAAGAGTAAGGGACTTAGAGCCCCGTGGTGTGGTGTATCTTCCATGGTTCTTTTGGGATAACTGCTTGCTATAGGACTACTGTAATTGGCACATGGTGTTTCCACCATGCCCGGCGAAGCTAATATGTGCATTAATTACATTTTTCCTACAGGAGAACCTTGACACATTGGGAGACGAGATAACACGACTCAACGAACAACTTCAAACGTTACGGAGAGCTAGAAGATCATGAGTCGTACGGTGCAGCTGACTTTCCGCTTTATTATCTCTTTGGTTTGATTAGCGTCTGTGGAAAGGATGGCATCGTTATTCAGTCCAATTCCTCTTTCAGATTCTTTCAGCATCTTTATCAAAAAGCTTAGCATAGGAAATATGGTTCTATATTCAGTGGCAGAACACTTTGGCACACTAAAAATGCGATAATTCACTCAGTTGCCGAAGTTTTAAACGTGACGTGCAAATAGACGTCATGGTTCAACAAGAACAGTTGAGGTTAATTTTTAAGGAGCAATGCAATGACGTAGAGCTCGTTAGCAGAAAGTTACTTCAAAGCAGCGAAGTCAAGAAGAAATCGTGAACATGTTCATATTTACTCAGGGAGAAAGAAATGTTTATCGCATTTAATGTGATAATTTGACCGTTGGTAACGTTAATTGCCTTTCTTTAGTTCACCTAAAAAGCAAAAAATAAATAGGATATTACTGAACGACAATGTAAGCCTTCTTTTCAAAGTTCATTACGTGATATGCTTTAACCAATCATAAGATGACACTTTTTTAGCACGTGTTCCCACCTTCAAATCGTAAGCTTAGTGTTTTCAGGGAGAGAGGTTTGCATGTCCTCAGACTGACTTGCCGGCCAACACGTTATTATTTCTTCCTTTTGTTGGAAAAAAACCACCATTTAAACTTTCTTCAAAAAATTTCACGCTTACGTTAATCTAGCTAAGTGAGATTCGATCACCTTATAGGTTTGTAGTACAGTACAGATCGTTTCGGGGCAAATCAGAGTTTGTCGTTGCTAAGAAACACATTTGACCAATGAGACCATCAACCTCGTTCCCAGGGTTCTCTCCTACCCGTCCCTACGGAGCGTGCGCGCGGGAGAGAATCTGCGAACGTGGTGGTGAGACTATATTTTAACAGGTCGTTAAGAAAGATGGACAGTAAGTTTATTACAAAATATATAAATGGAGGGAAATTGTAATCAAGAAATTGAGAAATTAATTTAATTTAGTATTTCAGCCTATGTATTGTACAGAATGTATATAAAAAGTTGTTTCGTTTTGAATGGCCGCCAAGTGTATTTTGTTCTCTAGTATTGCATGTTTTACCTCAGAGAAGCTTGTCTATTTAAAGTCGGTGTGAATCTTGGCCCCCTCTCAAACGAGAGGAATTGGTGACCTTGAAAGCAAAGGGTATCAGTTTGCATTTTTTGTCAGTATCCTCGCAAAGTTGGGAAGGAAAAGGAATCTCTCCTAGCATCCTCCCGCTCTCCTCCTTCCTCTCCTCTTTGTAATACCCCTGCTGATACAGTCCAATGGCGAAAGGGTTCACTTGTTTGGTCGACAAATACATGGTGTAACCGATCAGTCATCGCAGCTGTTGATTACTGCGATGCCGCTGCACTTGTATCCAGACCTGAAGGCGGATGCAATTTTACAAAATTTTAAAAGTTTTTTAGCAATGGCTGCGCAAAAGTTTCAAAATTTACAAATTTGACAATTTCTTGTTGTATCCTTTGGCGAATTTTACACAATTTTTCTCCCTGTTTATTTTTTAAAGGTAATGGAGCCTAACGACTTTCAAATACGCCATAAAAACGTTTGTAATAAGGTTTTACAAGACTACCGCAATTTTGACGATTTCCGTTGTCCCAAATTTTGGTAAACTGCTCAATATTGTAGCCTGTACACAGACGCCACTACACCCAGGTTCTTCCGGTCAATAAATCCCCCACGGTTTATATTTTATGACGCGCGCTCGAAGGACTTTGAAGAGAAAATAGAGTCAATAGAGGGTCTGTGAACAGGCTACGATATTGCGTTAATATTTTTTGGTTTTTCTGCGCCTTTTTCTGGAAAGAAGCGTTCAGTGATGAAATTGGTTAGCTCACCGGGCTTTGAAAGTTGAGTAAAGGGAATTGAAAAAGGGAGGGGGTCTTTCCTTGCTTCGCCTTTTCAAATCTCCTTTCCTCTTGCCCCCTTATACGAAGGAAGGCTCGCGTCGTAAAACAAAGGCCGATGACCGCGAAATATCTCCCTTTGCAGCATTCTCCGCACTTCAAACTTAAAGAAAACGACGCAAGTCGGAGGTGACATGTTGAGCCTGCCAACAAACTACCCAGCAGCTTTTCACCGAAATACAAAATGGCGCGTCGTTTGGCGTTTGCAGTGTTCAAAGTTTTCTTTAAAGACGCTCTTTCAGGTCTTAATGCCCCAAAAGTCACTGTTCCCGACGGTGTCGTGTTGTTGCACCAACCTCCCAGTTGTAACAAAGTTCCTATGCTTTCTAACTTTGTTGTTAAATTAGAGACGTACCTTCGAATGACAGACATTCCTTACGAGAATTCCTTTGGCTCCACGGTTTCCTCTAAAGGAAAAATACCTTGGATCAAATACAATGGAAAGAAGATCGCAGATTCTAACTTCTGCATTAGATTTTTGAACGAGGAATTTAAAGTGACCCTGGACGACAAGTTAAGCAAAACAGAGAGGGCTATTTCTCACGCTATCCAAACCATGGTGGAAGAGAACACATATTGGTAAGGTTTCTGACACTAAAAACAAAAACAGGGCTGTCAACCCCCAACGTCTTCAAATATTGAGAATTGATGGAGAAGGGATGATAGGTGACGTCATAATGCGCGGCACATAGCGTCATTTGTGACAAAAAAAAAAAAAAAAAAAAAAAGATGTTGTTGGAATTTGTAACATTTGACCTAACTGGTTTACTTTCCACTAATCACATTATTGCTTATATTACGATGGCATACCAGCGTTTGTGAGGAAACGTTCAATGTTAACAGTAAAAAAGCTCAAACAAGGCAAAATATTTGAAATTTCGTTGTCAGAAAATCGAATCTACAAGAAATGGCAAACTTCAGTGATTACCTGGGAGATTTCAGACTCTAATCTGGTGACTGGGAGAAAAAGTTCAAAATCTGGAGTCCCTGGATTATCTGGGAGAGTTGACAGCTCCGCAAAAAGTTATCCTGGAGCCAGTTTCTTGAAAGTCCTGGTGACTCTTCGGCCCGGAGGGGGCACTTTAGAAATTTCTGGGTGGGGATGTGCCGCTGGGACCCTGGAACCCTTGAGCTAGTTCAGCTGAATTTTGCTACCCTATACTAGAGTAAACTCCCAAAATACCCCTATCCTAGAGTAGCTGTTTCCCCAGTCTAGATAAAATCTTCAACCAACTGATCAGTTTCCTGAAAAATGACACCCTATTCTAGACCCAAATGCTCTGATTTATATACCCTATCCTAGAGTAAACTGCTTGAAAACCATACCCTTCACAGCGGCACATACCCATATAGCCCATATATGGCAGTACCCCCCCCCCCCCCCCACCCCCCGGGCTCTTCGGACCCGAAATCAAATATTCAAATTGAAATATAAAGAATAGGGCCGCGGGTCCTGGCTAGCAAACTATTCCATTTTGTTTCATTAACTGATAGTTTTATCATGTTAGATGCAAAAATATTGAAACCTCTATCTCGCTTGTAAACAACAACAGCTTTACGGGCCCGTTAATTATCGGGGCTTTCACGAAACGGGCCCCTGGTTCCAGAGGTTTTTCTTAATTTTTCTCTGTGAATCATTTATGTCACTTTGTGACTGGTTTCTTCTCAGGCAGAGAAAAATGGCAAGAGAAACCTCTTGGACCAGTGTACTACAAAGTAACCTTAAAATCATTATTGCTTTGGAAATAGTTAACTCATCACAGCACTCATCCTCGGTGTAAGTTTACTAAGTACTACTAGATAACTTCATTGCCTGAAATTCAATATGACCAGCAGTAAGCAGTCTAAGTGTTACAGTCTGACTCATTTGTGATCCTAGCAGGAGAAATATGAAAATTCTTCCAATTATTCAAGTTTATCACTTCTAAAATGACTGGTTACTTCTTTTTCTTTTGAAGTGTCTTTTTTACAGTATGTGGTGCAGTATGCATGACCTTATTTCCATTTTCAAGTTTTGTACTGTGAAAACTCATTGGCTTAATTGTTGTTAGTTGTGTTATGGTAATCATAATGTTACAGATGTCTGAAAAAAATGAGTGAAATATTATGGAACATAAAGCCCAGATGTCAGCTGTACTAAGTCACTAACAGAAGCCATTAGCAGTTCATTTATAAGCTTTTGTATTTATTTGTGGACTTATGCAACAGGACGGGAGAGGATAGAATACATCAAGCCATGTGTGACAAATGTGACAATAATTTTGTTTCAATAAACTGTCTGCCAAACTTTTACGTGAAGATCACAACAAAACATGCAAGTAATAGCCCTGTCATGTTTGTCACACACAAGCATTTTGCTGTCCTCTTTTTCCAGCCGTCCTGTTGGGTAAACTCACCATTATGTGATAAGTGAAGTGATATCAGAGGTAGAGGTTGACCATACCAAAGGGGAAACCACCCTCCCCTGTTCTTTTCAAACGGTAGAGTAGTTTCTTTTACATCCCCTTCGAATTAACTAGTGAAAGAAGGGTGAGGGATAAAAGGCCAGTGACTTAACGTTGCTGCCTGAAATGCTTGACATGAAACCGTCCCTGTTTGTGGGCCACAACCTTAACTTTGTGATTGATGATTTTAAAATATTTTTCAGGATTTTGTGGTAAGGCACCTTTAATTGATTAAAGTGTTGTCAAAGTTAAAATATATACATTAGTAAGCAAAGTTAGAGACTTTCCTAGTGATATCCTGTTAGTCCCAATAGTGGCCAATTATGTCATTTTCTCCTAAAATTCTCCATACATTGTCAAGAGAAAAGTTTATGAGAATTAATAAAATATCGCCAGAAAGAGCTATTTCTTTAAGGAGATATAATACAAATTATAAAAATCTCTCTGGAGAATTTGTATGTGGGTATTGTAAAGGGTCAAAGTTTTATGCTTTTGCTCCAGAAGTGGTGTCATACTTTATTTCGTCCCCTCCATAATAGTCGTCTTTCGACTTTTGTTTGTTATTGCAGGACAATGGTGTATTACCGTTGGGTTGAGGATCCTCAGTGTTCAGCAAAACTTTTTTTTCCCAAGCTGTCTGAAAGAAAGCGCGCCTTGATCCTCTCTGTGGTACAGAGGGTAGCAAAAAAGCAGTTACATGCTCAGGGTTTGGGTCGCCATAGTATCGCTGAAGTGCACAGCATCGCTAGAAAAGACCTGCAATCACTGTCTGAATTTTTACACGATAAACCGTTTATGATGGGTCAGGAACCTAGCCTTGTTGATGCATCAGTGTTTGGTTTACTGGCGCAGTTTGTATGGCAAGATGAATCATCAGCTCAACATGCCATGGTTCACAGCGAGTTCAAGAACTTGGTTGGGTACTGTGACCGGATGAAAGAGAGGTATTGGAAAGATTGGGATCAGGCAATTGCCGAAAGGAAGAAATTGCATTATGAATAGTGACATAACTGCAATGCATAGCTGATGAAGGAAGTCATCTTTTAGGTGTGGTCGTAGAATTTAAGAGAATTATTCCAGTTTTTGCGAGTAAACTACGGGAGTTAATGAAAAAACGCAGACTGCAAGCTGGTAGATATAAAGACTAGCAGATTGTTAGGTTAATGAGATAGACAATGACCATATTTGTATTACAGGGAGCTGTGTACGAATTAAAAGGTCTGGGGCCCGTTTCTCGAAAGGCCCGGTAACTTTTCGGGCCCGAAATCAAATATTCAAGTAGAAATAAAAAGAATAAGAGCGCGGGTCCTGGCTAAAAAACTACTCCATTTTGTTTCATTAACTGATAGTTTTATTATGTTAGATGCAAAACTACTGCAGCCCCGGTCTTTAATGTAAACGGCAACAGCTTACCGGGCCCGTTAATTATCGGGACTTTCGAGAAACGGGCCCCTGGGCCCAGTTGTTCGAACTTAGCGCTAACCCGTGGTTAAATTCTAACGCGGGTTTTCTTTTTATCAAAAGCACACTTGCGGATAATTTTCTCTGTTTCTTGGCATATCCAATCATCAAATTGTAGACAAAGAGAATTCAACTGAATTGGCTTTTTAAGCTCTCATACCGTAAAATTCCGAAAATAAGCCCCGGGGCTCATATTCGGAGGGGCTCATCTACATCATCTGTGCTGAGAGTTTAACTAACTATTCATCTTTTCTCACACTTCGACTCTAAAAGAAAAAAAGATATCAAATGATTCTATTAAAGGAAGAGTCGAAAATGATCGGTTTTTGGATTCCTTTTTGAACTATTTGCGACGACCTCCTGTCACATACCCATGCACCGACGCTAATTGCATTTGGTTTTCTTGAAAAAGGAAAAAGGGCATCAGACAATCGTGGTTTAAAAAGTTTGTTTGGATTGACAAATGTTTTATGCCAAATGTGATGTTTAATTATGGAATATTTCATGTCTGTTTTAAGATTTTTATCTAGGAATGCGCAACAGTCTAGCGTTCATTCTGATTGTATTTTTTTAGAGACAAATTCTGCCACTCAGTAGAGGCGCGATCTGAGAACATTTTTCCCCCGGCTTACTCCAAATTCAGTTATAGAAAATTGATTTTATGTCAGGTAGTGAAATACGTAGATTATTGTTTATAAAACAATTAAACAAAAAAAAAATTAAATAAGCATTGAAAATATATCTGAATCGTTTAAATCTGGGAGCTTTTATACATTAGAAGGATCTAGTTCTTTAGCATGCCTTGCTTTCAGTCACAAGCGTTTAAAACAAACACTTGATGGCTAAGTGTTTATTGGTTTGACTTCGAAAGCAGAGCGTCTTGACGCCTTACAACTTATTCGGTTTGCATTTTTGGCACGTGCTCTAGGAATGTAAACTGTAACCAGGGATTTTAGTTCGTTCGAGTGGCATGTATAGTGTGTTTCGTCAACAAACTAGCCTGGGTTATGAATAATTTGAGCTCCTCTTAAGCAGCTTCATTTATACGACAAATGCCTCTTGTTATTATTTTGAAAATACGTTTTCGAAAGCTTTAAAGGCTTAATTTGGCGCCCAAGCCGTTTTAACACTGAGCGCGAGCGAAATGGCGTCATTGAAAAGGTCTCTATGACGTTTTTCGAACGAAAAAAAAAACGAAGAGTATGATTTAAATTTTGCGTGAAGTCTCAATGTCTGAGGCAAGTATTATGAGCCCTGTTGGACAAGAAGTTGAAGAGCCTTTGAACAGTTCGATATTGTTCAATGGCGATTCAACATGCTCTTCATTAGAGCTTTCTCAAAATTCGATAGCAACGGAAGGAAACTGTTCCGATGCGAGCATGGATTTTCAAATTGACCGTTTCTCTGCTTCCGATACAGAGGCCGACTCTGCGATTATACTCTTGAAAAGTCTAAATAGCGAATCGCCTTCATCGTCGTTTGTTTCCCGTCGCAATGACAATTCTGCCATCCTTAGACTAAACAACGAATTACTGAAAGCAAAGAGAAGCAACTGGGAAGTCGTGGACGCTTTGGGAAAAGCTTATGAAGACATCAAGAATCTCCGATTGCGGGAGCAAAGGCTGAATGCAATCTTGTCTACCTGCAACGGCAAACGCGTTGATACAAACGGTTTTCCTGAAAGCCTTTCATCACCTGACAGTAAAATTATTGAACTTCAACTTGCCTTAAGAAGAGAAGAATCCATTAAAACGAGAGAAGATTTGCGAACAATGATAGAGGAACGCGACAAATTAAAAGAAAAACTCGGAAAGAGCGAAAGCGATCGAAGACTGATCTCGCTTACAAGCGATCAGCGCGCAAGAGAGCTCGAGATTTCTCAGAACTATATTAACGATTTAACAGCTAATATCAAAGAGAAAGATGCTAAAATATTTTCAGCTCAGGACAAGTTAATTTCTTTGGAGCTACAAATAAAAACGAAAGATGAGGAAATGGAGAAAATCAGTGAAGAGAAAAATAATCTGCGCGACGCAGTGATTCGGAGCGAACAAGAAATAGAATTTCTGACAGAAACATTACGAAAGCTATCGCTTCCAAAACAGGAACATGCGAAGTGTTTTACTAAGGGTAGAGATCATACGCAGGAAAGTCAAACTTTTGACCAGTCTGACGGGAAAGTCAGCTATGTTGAGGAAAATACGGAGAACTTCTTTAGGGATGAAACGAGACTTGAAAGGGGAATGCAGTATCTGGAATCAAGACATAACCAAGACATGAAAATCATCCAGGAGTTGAGTTCCAAGCTTAAAGAGTGGGAAAGGTTTGTATTTAACATAGATATTGCTTCGACTTACTAAAATGCAATATCGTACGGTCCACCATATTGAATCTAAATTAATATTCACAGCTGTATTGATCCTGGTTTGAAATACTCGACACGGTAATGAACTGACCCAAAGAAATTTTAATAGTTGTTTCTGAGGTGTGTTTTGCCTTTTCAGATCCCATTTCTTATGAAATAAGAAAAACTAAGATATGCAGAAAAAATCTTTTCCTTTTTATAAATGAAAAGTCACCTTAATCAAATTTTCATTTGTTGCACTCGAGTACACTAGCTTGACGTGTATGTCAAAAACACGCGTTCAAAACCTTTGTCTTTGTTTATCAAATCCTGATGAAGAAAGTGATTTATTCAAAATTGATTGGGAAGATTTTTAATTTTTGCAAAAACTTCGTCGTTCTATGCACGATTGATAGGAGGGGAAATAAGAAGCTTTTTGATTAGCTTGACCTGCCATGACATATTGCTCTTTTATTGAAAATGAGTCAATTATTTTGTCATTGGTTAATATATACTGAAAACTCTGGTCAATAATGAAAAAGACACAAGGTTTAACTGCGGAGACCCTTTAGACTGTGGTGATTTGGCTTAGCTAAAAAACTGGCCAGGGGTATGGCCTATAGTAATCGCACAATTGAAAACGGCCCTGAGAGCTAAAATAATTGGAAAATAGCAGATCGTTTTCTTCTGAACAGAATGTGAAGTTGTAAGAAAAACTCTCTAATTTTGCAGAAGAAAACTGAATCATCTTGTCAAGTGCCCTGAGAGAACGTATCCAATTTGTTGGCATTTTGACCCTCACTGCAGAAAGCTCTTTTCAAAAGCTAACCTGTTTCGGTCAGAATTAAGTCGGATTGTGGGGATTACGTTCTTGGATACAATACTGAAGTTTTGTCATCACAACGTAAATTTAACAAAAATCCATCTGCTTTTATCGACCAATAATAAAAATATCTAGAGCCTCAGTATGTTTTATTATCGACATACTAACATTGTCCATTGTTGCTATTGACCTTTCAAAATATGACTAATTAAAATCGCTTTTCTCAGAATTCAAGTCTCTCGTCCAGCAAGCACTGTCAATAAAAAAAGTTAACGAAGAAATAATGTACACTTTTACTCAACGACGGATTACCACTTAAAAAAAATTTCCGAAATTCGGTCAGAAAGAAAATGAAAAATGAAATTTTGGGTCCTTACAGAGGAAAATTAAGTGTCCGGGAACAATGGATCGTCTGAAAAGATAGTCCTATTTTTCCGAACGGAATGATCTAAATGCAAATTCGTCTTCAATTTCTGCAAACCTTACCTTTATTAAAATAATAGTTTCCAGCTTAAATCGGGGCCGTTTGTCGGCAAATGGGACTGATTTGAGCCAATGGTGGACGCGATTCTCAGTCTCGGGCGAAATTTAACACTCCCTTAGCCAGCTGCTCCAGGCGTTCAGATAGTGAGCAGGGTATGGGTCGCTTTTGACTCTTTTTAGGGCGTGACATTTTTTGGCCAAGCGGTCCTGGGTCTGAGTTTTGGACGGAGTGAGGGTGTGGATCCGAGTGAGAAGTGGTTGCGTTGAGTCTGGAAACAAGAGACGCGAGTGGGATCGCTCTTGGAAGGCTGATCCAGGAGTTCAAATACTGGAGTGGGCGCGAAGTCAGAGAGGGGGAAAAATAAATAATCAGTATACCCCACCCCCTCGCTGTTTTTCCTGCTCACTTCTTTTGCACCGTCCCCACTATCTGAACGCCTGGAACAGCCTAACAGTCCCTTGTTTTTTTTGCCATTTGTGTAAACCGTGAATGGACCAGTTTGCCCATGTATATGGTAGACAAACTTTCGATTTATATGTTATCATATTTTTAGCAACTATTTCTTCCCACTCTTTCAGGTTCGTGAAGTCCATGAACGACCATGCACTCGATGCGAACCAACAGCAACTACAAGCCAGGACCAAAATAGCTGATTATATTAGAATGCTTGAACAGCAATTGCATGAATTAAAGAATAATCGACCAATCTCGATCGACGATTATGGTTACTCATCAGAAGCCGTTAAACAAAATGATAGGGGATATACTGATCAAGATTTAAGAGAGGACTACCAAGTTTCTCCACAAATGGTGCAACGAACCCAAGCAGAAAATGCCAACTTTGAGCGTTACTTAAAAAGTTCTCAGTCAGATTTCGATGAGCAAGGTGTTCTGAGAGACGTAAGTGATCATGACCCGTTCGATTTAACTGATGACATGGATGAAGAGGACGATTTTGAACTTGCCAGTCGTTTCCGATCCTCTGCTCGGCACCTTGTGCAACCGGACGAAGTCCGAATGGCAAGAGTAACAACAATAGACGGATTTGTCTGCCCGCATTCTCCTCCTGGAATGGATAACGCATCGGACAAGAACACACCGAAACGTCCACCTAGGAAGACCGACTCTAGAAAAAGACGGAAGCTTCCAAACGTTACCCGAAAGCTGAGCACAGAAAGTGGTCATAGCACAGACAGCTTGGTGACGCGATCAGACGAAACAGCGTCTGTTACGTCATTTGAATCACACATGTCACGTGATAATGCCCGTTTTCGTCGAGGTTCTGGTGGCGGTTCAAATCGACGTCTTCCCCCAGTCCCCAGCGGTGAGGAAATTAACTTAAGTAAGCAAAAAATTGTTGAAGACAGGCCTGCTACAGAACCACCCAGTGTCATGTCTATTTACAAGGTTAAGGAGGGACCAAGAAGTGTAAATAATCAAAGCCAAGATTCTGGACTCGGTAAAAGCGAGAAGAACGATCCCACTTCTCCTTCTCATGCAAGCCACAAGTTTAGCTTCTCCAGATTTAGGAGAAAGTTTAGCAAAGGAAAGGAAAGTTCAGGTGAAAAATAAATTGATAAAACTCGTTGTTATAAGTACATGTACAGTCCATTTTTCCCGATAGAAGCATTTTACTGTTACTCCCGAAAAAATCGATCTGCCAATAGAGCCTTTATGTTCGGATCACGTGCAATCCCAACCGGTTGATCAGATCAAATTGAACTGTTTGGATCACGTGGGCTAAATCCCGTGCTGTGATTGACTACTGCCAAAAGCGAGACCATACCCTAGTAATGAGTTTCCAAAAAGTCAATTGGCCATTTGCTCATCTCCCATATTACACCTTGTTTGCCCGCAAAATTTTGTAGAAGCATTGTCTTTTATTTCTCGTGGGACCACAGTAATACCCAAGCGAAATCAAAAACAAAAGGGGGGAATGGGGGGGGCAAACAAGCTGTATTATGGGAGATGTGAAAAAGGCGAATGTCGGTTTTCCAGCGGGATCATAAATAAATTGACCATCCTAAAGGGATAATTCATTTTGAAAAAGTGATTTTTTTTGTAGGAACTAAAAAAAAGCATATCAAAATTCGGTAACCTGTAAATTTTCAGCCGTATATCTCAAAAGTAGCGATTGCAGTGGCCGACGAAAATTAGAAGGATATGTATGCGAAAAACAACTTTAGCCAACCAGTCGAGGTTTAGTGGTTTTCCATACAAATCCACGTTGTTAAATCTTTCTCTTACGCCTTACTGGATACAAATTGTCTGTTATGAACAAAGAAAAATTGAGCCCCATAAGGGCTTAAGGACAGATTCTACGACATTTTTTAAATTTCATTATATTCAGAAGGATTCGTAATTTTAATGTGCTCTTTCAATTTCTGCAAAAATCATTTTTCTAAAGGTAACTGTTTTCCTTTTCACAGAAAGTTGATCACGTGACCAACTACAGAAGAACCTCGATAACTCGAACTCCCCGCTAACTCGAACTAAGTCCCATTTCCCTTGGATTTCACCCCACTTTTCAGTCATTTTTAGTCGGTTAACTCGAGCTCGGATAACTCGAATTCCTCGCTCACTAGAACTAAATTGCCTTTTCCTTGATCAAAATTTTACTAAAATTCACCCCGATAACTCGAATTCTGGTTCTTGCAACTCCACTCGGATGCCATTCCATTAGCTCTTCTTGCTGTGTAATCAGTAAAAATGCTAAAACTAATACTACAGCAATGTGATCTTAATTGGTGCCACGAACAGATCTCGTTTTATCATTAAAAAAAAGCATAATCATGTTATCGTTTCTGATGAAATAAGTTAAATTTGTACTGTACTATACACTGAAGTGCTGAAAAATCAGTAACTATCGATCATTAACATGGCAAATTGAATGCCGGTATTCCATCGATCCCGATAACTAGAACTGTTTTTCGTTTTCCTTCAGAGTTCGAGTTACCGGGGTTCAACTGTATGACAAAGGCCTATTCAGTTTGTTGTTGGCGAAAGTTGAATTACTTCAGAACAAAATTTCTAAAAAGATCCATGAGTGCTTCGCTTTCTTCCTTGGCAGAATCTGTAGTTTAAATTCATCTTATCAACTCCGGCAGTTTATGAAGCAAATTTGTTATATCTAAACAGGTACTCACGTTGATGTTGACAGCCTTACGAAAACTGAAAAGGGACTTTTTAAGCAGAAGCTCTCATTGTTACGAAGAAGGAAACGCCGCAGAAATTCAATAGGTAGTGTAAGCAGTGCTTCGGAAAGTTTTAGAACTATTACTCCCTTGAACAGCGATAAGAAAGACGTGGCTGATATAGGAAAAGAGCCGTTCGACTGGGGGAGGAGTCAGTCTCCAAGAACGACTTCTACGTCCTATAAAAAAGGTAGAAGATTCGCGTCTCAGTTGACTTTATTGCTTTATCTCTGTTTTCATTTTTTTTTCTGTTTTCATACTTAAACTATCTAATTACTTTTAAGACATATTCTTTAGTGTAAACATATTGAGGTTGTCCAAACGGCATGACAAGCACTATAGTCATCATCATTAGGGCCATTTATACGAGGAAAAATAAGACGCGTCTTACATAAGACGCGTCTTAAATAAGACGCGAACTGTACCATTTATACGAGCATGTCTTATCTAAGACGAGAACAGC
Source organism: Porites lutea (assembly GCF_958299795.1). Classification (NCBI taxonomy): domain Eukaryota; kingdom Metazoa; phylum Cnidaria; class Anthozoa; order Scleractinia; family Poritidae; genus Porites; species Porites lutea. The sequence goes on from NC_133204.1 coordinate 13,877,353, forward strand.
TCGTATAAATGGTTCGCGTCTTATTTCTGTTCTTGACTCGTTTTCATGTGAATGTTGCCCGTAGCAACGGCAACCAACAAGGCGCGAAAATTTTCCCGCCAAAAATTAACGCATGCGTACCATGCGTTCGCGTCTTATGCAAGACGCGAAGGTCATTTATAGAAAGATTTTCTCGTCTTAGCTAAGACGCGTCTTATCTAAGAACAGGTGTTAAGAGCTTTTCTAAAATAAGACGCGTCTTAGCTAAGTCGCGTCTTATTTTAGAGGAAATGTGCCGTTTATACGGAATGTTCGCGTCTTATTTAAGACGCGTCTTATGTAAGACGCGTCTTATTTTTCCTCGTATAAATGGCCTTATTACCATCATCATCGCGAACTTAGCATCATTGTTATTACCTTATCGTTATCACCTTCACTGCGCCTTTATTGCGACTATCGTCATCAACATCATCATCATCGTCATAATAATTACAACTATTGTAAGGGAAGATTTATACTGAACAAGATAACAGACCTTTTTAGTTTTTAGGTTTTACCAATTCAGACCACTTGATGTTTTCAAGAGAATTTGGGAACGTGGATAGCGTGACATTTGAAAGGAAGAATTCTCTGTCGTAACAACTCATGGTCTGCAATGATGAAACAAGACATCAAGCTACAAAGATCTTTAGTCGACATTAGCTTATCAAAAATCTCTCATGGTTATAGACAAGAGACTATAAAGGGGACAGAGAGAGCATCTCCCATATACACCCTATTCCATAGGTAATTCGTCTCGAGTTATTTTTAGAATCGGGATAAAGTTACCTCGCGCGAGGCGTGGATGTTTCGTGGAGGTTTTGCGTGACCAAACGCCGTTCAAAACATGTCGGGCGAGAGGCCTTGAAAGCGTAAAAAGATCGAGAGCATTCCTGAATATTGAAGCGAAATGATTCGGCGCTCACCTGGGAAAAAGGAATCGCTGGACTCTTTGACAACCCGTGAAATCAGTTTAACTCGAAGTTGTCGTAACCTCAGTGCTTTAATAAAATGAGAAATTTCGCCGGTCTATTGAAACCGGTCGTTTGTACAATTTAGGGAGTTTAAGATCCAACGACGCGAACGACAACTAAACATCAAAAAAACAATAGGCTTAATTAACAAAACAACAACTTCGCACGTGCAACATACTTTTTTGTTCATTTCTTTCCCGTTTTTGCACGACTACGACGTGAAAATGCCTAATTTCGGGTTTTATGGAGGACGTAAATAAGCAACGACGAAATTTTATTTCTCTTTCTGAGCTTGAGTTTGGTCCCTTGAAATTCAGCTTTAGGAGGGTTCGCCTACAATTGACAAAGTAAGTGGGTAGGAATAATCGCTATAAAGACTGAAAAAAATAAACATCAAACCAGAAATTGCTCTCTTCAAACTGTAAATTATAAATGATCCTGAGTGATTTCCCTGCTCTACTGTTAGCTCTATACAAGAGAGGAAGGGCGATTCTTTTTTAATTTTGGTTTCGCTGACACAGCTTTAGCAGAAATCCCGCTGTAGTCGTTTTCGTCGACAAAAGGAATAGCAAAATCGCTCTCCGCGTCTTCTCCCAGTTTGTTCTGCGTCATTTCGTGAAGGACGCGTGGCTCTCAGCGTGGGTCATCCACGCGGAACACATTCGCGCTATGTGATTGGCTGTTGTCTAATCCCCGTTGAGATCTGTGGTGTTAAAAATAACTCGAGACGAATTACCTATGGAATAGGGTGTATATGGGGGATGCCCTCTCTGTCCCCTTTATAGTCTCTTGTTATAGACCGCTCTTTTTGTTTTGGAAATTACTTTTAATTAATTATTTGTAGAATTTGCTTGCGTTTATTAAAATGTTTGGCCTCTAATGAACAATGGAACATTGATTTGGATTTTCGCAGGTGGTGTCTCTCGTAAGTCAAGAAATGTTTCTGATCGACATAGAAGGGCTTGTCTGTGGCTTGTATTTCAACACTTGAATCCTATTGAACTGTGCGGTCTGGCTCGAGTCTGCCGTGAATGGCGCGAAATAAGCGAACATCCCTCGCTATGGAAGCAGGTTACGTTGGAGGATATACCAGTCAATAATATGGTGAGTAGAAACCAAGTAACAAAGGTAAATTTTTTTAAGGAGAGAAAAAGTATATTGATTATGCAGTGGAACTCCGCCCTACGGACACCCGTATATAAAACGGACAGTTTTTTTCCACCATCGTCTCGAAAGATGATCGGCTTTGGTATAAGTTATTCACTGTATGTTCCACCCTTGTGGTACTCATTTTGCGTTCTTTTCTTTGCATATACCGTATTATAAAGTTAAAAGATGTTCGAAGAAGAAGCAGAAGAACTGAAAACCGGAGTTTGTGAAAAACAAGTTTTTTCCCTTGTTGTTTCAGGCGCTACAGGCCGTTTCCAGAAGATGCAGTTGCATGCAATTTTTAAAGCTGAAAGGTATTGTTCAAAAAACGATTTTCTTTTCCAAATTTTTCCCAAGACAAAACTCATGGTAAGCACATGAAAGATGCCAGTGCAAGATTTGGTTACTCCAGGTTTAGAATGCACTCTCGTAATGGCCCAGAGATACTACTCAGCAGAGATATAAAACTTCGCTTTTGTCTATCGGTATATGTGGGCCACTTTTAAGGTCCCGCGTTAGGCGGCAAACGTTTTTCCAAAGATTACTCACAAAGTGACACCACAGTCTGGTTCCATTTGTTAAAAAGGCGGATAGTGCTATCCGTCGGTAAAACAATCCAAAACAATTGTTACAGACAAAACTGACGTGAAGCTACTACTATTGGAGCAGAGGTAATGAACAGTGAAGCACATGTCAAGAGAGAAATTGGTCACGTGGTACAAATTCACGGTTGTCGTTTGCCGTAAACGTAGCTCTAAATCTCTCTATTATAGTAAATGCGAAAATACAATTCCAGAAACTTTAATTAAAACTAAGCAATTTATGCCATTAAAACTAGTATTTATCTTTCAATAACAATCCGAAAAATTTTACTATTTTTTAGGGCTGAAGATAACAAAATCAAGAGGCAAAAACCATGATTCCAAACCAGATGACTTGAGGTAAGGCTAGGGGCAGCCTTGCTCATCCTTTTCCTTCGGCTTTGACTGCAAACTGCTACGTTATGGACTGCTAAGACCACTAGTTGCTCGAACCCAACGCAAATTTTATGCCAATCAACATGTACCATTGCAAGTACACGTCCAACAGACTTCAACAGGAAGCCACCTATTATATGTTCTTTAGACTAGAAAGATACTTTTAGACTGCGTAATATATAGAGGATATTACATGGTCGCGCGGAGATACGAAATTTCTCTTCGAATGTTGAAAAATATGTTACGAGCGATTGCAGCGAACGAGTGAAATATTTTTGCAACACGGGAAGAGAAATTTCGCATCTCCAAGCGGGTATATAATGTTCTATTTATTATATAAACACTAATGAAATACCAATCCATTACACTTTTAATTAATACCTTTTTGCTGTGAAAGGCGCGATTTATTATGTAGCCATAGCAACTGTGATATTTCACATGTGAAGATATCATGTTTCGCGCGAAAGCTCTCCTGGTATTTCATTGGTGTTTATATAATAAACCCTGTTTAGTACAGACTCGCGCAAACGTAAACACTCTGTTTAGGGTAAAAACCCATACCCTGTTCAGCGGGATAATCCCGTATAGGCTATATCAGGGAGTACACCCTCCGGGATTATCACGCCTACAGCTAGCCAGGCTATAGATGGTGGATCGTTTGCGAAATTTGTCACATAAATAAGTAGAGGCAAGGTTGTTTAAACACCTTCATGTCATAACCAAGTCTCTTAGGTGTAAAAGCTGCTTGAAAAGCAGCCAGTTGAGCTGGTGCAAAATTGTAGTGACAAGATCGTTCTTCCTAGACGGGGTAACAACTTTGCAAGTGAAACTCTGTTGTAACTGAAGTTTCTCAGTTTACTTAAGAAGCAGACCAGTCTGGGATTAGCTGACTGACTCATTTTAAGTCTTATTTGGGTTCTTATTTTCTCTCTCAAGTTGTTATTTAGAAAGAGGCCTGGAGTTTCTTTTAAAAGCTGCCGGATCTAGTATGCAGAGCCTTCATATTGAAGACTGTGGTATCTTTTTAACAGATAGGTACAGTGACTTTTGTTTAACGGAAGGAATCTTAGCACTAACAATCATAGCCAGTTAAACTGTATTATTCGTTCTCAGCCGTCACTGTACTTTTCTCTCGCAGATGTTTATCCCTGGTCGGGTGTTACTGCAGAGAATTAAAAGAAACGGTTTACATCAGTGATACATTTCCCGTATGCCCCGAGGCATTATGGGCCTTGTGGGCGTGTCGACAGCTTCACACACTTCGCGTACCACCAATGTTCCCGAGGTGAGACTTGACTCTTTGTTGTTGTCAGTGACTTCCAAACCTCCAAACACCGGTTATTCAGACCCAATTACGAGCGCAAAATTTTTCTTGATGTTTTCCCAGGCCGTGTATGACATAAAAAAACCCCTAACATCTTACTACCAAAATGAGGCCAATTCGGTGTGTGTGGCAGCCCAATGTTAGGGCTTTTAACAACGTGTGGGGGTATACTTTTCAGCAGAGTCTTTCTGTTTAGTTGCGCCGTTCTGATTAGCCACAATGATAGGGAATTTACGCAACGACGACGACGACGGCAACGAGAATGGCAAAAAAAGCAATAGGTTTAATTTAGACAAGCAAAATAACAACTTTGCACGTGCCTCACGCTTTTTTGTACATTTCTTTGCCGTCGTTGCACGACTTCAACGTGAAACTGCCTAATTTCACGTTTTGTCGAGGACGGGAACAACAGACAATAACTTTCTTTTTTCTTTTCCTGAACTTTGATGCAGTCCTTTAGAATTCAACTCCAAAAAAATTTGCCAACATTTGACGAATTAAACGAGATGGGATAAGCGCGATAAAGTTTGAGGCAGCGCAAATTCACTTTTTAAGTGACGTTTTCGTAGCCGTCGCCGCCGTCGTTGCGTAAACTCCCTAACGGCAAAACAGCTGTCTACGGCTACAGCCCTGCTCTGGCTTGACTAGTTAAAACTTGATTTACCCTGCCATTTTCCCAACCAGTCAGAGTCAAGACCAATGTGTCTTTCCCACGATCCTCGATTCCTTTTTTATATTCCAATGGCTCCGAATTATCGGGCATTTTGCTGCGATGTAGAAGGCAATCCACAAATCTCTTTTTGGATTTTGGCTTTTTCTGAAATACGCAGCTTCGATTTCCCACAAACAGAGTAACCGACAAGGACTTAAGGCTGTAATTAATGTGCTTGTTTTTCCCTTAATACTGAATTCATTTCATTTTCTTTCTTACAAGTTATCATTCAGGACGTTTTAACGACAAGAGCTTGGAAATGATTTCCAACTGCTGGCCAAACTTGCGCCAGCTGACAGTCGGCGGCCCCAGCATCACCTCTGCAGGACTAATTCACATTGGTAAACTGCACTAAACTATTTTATCTTATCACAACTCCCATCCGTCACTCTGCAGGACGCGTGTTCGCAAAATCAAATCGAATTAAATCAGATTTATTTCCTCGTGCCACTAATAGGTTTTAAAACTGGCATCTTCTAATTATTTTTAACCAGAGACAACAGTAGCTGCTATTATTCCACCCCGAGTAAGCAAACACTTCAGCAAAGCTCCAATATGATAAAACTTTTCCAATAGATAGGGATGATTATATACCATTTGCTGGCGATTCGCGTAGAAGACAGGAAAAAGTAGAACGAGCAAAATTTGACAAGCAATATTAACAGCGCTGTAAAAACCTTCAGACGTAGATTCAGAATGTATGTCTAGGAGGACGATCAAGAATCATTCCTGTGAACTAAAGATAGGCCATGGGTTGAGATTTCAAACTCTAGACATCAGGAATACTTCAAGGAAAATGTAATAACTCGCCCTTTCAAAGAATCGGTTATGAACAGAAAGTACTTCATTTTCTTCTTCCGTCAACTGTCCTTATGAACAGAAAGTACTTCTGAATCATTTTCTTCAACCGTCAACTGTTCTTTTCTGTTTATATGAGATTTTTTACTGTGATATAACTATTTATATGAGATTTTAACACTGTTTTCTTGCCTTTCCTTGTTTTAAATCACATCATTAAGCCAAAGGTTGTTTGAGACTTCAAGAACTAGAGCTGGATCGTTCAATATTAATAAATGAAGAAATCGCCCACACCATGTGCTTGTGTGGACTAAGAGGACTGGAAACGATTTCCTTCACCTTCACCCCAGTCTCTCCCGGCGCAATTAAGGAGCTACTAGGTAATGTAAAGCCACGTTATTTTGATTTCTAGCAAGGCTAACATTTTATATCTTATGTAAACCGTTCGCAACGTTTTGTAAGGAAATGTATAATAAGTTGGCTCTGGACTGCGAGTAGTCTCTTATTTTCCTTTACCAAGTTACTGACGCAAAACCCAAGCACGCGAGTAGCGAAGCCGCAAGCCACGATAAACGAGGGTGAATCCGTTTTTGTAATGTGATGGTTTGCAATCAGACTGGCTGAGATAAGAACTAGACGGATTTTAAGAGAAAAGGTGGACTGCAAGCAGTCTAAGTTGGATTAGTCGCACAGGGTAACTCAGGTAGGGGGATGACCCTTCTACCCGGTATAACTTTTTTCCATATAAACAGAGCCTAAAGCAGATTTTTTCAGAATTTTTTCTAGCTGTTCAAATTTTTCATAATTACAAGTATGGTTCGCAGTTTTCAACACTGAAGAATGCGGCGTTTAATGATAGCACTGCAAGCCTATTCCAGATCCCATATAGTGGGTGGCAAAAGCATATCGGAAAAAAAATTGCGCGAAACCCGCGTGGGGGCTAGGATAGACGGGCAGTGCTCCCTTTTTCGCTGCTTGCTTGCATTTTTCTCTCTTCTGCACCAGCCTGCTTCTTCACTGACCGACAGCCTGTCACAGGCTATTATAGCGCTTGAACTAACAGCTGTGACAGTTTCACTTCATTTACAAAAACTTTAAGTTCTTTCTTTGAGTAGAATAATAGTTATTTTCTTGCTTTGATAAGTTTTACCAAGCACCACTCTAGATTAGGCGAGTACTTATGGTCTCCGGCCAGACCGGATGACTTCTCGCTGACTTTTCTTTTACTGGCTTTTAGGGGCTTGTCCGCGATTAGAGCGTATCGAAGTGCATATTGGGATATCAGATTACTTTACGGATGTTGAAGCTGAAGTCAGCCAGAGAAAATACAGGCGCATTGTCAAGAAACTCACAGTAAGGACATGATTTGCTTTTGTAATATTAAACTACAAAACGTTTTGTGGATTGTCACCGGGGGGAAGAGGGGGAAACGTTTTGTGGATTGTCACAGGTGGGTGGGGTAGCCCTCGTCCGCTTTATAAACAGGACCACGCAGTTTCTTGTTAGGAGCTAGCAGTTAAGTTGAAATCCATTAGGAAATTGAGTAATTTTCATTTTCAGTGGACGAAAACCTTGTACCAGAATAATTTCAAACATATTGCATTCTTTTTCACACCTTTCAAGGGCTATAAATGTACTAAGTTGTAGAAACGAGAAAGAGAGAACGTTAAAAAAGCAATAGGTTAAAAAGGTAAAACAACAACTTTGCAAGTGCAGCAAAGAGAGTTCGCTTACTTGCATTCGACAAAGTAAATGAGTTGTAGATTGAAACAAAGCAAAGTCACTTTTTAAGCAACGTTCTCGTGGCAGCCGCCGTCGTGGTAAAACGTCCCTGAGTTGAGTTGTCAATTCTCTTTTTTGCTTCATTATTATTCAGTGAAGGTCGATTAAAACTAGCAATTTTAAAATATTGTTGTCTTTATCTTTTTTGTTTAGGCTTTACAAGAAGAGAACGTAGAATTTGAAAGAGTTCTTTGGATAAAGTCAGATTACGGATAAATTTGGTATAAACATTGATAGAACTATTTAAAAACGCAGTTAATACCCATGTTGTATTTATAACTTATTTTGTTCTCAATGAACCCGGATAGAAATTAAACACAAAAGGTATTGAAGCCAGTTTCTTAACGTGCAATATTCTGTCGGTTGTTTTCGATACCGGTATCTCTGTCGTTTATTTCAAGCTAAAAAAGTGACTGACAAAGAATGCTCTCTGTTTTCATGACAGCTGCAAGAGTTTGTTCACGTGAAATATTACCAGCGCTGTCACTCATGAGAAGTATCAGCATTGTCATCATCATCAGGGTTTGCCTTTACTCTCGACAGAGCAACCCCTCCCTGGATCGATCCCACGGGTGTCTGTGCTTGGTTAATCTTGACCATACGGGTCCAAACTATCTGGACGACTCTGTTTTCTGGTCCAATCTCTTGGGGTCCACTCTGTTGTTCTCATGGTCCAACGGTTATCAGATATCAGATATAGCTATCAGAATACCGTAACCTGCCGAGAGTCGTGGGGTTTAGGAGGGCTTTTAGACGGAGTGGCATATATCCGAGGGAGGTTATAACCAGAACATAAGAAGCGCTTCGAAATAAGCTATTATAGAAGAGCCGATCAAAACACCTTTGTATTTACAGGTTTTTATTAAGGGTTAGAACGTCATGATAATTCGAATTCTTTTCAATACATTTGGAGGGGGTTCTTATATCCGGGGGGCTTGTAATCGGATGAATTTTTTTGTTTACAGGTAGGTAGTTCCCCTATTCACTTTTGTTTTACACGGATTAACTTTCCGGTCACCAAGCTTGTAACCGAAACTATATCAGTTTCTTTGATTTCAGATAGCTGGTATTCAGTAACACCTGTTGCGGGTATTGTTAAAGCTTACCTGCTTTGTTCTTTGTTCAGCCAGTGCACCGTTCATCATTAGCCTCATGTATCTAGCACAATATTTCTCTTCATTTCCTCACTGCTAAAAGTTTTGATTTGAACTGATTCTAAATGAACCTCTCGAGGCTAAAATTTGTGAGAAACTTTTTGTGTCGATTTTACCCCAACGTTCACATTGTTTTCCTCTGCGCAGTTATCAGCTTTGTCTTCTACAGTATTTTCTACAAAGACTTATTTCTCTTCACGGCGACGTATTTTGTAAACATATCCATGGGAATCCGTGCTGCGAGAAACCAAGCAAGAAATAAGGTGGTTTTATTGTACACGCCGTTTTTTGGCAATAGATGGACCGACTATGTGACTCTAGAAGGAGACAAGGTTGAATTTGTTGAAGGAGAAAAAACTTTTCACGACTGCGAAGTGTCCTCGTGTGTGCTAACATATGACCAGAGTAAACTTTTTGAAGCCGATGCTGTAGGGTTTCATGCAAGAGACATGCCAGATATTCTTCCAACACGTTTAAATACGCAACAAATTTGGTTTTACTTTGTCTTGGAAAACCCTTTAAATGTGTTTGTGAAACCTGATGGCTACGCCGGCGTATTTAACTGGACAATGTCGTATAAACGAGAATCCGAGGTTTACATACCGTACGGGATGTACAAATCAATAGAAAAGGAAGCAAGAGACTTCAGAAAAATTCATGCACCCGATGAAAAGGACACACAAGTCGCTTGGTTGGTCAGCAACTGCAACGCAAAAGAACGAAGAGAGTACGTGGAGGAATTACAGAAATATATCAACGTTTCCATCTATGGAAAATGCGGCACTCAAACCTGCCCAAAGGAACGTCATTCACTGATCTGTAACGCCTTATTAAGCAGGCATAAGTTTTATTTAGCTTTCGAGAATGGAAACTGTCCTGATTATATTACTGAAAAATACTGGGATAACGCGATAGGTAACAGCGTTGTCCCTGTAGTAATGGGCGGGGCTGATTACAAGGCTCTTGCAATTCCAAATTCGTACATCGATGTGCTAGATTTCGCCTCTCCAAAGAAGCTTGCAGAGTATCTGCAGTATCTTGCGGGCAACGACACCGCATACGAAGAATATTTTTGTTGGAAGAAACAGTATCAACGTATTCGAACCCGGCGTGCTTGTGAATTGTGCAAACAACTTCATAACCAAAGCCTTTATACACCGTCGAGAGTATACACAAACTTGACAAAATTCTGGAATAGAAAGCAGTGTAAAAATCGTATACACTAGTCACTTTCCCCTTTGGCACGGCTTGGATACTGTGCTAGATATTAACTTCTTTGAAAAGTTTTTAGGCCATATTTGTTATCGGAAATGAATGGTTCTCAAAAATAGCGAAAAATTTGATCTGTTAGACTAAAATTCTAAGATGACTCTGAGGCTTTAGTAGCCTCCCACGAGCTGCCCTAAGAAGGCCTGCGTGGGAGGCTAAGGCTTTAGGGACAAAATTGCAAATTTTTCACGACGGCATTGTCTTTAAATTACCTGAAGAGACTTGAGCACAACGAAGACCAAACCAACACAGAAAGCCTTGGAGACATGTTAGAATTCTAATATACCGAACATGGGCTATTTCGTGACACATATTGGACAACTGAGATATTTTATTAAGCACCATATCTTCTCTATTTAGTCCCTGGCTGCCGATTACTTCGTTCACCAGGAGCCGTTCAATATTTTCGCTCTGTTCACACGGAACTGAGAAACCAAATAAATTTTGTCTTTTGTCAGTGGTTTTGATATCTGTCCTTGCGCAGAGCGCTCATTAAGCAAATCTTAAATGGCGTCTTGCAGCTAAGTTACCATGCGTCTATGTAACCACGCCTTTGCTGTACAATAATTTAAACTGTTATGGTGTTCACACCGCGGCGGTCAAACTGCTGACCGTATTAAACAATTGAATTGAATTAACGTAAAAACTAAAAGTTTGACCTCTATTTTGGCGTTCATATTCTTTTGAACGGCTGAGGCGTCTAAATTTTCGTTCGTGTAAGGTGGTTCCGTGTGGACGAAACACCTAAATTTTCAACCAGTCGACAATTCGTCTAGTGCCGTGTGAACGCTACTTTAGTTTAACCTTCAGACCTTTATTCAAAAGACTTAAGTCCTGCAATGGAAATGCCATCACGCAAGACGAAATTAAGTAATACTGAGGGACTGTAGGATGTTGTTTCACCCGTGTTTCCATCACGTGTTTCCATCTGTGTAGACTACGAGCAGTCTCTCCGTCTTCTCAGTCCCGCCGTCTAGCAAAACGCGCGAGACACGAAAGTGAACACAGAGCGCGTTCGTCGCTTGACGCTCGGGCGCGAGTGCACGCTCCTCACTAAAACTCAAGAAAAAGAGAGACTGCTCGCAGTCTATGCATTGTGTGTTTTACGATTTTCCTCCGAAAATAAATTCTTATGATTCATATTAGCGATGAAATAACATTGCTGATTCACTTGTGGAAACAAACTGAAAAATCCCGAGCGGTAGCCAATCAGAACAGGGCAGGATTCGCTTCATTTTTGCCGCTTGTGGAATGATTTATTTGCTCGGTTTTTGATACCTTTCTGATGACAGTGATCAGAAACAATTTTACTATCTCAGCTCTTTGCATTCGTAGTTTTATTATACTTCCCTTTTAATTAATGTCGCCTATGATAACCTATTCATATGTCAACTGTAGTCAGCCACAATAATAGCGCTGAAACAGCTGTCTATGGCTACAATCCCGCTCTGTTTTGAGTTCTTTCGGTGTCGTGTTGATGTCTTGCATTATAATTTTCACGTAGTACGTTAAACATTGCAGTATTCTGCTTGCAGAATTTAAATGTCTCTCAGAAATGATGATTACTTACTGCTTTACAGTCGCTTACCAAAAAGTCATTAACAATTCTCCAGTTTATAAATATTCAATCAAGCCTTACGTTGCTTAATCATTATTGGTTGCGATAGATTAGGACACCAGAACTTTTTTTTCATTTTACGAGTAGGTCTCGAAAGTCCCCGGCTTACAGCATAAATTTTTAGAATTTTCCAGATAAAGGGTGTTTTGGATAGGTAACTCTTTACTTGTAATGTCAAAGCGCTCGATGTAACAGTTTCCGTGACGTTGTGAACCGATAGTTGCTTAAGTCTTTTTAGTAATAAACGGAGAAACTGAAATCAACAGTAGTGCCTAATTAAGCTCTAATTTAAAGCCGTTCCTTTTTAGATGTTTTAATCGCTGCATTGGTGATGAAACTTCAAACAAAACCCGGCGCTTGTTAAATTTCTTTTCAAAATTAATTGCAATGTAGGCACGCAAAGAAAACGCAAGAACTCATCAGGAGAAACGCTCTCTTAATTTGCATCAAAACTGCCGCTTAAGTGGCGGCTGTAGCAGTAAAATAAGAGTTTATAACAGTGCAAAGAATATTGTCTGTCAGTCAAAATATCCAGACGATCTCTGAGTAGTTATTGGTTATAGCTATGTCGGATGTTATTGTAATCACAGAAAGGTGAAAATGATATCTAGTCAAATATTTCTCTCTTACGAGAGTTAAGGCAGTATTGGTAATGAAAAGAGTCGGCGCAAACTCATATGCCCACGAAGGACGATTATGCCATTGACAATTTTCATGCTCATTTTCTTATTTGATTTCCAATCTCATTTCTAGTCTTAAGCTTATTTAAAACTTTACCATATTTTTAAAAGCTCCGGATTTTATTTTTGCGACATGAAGGCCCATTTAACGACCTTTTTAATCCATTAGTTACGAGTTAATTGCCAGAGAGCTTTTTCATTTTATACAGAAATATTTCGTAAGTATCTTATTTCATCACATCATACCCTAAAACAAAACAGATTCTCTCGTTTTGTTACGTCGATTTTAACTGTAAGCTCTTCGACCATCGAAGATTAACAATGATAACTGCAAACAAGACAACATAGTTTCCGCTGAAATATTCAAATTTATCACACTGCACCCGATGTTCTTATATCAAATTCCTATGTTTTGAACAAACAAAAGCCAATATTCTTTGTTGTTTAACGATTCAGCTGCTTTCGAATTAGTGAACATTTTCTAATCAATCTTTTCGAAATAGCATTTCTAAGTCTTCAGTAATAATGTCATTAAACGTTTGCGAGATGGCCAAATGATAAGAGCAATTTTAAACTGAGATTTTGTTATGAAATTTTGCCTTCACCAGTTAGTTTATTGACATTATCTGACAGTGCTTGTTACTTTCGTGGCGGTAGATTTTGATCACTTCTTTGTCACGTGGACGTAACGTTTGTCATTAAGACATAACTACTGCAAAATGACAACTTTCATTATCGATGTTATTTTGCCCTAGAACGCATTAACTATTCATGCATCCAAGGCGATTCATCAGTCTTAAGCAGTAATCTGTGAGTTAAAGAGTGTCTCGGGTAAGCATAGAGTGCTTCACTTTGTTATAATTATGAGCGGAGAAGTCGATGAACATGGCCATGTTAAGGGTTTACCGACTGCAACATTTGCACTGGTAGCAGGAATTTGTAGCTCACTATTTGGTTTATTTGCAGCCTTAACAAACGGCCTTCTTCTATTTACTGTATTCAAAGATCCGTACAATTATTTTCGAGCGCGCGCGACCACGTACTTTATCATTAGTCTTTCTTTAAGTGATCTTCTGGGAGGCTGTCTTGTGCAGCCAATGTATGCTGCGTCTATGTTTACCATCTCTACCGGAGGCCAAGCGCAGAAACTCTATGAAATCGCTCTTATTTTCAGCCATGTAACCACAAAGATATCAATTTTTACAGTAGTTGCGCTATCGCTGGATAGATTTTTAGCTGTCAAGCTTTCAGTGAGGTATAAAAGACTTATAACAGTGCGAAAAGTAGTTGTTTGTAACGCTTTAATCTGGATTTTCTGCATTACCTTTGAAACTTCTCATTCTTTGGACGAAAACAAGAAAGTATTCCACGTAATTGATCTTCATCTTCAAACGACTACTCCACTGACTATCATGTGTGCCCTATACATCGCGACTTACATGGAATTTCGCCATTATTCAAGAAACGTTGTTTTTGTGCGAGCAAACACGGGCGGACGGTCACGCATTTTTCTTCGAAATATTGGGTTGGAGAAAAAGATTGTTTTTACTGTTGTTTTAATTATCATTGTGCTCTTCATATCTCTATTGCCGTATTTAATCGTGACAAATTTACAAGAACGCTGCCATGAAGAGCTTAGCGGTGAATGCAGCGAGCCAGGGTTTTTGCTTACTAAAGCCCTCTCCGTACCTCTGTTGTGTGTTAGCTGTGCGTTGAACCCGTTTCTCTACGCTTGGAGAATACCACAGTACAGGCAAGTTTTACGTTTAATTGGGGGATGGATTTGTCAGAGATTTCGCCGTAGGAGCCACACTGTTAACACATTAGCGTTAAATATTCCGTCGGTACTAGCATCTGCCAGTTTAGTCGAACAAAAAATCCCAGCTGTTGGCCATCTCGAGGAAAGACGATCAGAAGAGATTATAAAAAGCGATTGTGACTTGAGAAATTAAAACTTCACGATCATTAATTCAAAGGTGTGGCAACAATCAAACTCAAAATTTAAGAGTTATTTTCTCTCTAATTTTTTGAACTGTGGTTACACTATTTTTCACCTTTAAGCTAGGATGAAAGCAAAATTGGCTAACGTGCCCCATGCTGCGAGTCAACTCAAAAAATTCTTTAAATATTTACCATGACTGCTTTTATTTTAAAGCTAGGCTGCGATCATCGGTGAACATTTTTTTCTATAAAGTAGAAAAATAGGAATACAGCCCTTGATCGCAGGTTATCTAACTTAGCGCCATGAATATCACCAGATTGAATAACTGAGTATTGAAGGTAGTGACCAATCATGATCTATTACTTTACTCACTGCAAGGCATGAAAACTTTTAGTTTTATTTAAAAGCCTGGTCTTCACTGGCGACGCAAGCATTGCATGCGTTATTAAGGAGGATGGACTTGATATAAGCACTGATAAGTTTCAACACAAGAATATAAAAACCTTGCGTTCTTCCTACTCTTATGCTTATATATATCACGGCCTGTCTCACCTAGCTCCGCATAAAGCTTGTTATGCTCATGCTTATATAGTCGAACCCCGTGTTACGGACACCCGCTACGGACACTTTCTTTGACGCTCTCAGGGAGCTTAAGCAACGACGACGGCGACGGCAACGAGGACGGCAAAAAAGCAATAGGCTTAGATTAGCAAAACAACAACTTTGCGCGTGCATCACGTTTTTTTTGTACATTTCTTAGCCGTTGCACGACTGCAACATGAAAGTGCCTAAATTCACGGTTTGTCGAGGACGGGAACACAAGGCAACAACTTTGTTTTTCTTTTCCTGAAATTTGATACAGTCCTTTAGAATTCAACTCCAAAAACATTTGCCAACATTTGACGAAGTAAACGAGATGTAGTAAGCGCGATAAAGTTTGAAGCAGCGCGAATTCACTTTTTAAGTGACGTTTTTGTAGCCGTCGCCGTCGTTGTTGCCTTAAGCTCTCTATTAACGGGCTCAGACTTTACTGTGCGCCAATGTTGCTTTAAAGTCGGACGTAATTCAATATAGGTTCGGTACATGAGTGGAGCGGCGTCTGAACCGGGCCTAACTTATGTTTGGATTATGCTTTTGCTTAAGCTTGTGCTTTCGTCGTTAGTGAGGAGCTGGTTTTAGACGCTGATAAAATTAAAGGGGCACGCAACGACTGTTTTCTGTAAACAGCTGTTCAGAGAAGAAAATATTGTCTAGAATTTTCTTTTGCTTCCGGACGGCTAAAAATTTCCAGATGAACGTTCGATTCATGTAAAATTTTCGAAGCTTAATCTAATTAATTCCCTACGATTTTCTGCAGTAAAATTTTTCATATTTTAATACCCAGGTCACAGTATCTTAGAAAAGGGAAAAGAGAGAGGAATCAGAAAAAATTTCACTTTCGTAAAATGTTAAATTGCGCCTAAAATTTCCGTAAAAATAACACTTAAGTCCTTGTAATTTCGAAAAGACTTAAGTTCCCCTAGGATGACCGAACAGAGATCTAAAAGTACTCTGGATAGCCAAAAAAGTGTTTTCAACGTATTTTGGAAGAAACCGCCGTTAGGGTGCCCCTGAAATTAGTATACTAAGAGATGTTGGGAGAACTAAAAACCGGTCGGTCTGTGTCGTTGATTGCAGAAGTCGTTTTATCTCCTAAACTAGGTAATCTTTAAGAAATTATGCTGTTGTTTTTACCGTGGGAAATAAGTTCAGCTTAAAGATGCTTTGTGAAGATCATGCACTTGTTTATTAGCGAATAGGCAAATTTTAAGTGATATGCGTTGAGTGAAAAACAGAATTGATTCTGAAAGGATTTGGCTGATTCAACATACATGTAGATCAGATGTCTCATATGACATTTGAACAGTATAGCTGCTAAATCCTAGAACAAATAGTTGTCGAGTTTCGGAACTTTGCTGTCGATCAGTGTCTGGAAACCTAACGCGTCCTTTATATACGAAAAAGAGGCGAATAAAACGAATGCAAATAGTAGGGGCTGAAGGGATCTATAAGGTCCCATTATTTCAAGCAATATTCCCTCATCACGTAGACTGTAAATTAATAGATGGAAAAGAAATGTAGTTGAATAGTCATAGTCTTATTAGCAAGAGGTAAAATTTGTTGCAGTATAACTGATTAATTTAGGCCTAGTGCAAAGGTCGGTCTTTTCATGTACCGAATTTAATTCCCTTTTTTAGACCCAGATAATATGACAAGTTCGACGGTTGATTCAGACGTCAAACTTGACTAGTCGGGCTCAATTCATTTTCACGATGTTCAATGGTTTAAAATGCTTACAAGTGAAAATAAATTTTAGTAATTTATGCATTAGTTGTTCTGCATATGAGAGGTTCGAAGTTTTTTGCACTTTGAAAGGAAGTCACTCCACAGACGCCATGTTGGCCACTCAATCTTAATTCATGGGTTGACCCAAATTAGACATGTCGCACTTTAAGTTGATTCAAACTTCGATCTCTTCATCTACTTGATTGAAGAGATTAGGTTCAGTACATGAAAAGATCAACTTTTAAACTGGGCCTTAGAGTTATAAACATAACGAGGACAATGACAGGTGGTCTTTAATTGTTCGTCAGGCGAAACAGCTAGGATTAAGATACGTCTGACGGAAACAAAACATTTATTTTAAAATCATAGATACTTGTGGGTTTTGGCCATCTTAGCTTAAGAAGAAACAAAAAGCACACTGCTGTGATAAACATAAGGAAATATAAAAGCTTTTCTGGAAAGAAATAAAATCTGAACTTGACATTTCGTATGTTCCCTATGTTCCAACAAACATATTCCAATCAGGAGTATAAACCGTCGAAAAATTGTTTTATCATTCGATTTCCAAGTTTGTTTTTTAATGAATATATATCTTTGGGAAGCGAAGCTATCTGCCATTTTTCAAGCAAGGGCGATCGCAAGAAGGAGAAAAGCGTGGTTTCGTGTACGCATGAGCAGAATATTATTTGCAGCGGCTCCTTCACCGGCGAAAAATGTCTGATTGGTCGACGCGCGACCACGTGACATTGCCAAATTCAAAATGGCGGCAATACCCCTATCGTTTGTTTATTCCAGTGGAAAGATTAATTGCGGCTTAATATGAGTTGCAAATGCATATACAGATATTTTTAGAATAGCCTAGACTTTTTATTATCCTTTTTCACCTATTCCTATGGGATTCGTTCCCTGCGATGCTCGCGTTTTGGCCGGTTTCCTGGATTCAACTTTGGACTCTTCACGATCACCGTCAAAGGACAACAATATTTTTGACGAAAGCCGGGTCACTAGAAAGAACGGCCTTTATTCACAGCTCAATGCAGCGGAGAAATAAGACACTATGGGTCCTTTGAAATTGTTTAGACACCTGGAAGTTATTTTATTTTTTTTTTACCGAAAAGATAAAGCAAAATTATGTTTTCTCCAGCAAGACTTTCTAATTTATAAAAATTTCTTCAACATGAGCTAAATGAACTGTAGTGTCTGCATTCATGTTCTTTTCATTGCAATTTTAATATCAATATGACCGAGCAGGATTTTTTTTCTTTTTTCTTTTCAATGGTTACTGTGGTTGATCTGAATAAGATAATGAAATTTTTAAAATTAGGGGAATATATATAAAAGAAGAGAACTTTGATTGCAAATATGTTAGTTGGAAAAAATAGTGATTATACTATATGATCTTTTTACTATATAGGTTAGAAAAGTGATGCGTGGTCAAAAGTGCTACAAAGGAGTAAAAACCCAGATCTTTCCATTAATAAATTTTATTGACACTATCAGGGACATATACTTTGCTTGAGTACATATTTGTTCGTCAAAAATCTTGTTTGTGAAGCTGCACTTTGTTTGATTCAGGATCAATCAATCTTTTCTGAAGAGAAATGAACAATAAAGTATGTTAACATGTCACTACTTCAACACTGCCTTAGCCAACATAACTAAGAAGAAACTCAACTTCATATAAAAAAAAAAACAAACTGAAAAATACTTCACTGTGAAACAACAACCGTGTCTTCAAATATATATCCATTAAATTCATGCAAAATGTAGACCTGATGAGAAGTTTATAAGAAAAGAAACAAACGATAATTACAATGAAACTATAATGTTATAATATATAATTATCTATAATGAATGAGATCTGTATTTGAGTGTTCTCTCATAATTCTGACAGAAGATCAAAATTGGAAACTGCATATCCTAAACAACTGCATTCATCAACATGATCCAACTAAAATAAGACTCAAAGTTTACTCCAAACTTTAAACTCCTGTAAGGTTAATTTGTGAGGATTATTTTTTTTCTTGGGAAGAACTTCTGAATACTTAATAGCATGTTAACTCTATCATTCATTTATAACTTTGCGCCAAAAAAAATTAAGCCGGAAACGATGGACAGAAAAACAAAAGCATCCACAGGAATATTATCCTGTTCATTTCCTTCCAGGATCCAATTTTCAAGCAAAGAAGCACCCCCACAGAAAGCCTTGCGTGCAACAATTTAGTACTAAAAAATTGTACACGGAAGAAATCATGTCCGAAAGTGCGGTTCCTAACGAAGTAACTCGTTGTGTGGATAATCCCAAGCCAAATTTATGAGCAAAATAATCTAAAATTCGATCCTTCAATTATAAAATTGCAAGCCTAAATGTACAGCAGCTGTGCACATTGTAAACAGAATTTTTTTTCACAAATCAGAATCTGTAGCTCCAAGACGGTCTAAGTGTTTTAATGAAAACACTCTCACATTTTCTCATTCGACAGTTCGCATAAAACTCAAATTTCTATGTGGTAACATACAAAGCTGTAATAACGTCGACAACATTTTTTATGAAATTTGCATCGATCGACAAAATCACGTTTCGAACTACGCACTTTAGAAAACTGCCGCAACCCGGCCGCTTTCGATCCACTAGCCACAAGACAATTTACACAGCAAGACAATCGCTAAGAATATTTCTTTACCTCCTTTATAATTTCTTTTTGTACCGAGTGACACGAGATTAATTTGAACCAAGCGTAAGCGTATTTTTGTGTCATAACAGTGTAAACATGCGGAGATTAAGCATCTAAATATAGTTTTTCCAGCAACAAAGTACACGCTAAGTCATATTAACAAAACAAAGCCCAAAAATGTCTGTCCCTCTACATTTTTTTGTTGAATCCATGATAAGAAACTTGATATAAACAACAAAAACATTTTGGATAGCATTGTACTACGCTCTTCGATCAACAGTCGAATGTTATCGACTGTTAGATTCACAATCAAAGTCGAATTTTGACACAAAAACGGGATACACATTTAACAAAACTGTCGCTTCCGTGCAGCTCGGTACAAGCTAATTTATATACCAAAACAAAGCCCAATAATTTTTCTTCCACTACCTTATAATTTCTTTTTGTACCGAGTTGCACGGAACACGCAGTAAACAAAAAGAGCAAAAATTACCCACCTTTTCGGCATGTCTTCCACATGCAAACCAGCGATCTCAACGTCAATAACACTGAATCAGACCATGCCAATGCGATTTTTCGCCAGTTTCAGGACGCTATATTCTCTTGAGAACACACTTACGTCAAAACTTTGACCAAAATAATTTTTGATCTATTACAGTGGCAAGAAATTGCAACGCTGTCACTGCCAGAAACAGCTGCCATCGCTCCTTTCATCTCAACAACATTTCCCGGGCATTTTTCGCTCGGAGCCAATGACATTGCCCGAAGTAGATCACGTGTCATTTTTAGTACAGCATGCGCAGACATTTTTCGCCGGTGAAAGCGGCTCCTATTGTAGCCAAAGACAATTGGACGATGACATTGCGCATGAGCAGACCATTATTTATAGGCAGTTATTTGCAGGTTACGTGGTGGGCTTTGGGCTATGAAAAGAAAGAAAAATTTGTATCAAATGATAAAAGCAGAAATTTAAACGTAGTATAAGTAACTAATTAATGAAACAATAAATGACACATATAGAAAAGAAATATTGAAAAGAATAAAAATGTTATAGAAAGAAACAATTTAGATGACATACAAATTTCCTACCATATGTCATGTGTTGTCTCTTTAATTAGTTACTTATTCTACATTTAAATTTCTGTTATTATTCAACGGTTTATACTTCTGAAGATGTATGTTGGAACAATGATACGAAACCGCGTCAAGTTCAAGTTTTATTTCTTTTCAGAGATGCATTTAATCTACCTTTAATATTATCACTTAATTTCGCGAGTATTAAATTTTGCGAGTTTCGCGTTTTGGGAAGAATCGCGAAATTTGATTCTTGCGAAATCTAAAAATGCCTAAACATTCACTAAAAATCCCTATAAATCCCTAAAAATACCGAAATTAAATACTCGCCAAATATGTATGGCTCATGATTTTTCGCAAGATTTAATTTTAACAGTTTAGTCGAACTAAACACTCCAGCTGTTGGCTATCTTGACAAAAGACCATCAGAATTCGCGAAGAGATGGTAAACGGCGATTGTGACTTGAGAAATTTAAACTTCACGATCAGTAATTCATGATGTGCAAACTGACGCAACAACCCCCAACATTGTTGCGCCAACAATGTTGGGAGTTGTTGCGTGCGTGTTGGCAGTGTTGTGCAAACGGATGCAACAACTCCGAACAATGTTGGGACCTGCAGTGCATCTTGGGAAGGATACAACCCATAAGTCGTTGTAAACCATGCGTAATGAGCGTGCGTGGCCCCAACAATGTTGGAAGAGCTGTGCAAACGGATCTAACATTGTTGCCCTACGCTTCGGCGATTACGGAACAAAAGAAATGTTGGTAGTTGTTGGCTGAAAAGTTTGACCGGTTTCAAACTTTGTGCAACAACACGCAAACGACATCCAACAACATGCAACAGGATGTGCAAACGGACGCAACATGTAACATCCAACAATGTTTGGAGTTGTTGGTCAACAATGTTGCGTCCGTTTGCACGCAGCCTAAGCTAGGATAAAAACAAAATTGGCTAACGTGCCCCATGCTGCGAGTCAACTCAAAACATCCTTTAAATATTTACTATGACTGCTTTTATTTTAAAGCTAGGCTGCGATCATTGGCGAACATTTTTTCCGTAAATCAGAAAAAAAGGAATACAGCCCTTGATCGCAGGCTATCTAACTTAGGCTGCGTGCAAACGGACGCAACAACTCCCAACATTGTTACGTCCGTTTGCACGGGGCTTTAGCGCCATAAATATCATCAGGTTAAATAACTGAGCATTGAACGTAGTGACCAATCATGATCTATTACTTTACTCACTGCAAGGCATGAAAACTGTTAGCTTTATTTAAAAGCCTGGTCTTCACTGGTGACGCAAGCATTGCATGCGTTAAGGAGGATCACCCCCGATAAGCAGCGATAAGTTTCAACACAAGAATATCAAAACTTTGCGTTCTTCGTACTCCTATGCTTATTTAGTATATACACACTCAGTGATCTTGGTAATTCATGCAATCTGATTGGTTAGCTATCTCGGACTATGACGTTATATTCACCGCGCTTGGAAAGCAGTACAAAATCGCTGTCGTGAAATGGGTGTTTTTCCCAAAGTTTCGTCGTAAAGCCTTTTTGAAAATACGCGAGTATTCAAGTTCTGATTACTTTCAAGGCAAGAAAAGACTTCATGGTGTTTGGACAGCGTGATTTATTGTGAAGCCGTTTACTGTAGCTGTCTTTTTGTACGCTCGAAGCTATGTTTACCACGACAGAGGAAAACGAGGTCGCTTTGTCACTGTTTTGTGATTTCGGGATTTTCTCGCAAGACCAATTTTGCCTACAAATAGAGGTTAATTTATGGAGAAAAGAGGAAGGCAAATATTTTGGAAAATTGTTCGTACCAGCAAGTTAACAAAGCAAAGAACATTGGAGATAAACAACGCTCACCTTGATCGTAGCCGCTGTTGACAGCATTTGCAAGAAGCGACAAAGAAAACTTTCTCATTCACGGAGAGTTGACCGAAACAAATAAAGCTCTACTTTTCTTCTCGAATTGGGTAGTAATTTAGATTTTCGGCGTTTTCTTTTAAACCGATGATGCTAAAGTTTACAAAACTCGATACTAAAAGATTAAAACTATCATTTGCCATGTTTGAAGATACTGTAAAGATATAACTTTTCGCGCATCCACTGTTTACGGCTTCGTGTTCACGCATAAATTCAACCGTCAATCAAACTAGTCGTTTTTTAATGGTTTCTTTCTGATTCGGTTGAAATTACTTCGTGTGAATATACTAAAACAATTATTCACCTCAGGCTCAGTTAATATTGACGAATAATCCCCTCGACTTCGTCTCGGGGATTATTCTACAATATTAACTTCGCCTTCGGCGAATAATTGTTAAATATATCACGGCGTTTTTCACCTAGCTTCGCATAAAGCTTGTTATGCTCATGCTTACACAGTCGAACCCCGTGTTACGGACACTCGCTTAATACGGAGAGACACCTCTTTATTACGGAACGTATTCCTTGTCCCTCCCTGGTGAAAGTAAGCCCTCACATTTTCTCTAAATTCAACCCGCTTTATACGGACACTTTCTTTGGCCTTCTCAGTGTCCATTAGGATCAGCTTAAGCAACGACGACGGCGACGGCAACGAGAACGGCAAAAAAGCAATAGGTTTAGATTAGCAAAACAACAACTTTGCGCGTGCATCACGTTTTTTTTGTAAATTTCTTAGCCGTCGTTACGGGAACACAAAACAACAACTTTATTT
This sequence comes from Porites lutea, assembly GCF_958299795.1. Classification (NCBI taxonomy): domain Eukaryota; kingdom Metazoa; phylum Cnidaria; class Anthozoa; order Scleractinia; family Poritidae; genus Porites; species Porites lutea. The sequence goes on from NC_133204.1 coordinate 13,900,527, forward strand.
TTCTTTTCCTGAACTTTGATACAGTCCTTTAGAATTCAACTCCAAAAACATTTGCCAACATTTGACGAAGTAAACGACATGTAGTGAGCGCGATAAAGTTTGAAGCAACGCGAATTCACTTTTTAAGTGACGTTTTCGTACTCGTCGCCGTCCTTGTTGCCTTAAGCTCCTTATTGACTGGCTTAAACTGTACTGTACGCCAATGTTGGTCCATAGTCGGACCTAATTCAATTAGGTTCGGTACATAAGTGGAGCGGCGTCTGAACCGGGCCTTAATTATGTTTGAATTATGCTTATGCTTAAGCTTGTGCTTCCGTCGTTAGTGAGGAGCTGGTTTTAGACGTTGATAAAATTAAAGGGGCACCCAACGACTGTTTTCTGTAAAACAGCTGTTCGGAGAAGCAACTATTGCCTAAAATTTTCTTTTGCCACGGGACGACTTAAAATTTCCCAGTAGATGAACGTTCCATTCATGTACAATTTACGAAGCTTATCAGTCTAATAAATTCCCTATGACTTTCTGCAGTTTAATTTTTCATATTTTACCACCCAGGTTACACTATCGTAGAAAAGGGAAACCTAAAATTTTCGGATTCTAAAATGTGATAGAGAGATGGATCAGTGTCTGGAAACCTAACGCGTCCTTTATATACGAAAAAGAGGCGAATAAAAAGAATGTAAATAGTAGGGATTGAAGGGATCTATAAGGTCCCATTATTTCAAGCAATATTTCCTCATCACGTAGACTGTAAATTAATAGATGGAAAAGAAATATATTTGAAGTTAAATAGTCATCATTAGTAGTCTTATTAGCAAGTGGTAAAATTTGTTGCAGGATAGTTGATTAATTTAGGCCCAGTGCAAAGGTCGATCTTTTCATGTACCGAATGTAATTACCCTTTTTAGACATAAATAACACAAGTTCGACGGTTGATTCAGACTTCAAACTTGACTAGTCGGGCTCAATTCATTTTCACGATGTTCAATGGTTTAAAATGCTTACAAGTGAAAATAAATTTTAGTAAGTTATGCATTAGGTTCGGCACATAAGAAGTTCGACGTTTTTTCACTTTGAAACGAAGTCGGTCACGAAATCCCGTGTTGGGCACTCGATCTTAATTCATGGGTCGACCCAGCCTAGTCCCTAGGCGTTCTCGGCTTGGTCAATCCTGGACTCTACCGTGAGCTGTGACGTCACCGAGAGATACGGACAACGAGGCAAGAGAGAACGCCTAGGGACTAGGCTGGGGTCGACCCAAATTAGACATGTCGCACTTTATTGATTCAAACTTCGATCTCTTCATGTACTTCACTGAAGAGACTACGGTCCAGTACATGAAAAGATCAACTTTTGAACTGGACGTTAGAGTTATAAACATAACAAGGACAATGACAGGTGGTCTTTAATTGTTCCGAGGCAAAACGGCTAGGATTAGGATACGTCTGACGTAAACAAACCATTTTAAAATCATAGATACATTTGGTTTTTGGCCATCTCAGCTTAAGAAGAAACAAAAATCACACTGCGGTGATAAACATAACGAAATATAAACGCTTTTCTGGAAAGAAATAAAACTTTAAGCTACTTTAACTTTGCCTCTCCAAGAAAGCTTGCAGAGTATCTGCAGTATCTTTCGGGCATAGACCGCATACGTAGAATATTTTTGTTGGAAGAAACAGTATCAACGCATTCGAACCCAGTGTGCTTGTGAATTGTGCAAACAACTTTATAACCAAAACCTTTATACACTGTCGAGAGTATACACAAACATGACAAAATTCTGGAATAGAAAGCAGTGTAAAAATCGTATGCACTAGTCACTTTCCCCTTTGGCACGGTTCGGATAATGTGCTAGATATTAACTTCTTCGAGAAGTTTTTAGGCCATATTTGTTATCGGAAATGAATGGTTCTCAACAATAGCCAAAGTTCGATCTGTTAGACTAAAATTCTAACATGACTCTGAGGCTTTATTAGTCTCCCACGAGCTCCCCTAAGAAGGCCTGCGTGGGAGGCTAAGGCTTTAGGGACAAAATTGCAAATTTTTTACGACGGCATTGTCAAACCAAACCAACTATAGAAATATGACCAGAAAGCCTTGGAGACATGTTAGAATTTTAATATACCGAACGTGGGCTATTTCGTAACACATTTTGGCGAACACCTCTTTGGCCAAGAACACTAGATATTTTATTAAGCACCATATCTCCTCTATTTAGTCCCTGGCTGCCGATTCTTCGTTCACAAGGACCGTTCAATATTTTCGCTTTGTTCACACGAAACAGAGAAACCAAATAAATATTATCTTTTGTCAGTGGTTTTAATATCTGTCCTTGCGCAGTGCGCTCACTAAGCAAATCCTTGACCACGCCTTTGCTGTACAATAATTTAGACTGTTATGGTGTTCACACCACGCCGATCAAATTGTTGACCGTGTTAAACAGTTGAATTAAATTGAATTGAATTAACGTAAAAACTAAAAGTTTGACCTCTATTTTGGCGTTCATATTCTTTTGAACGGCTGAGGCGTCTAAATTTTCGTTCATTTAAGGTGGTTCCGTGTGGATCGAACACCTAAATTTTCAACTAGTCGACAATTCGTCTAGTGCCGTGTGAACGTTGCTTTAGTTCAACCTTCAGAACTTTATCCGCAGGGGCCTTTATCCAAAAGACACAAGTCCTGCAATGGAAATGCCATCACGCAAGACGTAATTACGTAATACTGAGGGACTGTAGGATGTTTTTTCACCCGTGTTTCCATCACATGCACGCATATTGAAGAGTTTTCAACACAAATGCAGTGTGTAGACTACGAGCAGTCTCTCCGTAGTCTGTGGAGCGAAACACGCGAGACACGAAAGTGCCTTTATCCGCCCTGTTGACCACAGAGCGCGTTCGCCGCTCGGCGCTCTGGCGCGAGTGCACGCTCCTCACTAAAACTGAAGAAAAACAGAGGCTGCCCGCAGTCTATGCACAGTGTGTTTTACGATTTTCCTCCGAAAATAAATTCTTATGTTTATATTAGCGATGAAATAACGTTGCTGATCCACTTGTGGAAACAAACTGAAAAATCCCGTCCGGGCAGGAGAGACCCATCCTGACCACTCAGTAGCCAATCAGATCAGGGAAGGATTCGCTTCATCTTTGCCGCTTGTGGAATAATTTATTTGCTCGGTTTTCGATACTCTTTCTGATGACAGTGATCAGAAACAATTGTACTATCTCAGCTCTTTGCATGCGCAGTTTTATTGTACTTCTCTTTTAATTAATGCCTCTTATGATAACCCTACTCATATGTCAGCTGTAGTTAGCTACAATAATAGCGAAACAGCTGTCTATGGCTACCATTCCGCTCTGTTTTGAGTTCTTTCGGTGTCGTGTTGATGTCTCTGCATTAATATAATTTGCACGTAGTACGATTATCATTACAGTATTCTGCTTGCAGAAATTAAAATGTCTATCAGAAATGATGATTACTTACTGCTATAAAGTCGCTTACCAAAAAGTCATTAACAATTCTCCAGTTTACGAAAATTCAATCAAGCGTCACGCTGCTTAATCATTATTGGTTGCGATAGATTAGGATACCAGAACTTTTTCCTCATTTTACGAGTAGGTCTCGAAAGTCCCCGGCTTACAGCATAATTTTTTAGAATTTGCCAGATAAAGGGTGTTTTGGATAGGTAACTCTTTACTTGTAATGTCAAAGCGCTCGATGTAACAGTTTCCGTGACTTTGTGAACCGATAGTTGCTTATTCTTTTTAGCAACAAACGAAGAAACTGACATTAACAGTAGTGCTTAATTAAGGCTCTAATTTAAAGCAGTTCCTTTTTAGATGTTTTAATCGCTGCATTTGTGATGAAACTTCAAACAAAACTCGGCGCTTGTTAAATTTCTCTTCAAAATAAGAAATCATCAGGAGAAATGCTCTCTTAATTTGCATCAAAACTGCCTCTGAAGTGGCCACTGTAGCAGTACAATAAGAGTTTCTAAAATTGCAAAGAATATTGTCTGTCAGTCAGAATATCCAGACGATCTATGAGTATTTATTGGTCACAGCTGTGTCGGATGGTATTAAATCACAGGAAGGTGAAAATGATATATGGTTAAATATTTGTTAGGCAGTATTGTTAATGAAAAGAGTCGGCGAAAACTCGTTGACAATTTTCATGCACATTTTCTTATTTGATTTCCAATCTCATTCCTAGTCTTAATCTTACTTGAAAACTTTGTCATATTTTTAAAAGCTCCGGATTTTATTTTTCCGACATGAAGGCCTGTTTAACGACCTTTTTAATCCATTAGTTACGAGTTAAGTGGCAGAAAGCTTTTTCATTTTATACAGAAATATTTCGTAAGTATCTTATTTCATCACATTAACCCTAAAACAAAAGAGATTCTCTCGTTTTGTTGCGTCGATTTTAAGCGTTAGTTTGCTCTTCAACCATCGAAGATTAACAATGATAACTGCAAACAAGAATACATGGTTTCCGCTGAAATATTCAAATTTCTCACACTGCACCGATGTTGCTGTATCAAATCCTATGTTTTGAACAAACAAAAGCCAATTTTCTTTGTTGTTTAACGATTCGTCTGCTTTCGAATTAGTGAACATTTTCTAATCAATCTTTTCAGAATAGCATTTCTGAGTCTTCAGTAATAACGTCATTGACCGTTTGCGAGATGGCCAAATGATTACAGCAATTTTAAACTGAGATTTTGTTATGAAATTTTGGGCGCGATCCATTCAACCAAAATTTCCGGAAATTTCGGTCCAAAACTCAATGGATCGGTTCGGTCCAACCGGAAAAGTTTCGAAAAAACAGGTCCACCTTTTGAGGTGGTCCTCTTTTCCCGGTCGGACCGGTCTGAATTTTGGTTGAATGGATCGCGCCCTTTGCCTTCACCAGTTGGTTTATTAACATTATCTGACAGTGCTTGTTAATGTCGTGGTGGTAGAGTTTGATTATTTCTCTGTCACGTGGACGTAACTTTTGTTATTAAGACATAAGTACTGCAAAATAACAACTTCCATCATCAGCGTTATTTTCCCCTAGAATGCATTAACTATTCATGCATCCAAGGCGATTCAATAGTCTCAAGTAGTAATCTGTGAGTTAAAGAGTGCTCCGGTAAGCATAGAGTGCTTCAGTTTGTTATAATTATGAGCGAAGAAGTCGATGAACATGGCCATGTTGAGGGTTTACCGACTGCGACATTTGCACTGGTAGCAGGAATTTGTAGCTCACTATTTGGTTTATTTGCAGCCTTAACAAACGGCCTTCTTCTATTTACAGTATTGAAAGATCCGTACAATTATTTTCGAGCGCGCGCGACCACGTACTTTATCCTTAGTCTTTCTTTAAGCGATCTTCTAGGAGGCTGTCTTGTGCAGTCAATGTATGCTGCGTCTATGTTTACCATCTCTACCGGAGGCCAAGCGCAGAAACTCTATGAAATCGCTCTTATTTTCAGCCATGTAACCACAAAGATATCAATTTTTACAGTAGTTGCGCTATCGCTGGATAGATTTTTAGCTGTCAAGCTTTCAGTGAGGTATAAAAGACTTATAACAGTGCGAAAAGTAATTGTTTGTAACGGTTTAATCTGGATTTTCTGCATTACCTTTGAAACTTCTCATTCTTTGGATGAAAATAAGGAAGTATTCCACGTAATTGATCTTCATCTTCAGACGACTATTCCATTGACTATCATGTGTGCCCTATACATCGCGACTTACATCGAATTTCGCCGTTATTCAAGAAACGTTTTTGTGCGAGAAAACACGGGTGGACGGTCACGCATTTTTCTTCGAAACATTAGGTTGGAGAAAAAGATTGTTTCTACTGTTGTTTTAATTATCATTGTACTCTTCATATCTCTATTGCCGTATCTAATTGTGACAAATTTGCAAGAACGCTGCCAAGAAGGACTTAGCGGTGAATGCAGCGAGCCAGGGTTTTTGCTTACTAAAGCCCTCTCCGTACCGCTGTTGTGTGTTAGCTGTGCTTTGAATCCGTTTCTCTACGCTTGGAGAATACCACATTACAGGCAAGTTTTACGTTTAATTGGGGGATGGATTTGTCAGAGATTTCGCCTTAGGAGCCACACTGTTAACACATTAGCGTTAAATATTCTAGCATCTGCCAGTTTAGTGGAACAAAGAATCCCAGCTGTTGGCCATCTTGAGAGAAGACGATCAGAAGAGATTGTAAACGGCGATTGTGACTTGAGAAATTAAATTAAAACTTCACGATCATTAATCCAAAGTTGTGGCAACAATCAAAGTCACAATTTAAGAATTTTTTTTCTCTCTGTTTTTTTTTTAAACAGTGGTTACACTACTTTACACCTCTAAGCGAGGATGAAAGAAAAATTGGCTAACGTGCCCCATGCTGCGAGTCAACTCAAAACATCCTTTTTAAATATTTACCATGACTGCTTTTATTTTAAAGCTAGGCTGCGATCATCGTCGAAAATTTTTTTTCTGTAAAGCAGAAAAATAGGAATACAGCCCTTGATCGCAGGTTATTTAACTTAGCGCCATGAATATCATTAAGTTAAAAAACTGAGTACTGAACGTAGTGAGCAATCATGATCTATTAACTTACTCACTGAAGGCATGAAAACTTTTAGCTTTATTTAAAAGCCTGGTCTTCACTGAGACGCAAGCATTGCATGCGTTATTAAAGAGGATGGACTTGATATAAGCACTGATAAGTTTCAACACAAGAATATCACAACCTTGCGTTCTTCCTACTCTTATGATTATATATATCACGGCCTTTATTCTCACCTCGCTCCGCATAAAGCTTGTTATGCTCATGCTTATATAGTCGAACCCCGTGTTACGGACACCCGCTCAATACGGAGAGACAACACGTTATTACGGACCGTATTCCTTGTCCCTGGTGAAAGTAAGGCCTCAAATTTTCTCTAAATTCAACCCGGTTTATACGGACACTTTCTTTGGCCCTCTCAGGGAGCTTAAGCATCGAGGACGGCAAAAAAGCAATAGGTTTAGATTAGCAAAACAACAACTTTGCGCATCCATCACGTTTTTTTTGTACATTTCTTAGCCGTTGTTGCACGACTGCAACGTGAAAGTGCCTAAATTCACGGTTTGTCGAGGACGGGAACACAAGGCAACAACTTTGTTTTTTTTTCCTGAACTTTGATACAGTCCTTTAGAATTCAACTCCAAAAACATTTGCCAACATTTGACGAAGTAAACGAGATGTAGTAAGCGCGATAAAGTTTGAAGCAACGCGAATTCACTTTTTAAGTGAGGTTTTTGTAGCCGTCGCCGTGGTTGTTGCTTAAGCTCCCTATTAACGGGCTTAAACTTTACTGTGCGCCAATGTTGCTCCAAAGTCGGACCTGATTCAATATAGGTTCGGTACATGAGGGGAGCGGCGTCTGAACCGGGCCTAACTTATGTTTGGATTATGCTTTTGCTTAAGCTTGTGCTTTCTTCGTTAGTGAGGAGGTGGTTTTAGACGTTGATACAATTAAAGGGGCGCGCAACGACTGTTTTCTGTAAAACAGCTATTTGGAGAAACAAATATTGTCTAGAATTTTCTTTTGCTCCCGGACGGCTAAAAATTTCTAGATGAACGTTCGATTCATGTACAATTTTCGAAGCTTATCAGTCTAATAAATTCCCTACTTTTTTGTGCAGTAAAATTTTTTATATTTTAATACCCAGGTCACACTATCTTAGAAAAGGGAAACCTAAAATTTTCGGATTCTAAAATGTGATAGAAGGAGGAATCAGAAAAATTTTCACTTTCGTAAAATGTTGAATTGCACCTAAAATTTCCGGCAAAATATCACTGAAGTCCTTGTAATTTCGAAAAGACTTAAGTTCCCCTGGGATGACCGAACAGAGATCTAAAAGTACTTTGGATAGCCTAAAAAGTGTTTTCAAAGTATTTTGGAAGAAACCGCCGTTGGGTGCCCCTGAAATTAGTATACTAAGAGATGTTGGGAGAATTAGACTGATTGCAGAAGTCGTTTTATCTCCTAAACTAGGTAATCTTTAAGAAATTATGCTAGCTGTTGTTTTTACCGTGGGAAATAAGTTCAGCTTAAAGATGCTTTGTGAAAATCATGCACTTGTTTATTAGCGAATAGGCAAATTTTAAGTGACATGCGTTGAGTGAAAAACAGAATTGATTCTGAAAGGATTTGGCTGATTCAACATACATGTAGATCAGATGTCTCATATGACATTTGAACAGTATAGCTGCTAAATCCTAGAGCAAATGGTTCTCGAGTTTCGGAACTTTGCTGTCGATCAGTGTCTGGAAACCTAACGAGTCCTTTATATACGAAAAAGAGGCGAATAAAACGAATGCAAATAGTAGGGGCTGAAGGGATCTATAAGGTCCCATCATTATTTCAAGCAATATTCCCTCATCACGTAGACTGTAAATTAATAGATGGAAAAGAAATGTAGTTGAATAGTTATAGTCTTATTAGCAAGTGGTAAAATTGTTGAGGTAGTACTGATTAATTTAGGCCCAGTGCAAAGGTCGGTCTTTTCATGTACCGAATTTAATTCCCTTTTTTAGACCCAAATAACATGACAAGTTCGACGGTTGATTCAGACGTCAAAGTTCACTAGTCGGGCTCAATTCATTTTCATGATGTTCAGTGATTTAAAATGCTTACAAGGGAAAATAAATTTGAGTAATTTATGCATTAGTTGTTCGGCGTATGATAGGTTCGACGTTTTTTTGCACTTTGAAACGTAGTCGCTCCACAGACGCCGTGTTGGCTACTCGATGTTAATTCATGGGTCGACCCAAATTAGACATGTCGCACTTTTGTATTGATTCAAACTTCGATCTCTTCATCTACTTGATTGAAGAGATTAGGTTCAGTACATGAAAGATCAACTTTTGAACTGGGCCTTAGAGTTATAAACATAACGAGGACAATGACAGCTGGTCTTTAATTGTTCGTTAGGCGAAACGGCTGGGATACGTCTGACGGAAACAAAACATTTTAAAATCATGGACACTTTTAGTTTTTGGCCATCTTAGCTTAAGAAGAAACAAAAAGCACACTGCTGTGATAAACATAAGGAAATGTAAACGCTTTTCTGGAACAAAATAAAATTTTAACTTGACCTTTCGTATGTTCCCTATGTTCCAAGAAACATCTTCCAATCAGAAGTATAAACCGTCGAATAATTGTTTTATCATTCGATCTCCAAGTTTGTTTTTTAATGAATAAATATCTGTGGGAAGCGAAGCAATCGGCTATTTTTCAAGCAAGAGCGATCGCAAGAAGGAGAAAAGCGTGGTTTCGTGTACGCATGAGCAGAATATTATTTTCAGCGGCTCCTATTGCAGCCAAACACAGTTGAACGACGACATTGCGCACGAGCAGACCATTATTTATAGGCAGTTATTTGCAGGTCACGTGGTGGGCGTTGGCCTATGAAAAGAAAGAAAAATTTGCATCGAATGATAATAGCAGAAATTTAAACGTAGTCTAAGTAACTAATTTATGAAACAATAAATGACACATATAGAAAAGAAATATTGAAAAGAATAAAAATGTTATAGAAAGAAACAATTTAGATGACATACAAATTTCCTACCATATGTCATGTATTGTTTCTTTAATTAGTTACTTATTCTACATTTAAATTTCTGTTATTAGTCAACGGTTCATTCTTCTGAAGATGTATGTTGGAAGAATCATACGAAACCGCGTCAAGTTCAAGTTTTATTTCTTTTCAGCGATGCGTTTAATCTACCTTATTCTCACTTAATTTCGCGAGTATTAAATTGTGCGAGTTTCGCGATTTGGAACGAATCGCGAAATTTGATTCTCGCGAAATCTAAAAATCCCCCAAAATTTACTAAAAACTCCTTATAAATCCCTAAAAATCCCGAAATTAAATACTTGCTTAATATGGCTCATGATTTTTCGCAAGATTTAATACTCGCGAAATTAAGTGAGAATAACTGGTATAATCTTTTTAGTTTATCAGGGCAGAGTGTCTTTTGTTTCTTTCTAAAATAATTCTCAGCAAAACGTAGGTGCGATAGAAAAATAAAATAAGGGAAACAGCTGTCATTGCATGTGTCATTAGTGACTGCAGGAGCCCTGCAGTTTTTGATAGGCTCCTGGTGACTGCTAGAGTTTGGGATATCATTACATTTTGTAAAATAGAGTTTGCTGTGCTGTCTTGTGTACAGGAGGGTTTTTCTGTTTTATTCAACAAATCCGCATCGTTTTATTTTTACAACGCAAACATTGGATACCATGCTCTGCTCGACGCCGAAAATTAGGGGCGATCTATCCAATATAATACCCTCATTGGTAAAACTTTGTAGAAATATGATGGCAGTTCAGTTCAGTGCTCTTCATATCTCTATTGCCGTATTTAATTTCTATTTCCGTATTTTAATGTCTAGTTCAATGAGTTATTTAATCTTTTCTTCCAACTTTAATCTCATGCAGAACGGAGTCCTCCGCATCGGCTGTGCTACTGGCGTCACATTGGGGTCGATGTGGAGTTGTACTGCTCGGTCTTTCAACTTGCCAACGCCGCTGAAGACATTTGGGTACTTCTGTTGTAGGATCCCACCAATGGTCTTTGGGCCTGCACTTACTGTAGCGATGCCAATCCCTATTTTCAGTACGCCTAGACTAGTTGCAGTGTCTTTTCCCAGAAGGGGGTCTCCTTCACCATTGATCACACGAAACTTGGCACTAGCAGTGTTGCGTCCTGCAGAGACTTCACAGGAGAGAGTTCCTATCACATCAAGTGGTGTCTGGGATGCGTAGGCATAGAGTTTCCTACTCGAGCGAGCCGATTCACACTTCACTTTGTTTTTCTTCAACCACTCCCATGTCTCTTTGTCAATGATGTTAGTGCTTGCTCCAGAATCTATGATCATGTTCAGCTTACAACCTCCAACGGTCACTTCAATTTTCTCCTCATTCCTTCCTCCTACAGTAAAAGCATACACTGGTTCCTCTTCTTTGTCGTGGCAACCAAACATATTTGCAGCACCTCCCTTGGGGTTCCTGTGGCCTTTCGTTTGTTTTTGCTTTTCTCCACCTTTCTGCTTTGTCCTGCACTGCTCTTGAAAATGTCCTTCCAGCCCACAGCGATGACAGAATTGACCTCTTGCTGGACAGTTGGAATCTCGACTCAAATGTCCGGTTTTTTTAGTTTTCTCACGGCCGGTTTTGGTACCTCGTGACTGATTTCTCTTGCAACGGCCTGTCTTTGTTCTCTGTATGCGGTGTACACTGGCTGAATTCTCTCCCTTTTCTTCTATGGTCATTGTAGCAAGCTGTGCGTCGACTTTTTCGCAGCTCTCGGCGATTTGAAGCGCTCTAGCTAAAGTGAGGCCTTGACGTTCTTCCAGGAGTTTTCGTTTTATGTACGTGCTGGTGCACTTGCAGAGGATTTCATCACTAATTTGGTTGTCTGTGTCTTCGCCATAGTCACAATCTTTCGATGCTCGTCTGAGTCTGGTTGGAAACTGTCGGATTGTTTCCCCTGGTACTTGAGCTAGCTGTCTGAAACAGTGTCTAGCATACGTAGTGTCCACTATGGAGCAAAGTATGCGTTTAGTGCATCAACTGCTTTCCGGTAATCTTTCACATCTCCCGTGTTCGGTAGGGTAAGAAAAAGATCTTGAACATCGGGTCCCGCGAGATGGAGCATTAATGCACGTCTTCTCTGCCTGTTGTTCGCGTTGTCTTCATTTACAATTAAGCCTTTGCCGACTGCAAATAGTTCGACCGCTGTCAGCCACCGCTTCCATGGCAAGCCAAGCGTGTTTTGGTCCCCATGACAGTGGAATGTTTTGATATGGTTTCGTTCATTATCGTCTACGTTTCTCGCGAAATTTTCGTCTCGCTGACTTCTTGGGGTCTCGTTTTACCCTCGTCGGCAGTGTTGTGACCGATCTAGTCGGCAAATAACGTAGGATTACAACGGATTCAACCTAAGACGATGGCTTTATTCCGCCTACACGACTCGTGGTCCTTAATCCTATAGTCAGGCGTTCCAATGCCCTACTGGGGGAGAGTCTGGGTCCTAATATACAATAGTAACCACCACAGAACACAAATGATGACGTTCTGACGTAGATATAACGATCTTTTTAAAAGATGCTTAAATTTTTCTTTGATTTATATTCAGTTTCACGTCATATTTCTAAGCATTACTACAAGCATGGAAAGTCTCCATATTTTGTCAGCCCCATTTTATCTTTACCAGATACATTTAGCTTATCAAAAGGTTCGTTAACATATAATCTTCGTCTGACCTTGTAATAGCCTGAATAGTTGTCGTAAATACTCATCAGCAAAGGAGAATGACCATACATACGTAGATTATACAAACACATACGAGCTTCAGTGAGCAATATCGGGGTGAACTGTGATTTTCCAAGTCCTTTAGAGCTGAAAAAATGAAACCATCCATCCACAGTTAGGAGAGCTGGACAACAAAAAGGTTTTGTTGCTTTTTTTAAAGAAAATAACCCAAACAAAACTTTGCATTGAGATGATACAATCGTTATTATATCGAATCAACTGGCCTGCCATTTTGGACTTGGAGAGTGTGGGGACTGGACCGAGTTCCCATCTAATCCTTCTCCCGTTCCGCGAGAACTTTTTTGACTGTATTTGATCCTGAGCCTATGCCAACTGCTGAACACTTGTTCCAGAAGCTTAGCGGAGACAAATTCTTTTCAAAAATTGACCTTAGCAAGGGATATTGGCAGATAAGTATACCAGAGGAGGACATACCGAAAACCGCGTTTAATATGTAACACCTGACGGGTCGTACGAGTTCTTGAAGATGCCGTATGGAATGATTAAATCGGCGGCAACACTGAAGCGTGCAATGAAGAAATTGTTAGAAGATGTAGATGATGTCGACTTTTACTGGGATGATATATTGGTTCACACCCGTACGTGGGAAGAACACATTAGAGTCCTCAGAGAGCTGTTTTCGCGCCCTGTACAAGCTGGGTTGACTATTAGACCTACGAAGTGCCTATTCGGAGTAAACAGTGTGGATTTCCTGGGCCATCGACTGGAGCAAGGAATGATTGGTCTACATCAGGATAACGTGGAGAAAATTAAAGATGCCTTATGGCCAAGCACAAAGAAACAGTGCGGTCATTTATGGGTCTAGCAGGATACTACAGAGATTTCGTTCCCAGCTTCGTAAAGATCGCAGCGCCCTTATCTGATGTCACACGGAAAGGCCAACCCCATAAAGTTGAGTGGGGTGAAGCACAAGAGAAAGCCTACCAAACAATCAAGTCCTACCTAACAAGCGAACCTATTTTACGTCTCCCCGATCCAGCTAAAACCTATTTCTTACGGACGGACGCTTCTAACAATGGAATTGGTACAGTATTGATGCAAAGGCAAATTGTCAAGTGCGGAGCGCAACTACTCTACCATCGAGAAAGAGTGCCTAGCGACTGTATGGCGAATCAAGAGATTTCATCTATATTTGTAAGTTCTACCTTTTGTGCTGCAGACAGACCACGAGCTGCTGAAGTACATGGACAGTGCAAAATATACGAACGCACGACTCATGCGATGGGCGATGTTGCTACAAAGTTACAATTTCAAGGTGGAAGCCATTAAAGGATCAGAGAATGTTGGAGCGGATTATCTTAGTCGAGTAGAAGAGTAACCTGAGAGACACTGGACTAACCCTGTTGTACATTAGCTAACAATTAAGAAAGTTTATCGAGTTAGGTGCTGTTGCGGAGTCTTACTTCATGGAAACTACGTTCATTTTTGGAATAAACTTCTTGTTGCTGTTCCGACAACCCTGTGTTCAGTTTAGTTTGCAAGCTACCCGTCCTCTAAAAGATTACCCGCGTAAGACTCTGGAGGGTTCTAAGTTTTGATTTAACAATTGTGATTTTTCCCGCTTGTTTCACACTGAGAGGTCATGACACGCATATTGATTTTCTGTGGGTTTTGTTTCTGGTCTGCAGGATTGGCCCTCTGATCCAAAATTAACGCTCTTTATTGCTGCTAAATAAGGTTTTAGGTTGTTTAATTTTCTCCAAAGTGCCTCCTGGATTGAATAACTAAAAGCGATTTTCTTTTGTCCGCGAATGTGATGATTTCCTGTAATGTTTTGACACGCTGGTCCCACAACCTGGAATGTCAAATGAACTTGACGGGTTTTGTTTGCGTCCTCTATCACTGAAGAAACAAGTTTTAGATACAATGTTCTGAGCGTCGAATATTTCTTCGATTAGGCATTAGCTTTCGATTGGTTTCCAAATTTTTCATGACTTATTGTTAGAGCTGTTCTGATACGAAGTTCTTACACGTGGGACGAAGTTTATTTTCTAGTCCGGATTTTTTTGTTAGCACCTCTGCTGCTTTCCAGTTTTGATTTCTGCCGTGATTTGCTTGCATTTTAGCATTTTCGTTCGAATTGCGCGTTGACGTCGCTTCACTGGAATTGACCTTTGGCTGCTTGGATTGTTTTGTGCGACGATTATTCGCACTCCTCTGTTTGCCTTTTGCTGTTGTTTCTCTCTTCCTGCCGAGGTTCCAGTACCGAAATTGAAATATCATAGGATCGCTATCAACGGACTTCAATTCCTCCTAATAAACTGATATAACATCTAGAAAATCAGTCATTTCCAACGAAATCGTGGAACGTAGCTCCCAATCGGGACAACCTTCCAAGAAAAAAACATTTTCTTTGTTTACACCTCCACGCGGGACGCCACTATTTCTTGACAGCGCTGAATACAAGTTTGCAGACCTCTCAGGAAACCAATTTCCGATTGATTCAAGCGTTTAATTAGTCTAAAAATAACTTTGGTAAAATTCACATATCCCAAGGGCTAGACTGGGCGTTTCCGTCTCTGTCCCATTAAATGGCTCTTCCCATTATGGCTCCTGATAGAAAACTCTTTCCTTGTAATGTCAAAGCGCTCGATGTAACAGTTTCCGTGACTTTGTGAACCGATAGTTGCTTAACTCTTTTTAGCAATAAACGAAGAAACTGAAATTAACAGTAGTGCTTATTTAATGCTCTAATTTAAAGCAGTTCCTTTCAAGATGTTTTAATCACTGCATTGGTGATGAAACTTCAAACAAAACCGGGCGCTTGTTAAATTTCTCTTCAAAATAGGAATCATCAGGAGAAATGCTCTCTTAATTTGCATCAAAACGGCCTCTGAAGTGGCCACTGTAGTAGTACAATAAGAGTTTCTAAGA
>NC_133204.1:13923280-13925780 GCF_958299795.1 Porites lutea
TTCTAAGATGACTCTGAGGCTTTAGTAGCCTCCCACGAGCTCCCCTAAGAACGCCTGCGTGGGAGGCTAAGGATTTAGGGATAAAATTGCAAGTTTTTTACGACGGCATTGTCTTTAAATTACCTGAAGAGACTTGAGCACAACGAAAACCAAACCAAATATAGAAATATGACCAGAAAGCCTCGGAGACTTGTTAGAACTTTTACCGAACGTGGGCTATTTGGTGACACATTTTGGCGAACACCTCTTCAGTCAAGAACAACTGAGATATTTTATTAAGCACCATATCTCCTCTATTTAGTCCCTGGCTGCCGATTCTTCGTTCACAAGGAGCCGTTCAATATTTGCGCTTTGTTCACAAGTAACTGAGAAACCAAATAAATTTTGTCTTTTGTCAGTGGTTTTAATATCTGTCCTTTCGCAGAGCGTTCATTAAGCAAATCTTAAATGGCGTCTCGCAGCTGAGTTACCCTGCGTCCATGTAACCACGCCTTTGTTATACAATAATTTTGACTGCTATGGTGTTCACACCGCGCCGGTCGAATTGTTGACCGTATTAAACAATTGAAGTGAGTTGAAATAACGTAAAAACTAAAATTTTGACCTCTATTTTGGCGTTCGTATTCTTTTGAACGGCCGAGACGTCTAAATTTTCGTTCGTTTAAGGTGGCTCCGTGTGGACGGAACACCTAAATTTTCAACTAGTCGACAATTCGTCTATTCACCGTGTGAAAGTTGCTTTAGTTCAACCTTCAGACCTTTATCCAAAAGACACAAGTCCTGCAATGGAAATGCCATCACGCAAGACGTAATTACGTAATACTGAGTTACTGTAGGATGTTGTTTCACCCGTGTTTCCATCACATGCACACATATTGAAGAGTTTTCAACACAAATACACTGTGTAGACTACGAGCAGTCTCTCCTTCTTAGTACGTCGAGCGAAAAGGGGCGAGACACGAAAGTGACCACAGAACGCGTTCGCCGCTCGACGCTCCTCACTAAAACTGAAGAAAAAGAGAGACTTCTCGCAGTCTATGCACAGTGTGTTTTACGATTTTCCTCCGAAAATAAATTCTTCTGATTTATATTAGCGATGAAATAACATTGCTGATCCACTTGTGGGAACAAACTGAAAAATCCGGAGCGGGCAGGAGAGACCCATCCTGACCGCTCGGTAGCCAATCAGATCAGATTCTCGCAGTCTATGCACAGTGTGTTTTACGATTTTCCTCCGAAAATAAATTCTTATGATTCATATTAGCGATGAAATAACATTGCTGATCCACTTGTGGGAACAAACTGAAAAATCCCGGGCGGGCAGGAGAGACCCATCCTGACCGCTCGGTAGCCAATCAGATCAGGGCAGGATTCGCTTTCGATCTTCGCCGCTTGTGGAATCGGATTTATTTGCTCGGTTTTCGATACTCTTTCTGATGACAGTGATCAGAAACAATTTTACTTTCTCACCTTGCATGGGCAGTTTTATCACGATATTTCTCTTTTAATTAATGTCGCCTATGATAACCTATTCATATGTCAACTGTAGTCCGCTACAATAATAGCTGTCTATGGCTATAATCTCGCTCTGTTTTGGGTTCTTTCCGAGAGAGGATAAAGGGGACAGAGAAGACATTCCCCATACACACCCTATTCCATAGGTAATTCGTCTCGAGTTATTTTTAAGACCACAGATCCCAAGGGGGATTAGACAACAGCCAATCACATAGCGCGAATGTGTTCCGGGTGGATGACCCACGCTCAAGGTCACGCGTCCTTCACGAATTGACGCAGAACAAAATGGCGGAGAGCGATATTGCTATTGCTATTCGTTGTGTCGACGAAAACGACTACAGAAAGATTTCTGCTAAAGCTGTGTCAGCGAAAGGGAATTTTAAACCCTTTTTAACGCCCTTTTTCTCTTGTATAGAGCTAACAGTACGGCAGGGAAATCCTTAACACACTGAACATTCTCTCAGGATCATGACCATTTATAATTTACAGTTTGAAAAGAGCAATTTCTGGTTTGATATTTATTCTTTTATTAGTCTTTTATTATTCAATAGAAATAACACTTGGCGTCCTACTTGCGTTATTATACCAACGACAGGTTTCAATAGACCAGCGAAATTTCTCATTTTATTAAAGCAGTGAGGTTACGACAACTTCGAGTTAAACTAATTTCACGGGTTGTCAAAGAGTCCAGCGATTCCCTTTTCCTAGGTGAGCGCCGACTCATTTCGCTTCAATATTCAGGAATTCTCTCAATCTCTTTACGCTTTCATTACCTTTCGCCCGACATGTTTTGCACGGCGTTTAGTCATGCGAAACCTCTACGAAATATCCACGCAGCGCGCGAGGTAACTTTATCCCCATTCTAAAAATAACTCGAGACGAATTACCTATGGAATAGGGTGTGTATGGGGGATGCCTTCTCTGTCCCTTTTATCCTCTCTGGGTTCTTTCGGTATCGTGTTGATGTCTTGCATTATAATGTTCA